>NC_067420.1:3487503-3792503 GCF_009764475.1 Pristis pectinata | reverse complement strand
GGGGGATGATGGGATAGTTGGAGATGGAGGAGCAGGGTGGGAGAGAGTGGGAGCCACAGTGTCACAAAGAGAGCGCAGAAGGAGCCGGAAGAGAGAGGCAAAGAAAAGCAGAAAGATGGCAGGAAAGAAAGAAAGAGGTCGATAAGGAGAGATAGGTAAATTGGAAAGAGAGCTGGACATACTGGGAGATAGATCAGTGAAGAAAGCAGAGAGAGAGAAAACAGACTCATAATTGGAGACAAACCCAGGAAGAGTGCAGGACAGAGGAAGACAGGAGAAAAAATGTGACGGAGAGACTTTGTGGAGGCAGGTTACCAATAAAAGAATTCAAAACTTAGGGAGAACTCTCTCGATTCCTGCCCCGCTGCTGCCAACGTTGCTGTTGACAAACTATCTTTGCCAGGGATGGCTCTTTTTGCACTCAGCAACTCATAATCCTCTTATGCAGAAGTGAAGGAAAACTGTGACGGGGGATGCTGGTTTGTATGGCTGTACTTTGTCAGGCCTCAGATCTGAAAGCTTCATCCTTGTTCTCAAATCCCGTAACATCCTCACATCTTCCAACCTATTGATCCCCTCTCTGCCTGACAGCACCGCCGAGACAGGTATGCACAGGGTGTGTGTGAGTGAGGGAGGAAGGGAGACACAGAGGGAGACTTCCCTGGGTGAGACTTTCCTAGATGCAATGCCTGGTCTTTCACCTCCTCCTTTCTCATTGTCCAGTTACCCAAACAGTCCTTCCAGTGAACTACTTGGGCACTACACAAAAAGTGCTAGAGGAACTCAGCAGGTCAGGCAGCATCTATGAAGGGAAATAAACAGTCCCAAGACCCTTCATCAGGACTGGAAAGGAAGAGGGCAGAAGCCAGAATAAGAAGGTGGGGGGAGGGGGAGGAGCACACATAGGCAGGTGACAGGTGAGTTCAGGTGAGAGGTGAGTTCAGGTGAGAGGTGAGTCCAGGTGAGGGGGGGAAGGTAGGTGGGTGGGGGAGGGGGAGAAGATGTAATAAGCTGAGAGGTGGGAGGTAGAAGAGGCCAAGGGCTGAAGAAGAAGGAATCCAGTAGGAGAGGGCAGTGGACCATGGAATAAAGGATGGGGGAGGGGAGGAGAGATGGGCAGGTCATCAAGGTGGGGGAAGGGAGCCACAGGAATAAAGGAAGACAAAGGAGTCGGGGGGGGTGGGGAAGAAAAAGAAGGGGAGGGGTTACCGGAAGTTGGAGAAATCGATGTTGAGGCCGTCAGGTTGGAGACTCCCAAGGCGGAATATGAGGTGTTGTTCCTCCAACCTGCGTCTGGCCTCAACGTGGCAGTAGGGGAGGCCGTGGACGGACATGTCAGTGTGGGAGTGGGATGTGGAATTGGAGTGAGTGGCCACCGGGAGGTCCCGGCTGTTGTGGCGGACGGAGCGACCTCTTCCAATCTGGTGTGCTGCATTCAGTCCTCACAATGTGGTGTCCTCTACATTTAGAGAGAAATCAAATGCAGATTGTGCGATTGCTTTGCGGAACACCTCCCTCCAGTCCGCAGGAGTGCTGCTGAGCTTCTAGTTGCCTGTCACTTTAATTCTCCCTCTCACTCTGCTCTCTCTGTCTTTGGTCTTCTACATATTGCAGCAAGGACCTACATAGCTTCAGGAATGGCACCTCATCTCCCGACCGACACATTATAGCCCATAGCTCAACACTGAATCCAACGATTTCAGGTAACTAGCCTTTCCAGTTCCGATGCCCAGATCTGATGTAAGGGCACCAAACAGAAAGACTAGCTCCTTCTGTCTCCGCAAGTGGTATCTGACCTGCCAAGTACTTACACCTTTCTATGTTTTACTTCAGATTTGCAGCGATTTGCTTCCCAGTTTGCATCTCACATTTCCAGCCTTGGATTTTACTCTTTCCTTTTCTCTCTCTCTCTGTCCCCATTCATCACCTTTGATTTCCACCTCCTCCAGGCAGCTCAGCTGTGACTAACGAGCCCTCCCCACCCTCCCTCAGCCGGCACCAGCACCACTTGCGTCGTTCGGTCTCTCGTAGTCTCCGTCCTGTCACAAACACTCCCTTTGTCCTCCCCACCTCTCCCCCCTTCCCAGCAACTTAAAACACACTCGATTTTCCACGTTTCCAGTTCGGATGAAGGGTCATCGACCTGAAGTGTTCACTCTGTTTCTCCCTCCATAGATGCTGCCTGACCTCCTGAGCATTTCCAGCGTTCTCTGTTCTTACTTCCCTGGATGAGTGTGGCTCCATCAACCGGGGAGAAGCTCCACACCAACCAGGCTAAAGTGCTTCACTGCTTTGGCATTTCATCCACGATGTTGTATAGTCCCTCTGTACACCACTGTTACTGTTGTGGCAGCATCTACAAAACACACCCAGCCTAGATTTTAAGAGTAATAATCAAGGATATCGGTGAGTAAATGATCCGGGGAGCAGTGAGTATATTATTCACAAGAGCACTGACTATTTTATCAAAAAGATCAGTGAGTGGTTATCAGTTGCCAGATTCGTTGCCAATGTTCACATCTCAAGTCAAGCTCAATAGCAGTAGAGCATTTAGGCACATCCTGAAGCTGTGAAAGGATCTAGAATTAGAAGCTTCTAAAAGCCCTGGGAGTTATTGATTCTGAAATCTCATGGCATCACACAGACAAGGAAAGCCCCTCCCGATTGCTGTTCACTGCCCTCCCGCGGTTGATGAATCAGTGCTCCTCCATATTAAACAACACTTGGACGAAACACAGAAAGTAGCAAGGCCGCAGAGCGTACTCTAGGTATGGACTTCAATGTCCATCACCGAGTGTGGCTTGGAAACACTAGCACTGATGGAGCTGACCAAGTCCTGAAGGGAAATATCTATCTGCATCAGGTAGTGAGTGAGTCAACATAAAGGATGTATCTCGCTAAATTCAATTTCACCAATCTACCCGTGGTAGGTACACCTACCCGTGATAACAGTGGTAGAAGGGTCAACTACATGGTCCTTAAGGAGGCAAAAATTCCACCTTCACACCGAGGACCCTCTCCACTGTCCACAGCTGACACCTCAAAACTGGGCATCTATGGTAAGATAAGATTTCTTTATTAGTCACACGTAAATCGAAACACACAGTGAAATGCATCTTTTGTGTAGAGTGTTCTGGGGGCAGCCCACAAGTGTCGCCACGCTTCCGGCGCCAACATAGCATGCCCACAACTTCCTAACCTGTACATCTTTGGAATGTGGGAGGAAACCAGAGCACCCGGAGGAAACTCACACAGACACGGGGAGAACATACAAACTCCTTACAGACAGCGGCCGGAATTGAACCTGGGTTGCTGGTGCTGTAAAGCATTATGCTAACCGTTACACTGCCCGTGCCTGATGCGTTATGGACCATTAGCAGCAGCAGAAATGTTCACCAGCACAACCTGTAACCTCATGTTTTAGCGTATCCCTCGGTCTACCACTACTACCAAGTCAAGGGATCAACCCTGGTTCAATGAGGAGTGCAGAAAGCCACCATGTTCACCTGAAATGAGGTGCCAACCTAATGAGGCTGTAACCCTGGACGACCTCTGTGCTAAACTGCAGAAAAAGCGCGCAGTAGACGAGATAATCAACTCCACAACAAACAGAACGAAATCCTGCTGTCCCTCCCACATCAAGTCATGACAGACAAACAGCTAATGGGAGATGGAGGCTCCAGGAACACTCCCATCGTCAGTTCCGGCTGACTCCAGCTGCCCTATCACAAAGACCAGCTGAAGCTTCCACAACTGTGTTCAGTCAGAAGTGCTGAGATGCTGCTGAATCTGCTGAGTATTTCCAGCATTTTCTCTTTTTATTATATCTAAAAAAATGTTAGCGGGTCATTTAGCAGTGATTTCAGAGGGTGATAATTGGCTCCTACCTTCCTGTGGAGCACAGTAGCATAGTGGTTAGGCTGCAGACACAAGAGAGACTGCAGATGCTGGAAATCAGGAGCAACACACACAAAGTTCAGGAGGAACTCAGTGGGTCAGGCAGCATCTATGCAGGGAAATGGACGGCAGATGTTTTAGGTCAAGACTCATGAATCCAGATGAAGGGTCTTGACCTGAAATGTTGACTGTCCACTTCCCCCCATGGATGCTGCCTGACCCGCTGAGCTCCTCCAGCATTTTGTGTGTTGCTCATGGTTAGACTACTGGACTATCACTCGATCTCTAATCCAGAGTTATACATTCTAATCCTACCAATGCAGCTGAATAATTTAAACCCAAGTGATTAAATTAATCCTGGAATTAAAATGCTGGTGTCAGAGATACTGATGATGAAACTAATGGATTGTCCTAAAAATCCATCTGGTTCACCAATGTACCTTAGAAGAGGGAATCTCCTGCTTTTACCGGTGAGGTCTATATTTGACTCCAGATGCACCAAATTGGTTGATTTTTGTCAGTTTGGGGCAATCAGTGACAGAACAAGTACAGCCCGCATCCCACAGATGAATATCTTTACTTTAAAATTTCAGGGGGAGCACAGTGGCACAGCTCGTACTGCTGGCACACTGCTCCAGGGACCTGGCTTTGATCCTGACCTCCAGTGCAGTCTATGTGGATTTCCATGCTCTCCCTGTGACCATGTAGCTTCTCCCTGGTGCTCTGATATCTCCCCAGGTACTGGTCAATTGGGGCACTGCAAATTGCCCCTGGGGATGTTGGGTGGAGGGACAATTGAAGGCAATTAATGGCTGTCCAAGAGGCAATAGGTTGCAGGAAAGTAAGTGGGGGAATGGGACTGATGGGATTGCTCTGAAAACCAGCATAGTCTTGATGGGCCAAGTGGTCTCCTTGTATGCCATAAGGAATTATGAGAAAAGGTACAACTCACCACACTTCAATTGCTCGAAAGTGTGCGTGATGATACCCCAAGGTTGTTATAGGTGCGATAGAAATGGAATTCTCCCTTTTCAGTTATTGGTATCTGACTAACGTTGGCATTAATAGTGGGGATACGAGTGAGTAGCAATTAGGGTCAGGGATGGGTGGTTTTCAGAGGTGTCGGTGAACCATTGAGTGAGAGCAGCCTGTATCAGTCATGACTCTCGCCCTCCCTGATGACTGACCCGAGGAGTCAAGTTACAGGGTTGAGCACAAACTTTTCTGTTGTCAGCTGACTGTGGTGGTCGGGGACAGCTGCACTGCCAGAGCTGCCATCTTCTGGATGAGGCAACTAACTCGGATTGCCCTGAGCATGGGTGTAATGTACACAGGACAGTGAAGGTCCCGGGGGAAACTGGAGGATGGCTAGTGGAGGGTGTAAACAGCCAGAGACCTGATGGAGCCCTCCACCAGTATGAGGAAGCTGGTGGTGACATCAGGCGGTACACATGCCAGTGGGAGCCGCGCCTGCACATTACCTTGCACTTCTTGGCTTGGGGGTGCTTTTATTTACTTGGCTCCCATATGCTGGGCTCACAGACATCCCACCACTGTAGACCCTGTTGTTTTTGAGAAATTATAATTTCTCTTTAAATGACGGGGATGGGAAGTTGATTAGATGGTTCATGTGCCGATATCCAGGATCTTTCGGTGCAAAATTTGGGTTGAGAAACCTGCCTTGTGATACATCCGCAATTTCAGTAACGGCTGAGGTTAGCTCACTTCCTCCAGATCTCATGTCATTTCTGCTCACCGCCCACACAGAACTGTTTCACAGCACCATGCAGTAAACACTTTTTAGAGATGATATTGCTGCCGAAACTTGCATAAAGACCTTTGGAGGCTCTGCTTGTAGCCCTGCAGTCCCACCGTGCTTCTCCTTCCCGGTGTCTGCGAGGATAGAGGAGGTAGCCTTGCTGAAGACCGCTCTTCCCGTGGCCGGGATCACTAGGGGGCTCTCTCTGGTTCAGGCATGGCAAGCAAAGGTTTGTGCTGCTCTGATGTTACCAGGTTGCCTTGTAGGGTAAGATGCTCACTTGCTCTGCACCAGGGGATAGGACCTGCGAGTGCCAGACTCACCAACACAACTTCCTAAGGTAAGTAACTATTAAAGGTTACAAGGGAGTCTGGGCAAAGCTCTGATATAAAAAGAACCCACTGTGGATGAAGTTAACCATGGGGACAAGTTGTGTGCAGCTGTATTGAGAACTTTACGCATATCTCTAGTGATCATGCTGTATGCTTGATGTAAAAACAGTTAAAACGTTTCATGTCCTTTGGGAATCAGGCACAAGATCCAATATTTAACTTGAGGTCCAGATCTCATTAGATATTGGGTCCACCCAATGATTGCCAATATAAGTAGCCAAACAGCAAGGAGCGCACGATAACAACTGTAGACAATCGCTCCATTTTCGACTTGAGAAAGGAAGTTAAGAGACCTCTTCCTCCATTATCCACATTCGTCATTCACACCTCAGTTGACACCCATTGTACACAAGCATCAAGACAAGCTGAATATAGACGCGACATTGAAGGGTTCCCTTATACAATGAGATGGACTCTGACCTCACGATCTACCTTGTTGTGACCTTGCACCTTATTGCACTGCACTTTCTCTGTAGCTGTGACACTTTACTCTGTACTGTTATTGTTTTTACCTGTACTACCTCAATGCACTCTGTACTAACTCAGTGTAACTGCACCATGTAATGAATTGACCTGTACGATTAGAAGGCAAGACAAGTTTTTCACTGTACCTCAGTACAAGTGACAATAATAAACCAATACCAAAAAAAAACCAAATGGACACTTACTGTACTATTGCACACAATAACAGTTAAAACCAACTACACACAGCTTGTGACACCTGCTGCATATATGAAACTGATTATATTTACAAGCCTAGAAATTGGACCCATTTCTGCCCATTTGTCATTGACAAAATGTATATAAAAATCATCTTATGTGTATTTTAAGGCATTTACATTGGCTGGAAGACATGCCCATCGGGAAAATGGTCTTGGCACCCCAGTGTCATTTACTCAAAGTCATTCACACACGTGAAGATGTCACCATGTGTGCAACATTCATTTCTCATATAACAACTGAATTTAGTGCAAAAAAGTGCAATTTACAACCTGTGTTTTCATGCAGAGTAAAACAAGTCTCCTATTTGCTCCTGGGTCATCAGTATTTGGCACTCTCCTTGTTGCACTGATTCCTTTGTGCAGCAGAGCAGCTCTGAGAGCTTGAGTGTCTGCAGCGACCTTCCACAGCAGGCATCACCGCCCTGGTGTCCATCTGCAATATATCCCATGCCTCACAGCGGCTTTGGGCAGTTATGCCATGAAAACGCATGTATGGGAATGATTGCAGAGGAGGGAGAGATGGACGGAGGGGTGTAGCCAGATGGTGTAGATATGTTCCGCCCTCTCTCGTGCTTTTCTTCTCTCTCTATGTAGCCTTTTGCACAGTTGTTAAAGCTGCCTTGGGAGAGAATACTGAGAGCCACTTTCCATAATTCTTATCATCAAACTGCCAGATCAAACCTCAGCAAGCTGCTGCCATTGGAAATTAAGCTGGTCACAGGTGAACACACCAAAGTAGGGGAAAACTATCCCAATGACTGATTGAAGATAAATCTTCACTCATTTAGCAATTCGTAGCAGGTCCCCCAGGCTGTCAAAGGATACAGCAGGATATATCTCAGTTGCAGATGTGAGCGGAGGAGTGGCAGATGGAGTTTAATCCGGCCAAGTGTGTGACGTTGCACTTTGGGAGATCAAATGGAAAGGGACAAATGGCAAGACCCTTAACAGTATTGATGTACAGAGGGATCTTGGGGTCCAAGTCCACAGCTCCCTGAAAGTGGCCGCACAGGTTGGTAGAGTGGTAAAGAAGGTGTAGAAGTTCGAGCTGTGGAGGTTGTCTACATGGATTTTAGTAAGGCGCTTGACAGGGTCCCTCATGGGAGGCTCATCCAGAAGATTAAGATGCATGGGATCCACGGTGACTTGGCCGTTTGGATTCAGAACTGGCTTGCCCATAGAAGACAGAGAGTAGTGGTCGAGGGGACTCATTCTGGCTTAGAGGTCTGTGACCAGTGGTGTTCCTCAGGGATCCATGCTGTTCGTGATGTATACTATATAAGTGACCTGGATGAAAATGTACGTGGGTGGGTTAGTAAATTTGGAGATGATACAAAGATTGGTGGTGTTGTGGATAGCGTAGAAGATTGCCAAAGGATACAGCAGGATGTAGATCAGTTGCAGATATGGGCGGAGAAATGGCAGATGGCGTTTAACCCGGCCAAATGTGAAGTGTTGCACCTTGGGAGATCAGATGTAAAGAGACAGTACATAGTTAATGGCAAGACCCTTAACAGTGTTGGTGAGCAGAGGGATCTTGGGGTCCAAGTCCATAGCTCCCTGAAAGTGGCTACACAGGTTGATCGGGTGATAAAGGAGGCATATGGCATGCTTGCCTTCATTAGTCGAAGCACTGAGTTCAAGAGTCAGGACGTTATGCTGAAACTTTATAAAACTTTAGTTTGGCCACATCTGGAATATTGCATTCAGTTCTGGTCACCCCATGAAAGGAAGGATTTGGAGTCTTTGGAGAGGGTGCAGGAGAGGTTCACCAGGATGCTGCCCGGATTAGAGGGCATGAGCTATAAGGAGAGGTTGGACAAACTTAGGTTGTTCTCTCTGGAGCAGCGGAGGCTGAGAGGAGACCTGACAGAGGTTTATAAGATTATGAGAGGCATAGACAGAATAGACATCTGGTATCTTTTCCCCGGGATTGAAATATCTAATACCAGAGGGCATGCATTTAAGGTGGTGGGGGTAAGTTCAAAGGAGATGTGCGGGGCAAGTTTTTTGCACAGAGAGTGGTAGGTGCCTGGAATGTGTTGCCAGGGGTGGGGGTGGAGGTAAATAATATGGAGGCATTCAAGAGGCTCTTAGATAAGCACAAGGTTATGAGGGAATTGGTAGGATACGGACATTGTGTAGGCAGAAGGGATTAGTTTAGCTGGGCATTTTATTACTAATGTGATTGGTTGAAGGGCCTATTCCTGTGCTGTACTGTTCTATGTTCTATGTGTATGGGATTGGTATTGATTTATTATTGTCACTTGTACCGAGGTACGGTGAAAAACTTGTCTTACAAACCGATCGTACAGGTCAATTCATTACACAGTGCAGTTACATTGAGTCAGTACAGAGTGCATTGATGTAGTACAGGTAAAAACAATAACAGTACAGTGTCATGGCTACAGAGAAAGTGCAGTGCAATAAGGTGCCAGGTCACAACAAGGTAGATCGTGAGGTCAGAGTCCATCTCATTGTATAAGGGAACCGTTCAATAGTCTTATCACAGTGGGGTAGAAGCTGTCCTTAAGTCTGGTGGTACGTGCCCTCAGGCACCTGTATCTTCTACCCGATGGAAGAGGAGAGAAGAGAGAATGTCCCAGGTGGGTGGGGTCTTTGATTATGCTGGCTGTTACACCAAGACAGAGTCCAAGGAGGGGAGGCTGGTGTCCGTGATGCACTGGGCTGTGTCCACAACTCTCTGCAGTTTCTTGCGGTCCTGGGCCGAGCAGTTGCAGTACCAAGCTGTGATACATCCAGATAGGATGCTTTCTATGGTACATCTGTAAAAGTTGGTGAGAGTCAAAGGGGACAAACTAAATTTCTTTAGCCTCCTGAGGAAGTAGAGGCGCTGGTGAGCTTTCTTGGCCGTGGCTTCTAAGTGATTTGACCAGGACAGGCTGTTGGTGATGTTCACTCCCAGGAACTTGAAGTTCTCAACCCTCTCGACCTCAGCACCGTTGATGTAGACAGGTGCATGTACACCGCCCCCTTTCCTGAAGTCAATGACCAGCTCTTTTGTTTTGTTGACATTGAGGGAAAGGTAGTCATGACACCATTCCACTAAGCTCTCTATCTCCTTCCTGTACTCCGACTCATCGCTGTTTGAGATACGGCCTACAATGGTGGTATCATCTGCAAACTTGTAGATGGAGTTAGGGCAGAATCTGGCCACATAGTCATGAGTGTATAGGGAGTAGAGTAGAGGGCTGAGGATGCAGCCTTGTGGGGCACCAGTGTTGAGAATAATCGTGCCAGAGGTATTGCCGCCTATCCTCTCTGATTGTGGTCTGTTTGTTAGAAAGTCAAGGATCCAGTTACATGCTTGCCTTGGTATGCTTGCCTTTATTAGTCAAAGCATTGAGTTTAAGAGTCAGGAAGTTTTGTTGCAGCTTTATAAAACTCTAGGTAGGCCGCATCTGGAGTATTGCATTTGATTCTGGTCGCTTCATTATAGGGAGGATGTGGAGGCTTCGGAGACGGTGCAGAAGAGGTTCACCAGGATGCTGCCTGGATTCGAGGGCCTGTGTTAAGAGGAAAGGTTGGACAAACTTGGATTGTTTTCTCTGGAGCGGTGGAGGCTGAAGGGAGACCTAATAGAGGTTTATAAGATTATGAGAGGCATAGATAGAGTAGACAGCCAGTGGTGGGTGCCTGGAATGTGCTGCCGGGGTGGGGGTGGAGGCAGATACAATAGAGGTGTTTAAGAGGCTCTTAGATAGGCACATGGATGTGCAGAGAATGGAGGGATCTGGACATTATGTAGGCAGAAGGGAGTAGTTTAGTTAGGTGTTTAGTTACTAGTTTAATTAGTTTGGCACAACGTCCTGGGCCGAAGGGCCTGTTCCTGTGCTGTACTGTTCTATGTTCTATGTTCAACGCAAACCTCAGTTGTTATTGAAAGGAGTGGGCTCTGCGTTGATGAAGAACTAGAAGGGACTGAGGCGGGCTCGCCTCACCAGAAGGGAGGACTTCTGAGGGGCAATGGAACCTGGCTAGAATCTGAAGGAAGCAGTTATATCACTGAAAGAGAGGGAGCAGGGAGACTTTCCACAAATATACGACTGAAGGATAGATCATGTCATAGATAGATGACCTCCCCACAGACAAGTCGTCATCCTCCATCTGCTCAATGATAGATTAAAAACTTGATAAAATGAACTGGTGTTGAGGGAAACAAGGTGCAGCCTTTATGTACTCGGCGGGTACATGAGCTCGGTTGTTGCCTCAATTCTGCTTCGACCTCGGTGATTCCATGCTTCCCCCAGGTCCATACTGCTCCCGTGATTCACCCGTGTTAAACTTTCAGAATATACCGCATGATTGATCTTGTAGATACAGAAGGAGGCCAGTCAACCCATCAGATCAATGCCGGCTCCCAGCAGAGCAATCCCATCGGTCCCATTTCCCCTCTCCTTATTTTGCCGAAATCCCCCTCACATTGCCTATCAACCTCTCTTCATTCCTCTTGCCATTTACCTACACGAAGGGGTAATTCACGGTGGCCGACTAACCCACCTCAGGGATGAGGGAGGAAACCCACTCGGCGACAAGGAAAACGTTCAAACTCCAGACCGACAGCACCTGAGGTCGGGATTGAACTTGTGTCCCTAGAATTGTGAGGCTGAAAGATAGAGACCAAGGGGACAGTATTTGTGGTATTGTCAGTCTCTCATATGAAAATACAGATTGTTCACTAATGATAAATGTCTGTGCTCCACACAGGTAACTCAGAATAATTCCAGAGATTGGGAAGCCTGTGGATGGGAGATCAAACATGACTACACCAGCTGAGGAAAGTAAACCAGATATGGACACTGAGGGGGAAGAGAAAGGTTCAGCGTCCCCATCTCAGAGCTTTCCTCCACAGTTGCATGGACGTGTCCGGCCAGGATTAAGTGATACCCCGCCCACCTCTACGGTTATCGTTCAAGTTGCAAAATCAGTCGATATCCTTTCACCTTCTCAACTGACCTCCCCACGGACAAGTTGTCGTCCTCTATCTGCTCCATGGGGACTTCTTCAGAAATCCTCAGCCTGCCAGCAGCGACCGTATAAGATCTGTTACGTTCCTCTGGTCAGCAGTACGTCAGACCTCCAAGCATCGCAGTCAAAGAGAATGGACCAACCTCGCCTCCAGACTGAAAAAGAACCATCTCCGGCTCATTCCTGTCAGACAAGCTCCAGACTAAAACCTGACCGTCAGACCACTGGGCTCCAGCCTCCCCCCTGCACACCCAGGGTACGCCCTTTCTCCAGTTCTCCCGGACCCAATCCGACTCCGCCAGCCCCCAGGTTCCAATCTTCTCCCGAAACCACCATCTTCCAACCTAACCCTGCAGCCCCCAGGCTCCAATCCCCCCTCCATACAACTGGGCTCCAACTACCACCCCAAACCTCAGCATTCCAACCTCCTCCCCATACCCCTGAGCTCCCCCCTCCCCCCATTACCCCTGAGCTCCCCCCTCCCCCTCAAACCCACAGGCTCCACCCTACCCCAAAAGCCCTTGGTCTGCAAACCACCCCCCATAAGCCCAGTCTCCAATCTCCCCTCCGGCCCTCAGGATTCCACCTTCTCCCCCTAAGCACGGGGCTCCAACCTTCCTCGTTTACTCTCAGGCTCCAAGTTCCCCACCAAACCTTAGGGCTCCAACCTCCCTCTCATCTCCCGGAGGTCCAACCTTCCCTGTGCATCCCTAGGCTCCAACCTTACCCACAGACCCCAGTGCTCCAACTTTCCAGCTGCACCCCTGGGCTCCCCACACCCCGTAACCCTGGGGTCCGACCTCCCCACCAGAGCCCAGAGCTCCAAGCGCTGTTGTATGGGAAAGAGCTCCACATAGTCCACCTTCCGGAGAATGTTCAGCAAGTCAAAGTGAAAGGACAGAGAAAGTATGTGTGCGATGAATGCGGGAGGGACTGCGCAAAGCGCAGTGCCCTTGAGAAGCACGTCCGATCTCACACCGGAGAGCGCCCCTTCCCGTGTATAACCTGTGGGATCTCTTTCAAAACGCAGAGTAACCTGTACAAACACAATAGGACACAAAGTCATTTGCACAACTGTCAGCTTTCTGCTGAGTTGGAGAGAAGCAACAAGGCAGAGCTGAGCACTAATTGCTCATCAGCAAGCGAGGAGGACAGGTATCCTTGTGAAGGTGCTGACCAGGAGGCTAAAGGGAATTGTCACGTTGACCTGCTTATGGCCAACTCCCGCTGTCAGACGGAGCAGCAGGACTCCATGGGCATTGTACAGCAGGATACAGGTTGGAGCAGGGTCAGTGCCACTGAGAAAAGGGCAGACAATACAGCAGACGGAGAGAAACAAGACAATGTCCAGCCGCTACCTGGCCAAACCGGAAACAGGCATTTGGTTCTACAGAGACAGAAGGCCACTTATTTTGCCAAACAGTGGGTCCACAGGTCTTCGAGTTCCAGTGTACAAACAAATGAAAGCACCGACTCGGGGTACTTTTCCCATTCGGATAGTCCTGACCAGCCACTGCCGTCGACGGGCTCACTGCAGGGTCTCCAGCGGCAGAGCACAGACACCGAGTCGGAGAGGGGCTCTCAGGCCGGCCAGCAGCTGCCGAGCATTGGGCAGGGCGTGCCGGGATCAGCGGTGGACGACGAGGCTGTGCGAGGTGGGCACCGTGCACTGCGCGGGTCACAGGAGCTGGGCGAGTGGATCTCCAAGCTCATCTCCGACAACAAGGCCGTGGTTGACGACAAGCACTTGGAAACCGTGCGGCCAAGGAAGACACTTACCTCGAAGCAGGGAAGCATTGATTTACCGATGCCGTACACATTTAAGGACTCCTTTCACTTTGACATGAAATCTGTCCAAGGCAACAAGAGATCAAGAGTTCCCTCCAGTTTACCAGCAGTCTCTAACCAGTTAACACAGAAGTTCCATTCCTTACCTGAACAGGTCTCCTTGACTGTTGACTATTGGCCAGTTGTAAGGAGCAATTCTGTGCCTCTCAGTATGGGCGGGTTGGTATGCAGTAAAATAGCCAGCAGTTCAAGCTGTCGCCCGCAGGAGTTAGAGGGGAAACCCGCCACTATGCTGCTTGTCACAAACTCGCAATCGCACTCATTGGACTTTGCCCCCTTGCCCCATCGCACCCTGGTCAGGCAAACTGCTCTGGAGGGCTTGCCAGCAGGTAGTCTCGCTGTAGAGTGGCCTAACCCTGTGGTCAGAAATAAGATGTGCGATTCCAAGGCTGAGCAAATCCCGAAGCTCAAGTGCAAGTCTTTAGGAAAGGACGATGGGCAGAAAAAGCTGAAGAAGTTTTCACATGAGAGGTGGTCGGTGTATGGAGAGGAAACCTTCCGAAAGAAATACCAAGAGGCAAAGAGAACCATGCACTCTGCCAGTCCGCTGGTCCCACCCACACAGCACCCTCACAGTGTCACAGCACCGGACAAGGACACTCCAGCACTCCTCGAGAAACCACCCTCCAACCCCTTGGCATCAACCTCTGTGCACAAAATTCCTGTTAAAAAACACCTTTCAGACCCACTTCCCTTCGGGTCAGTGAAGGTCACAACCTTCAACACTCCAGTGTGCCAGGTACAGTTTTCCCAAAGAAAGGTGGACCAACGTTCACCGCAACAGGGATATCCGGATCCCTGCCATATCGCTAAAGAGACAAAGACTCCACTAATCCCAGGTGGTGTGGGGGAAGTGCCTGCAGTGACATCAATCTGCTCAGCAGAGACGCTCCAGACAGGTGAAGATACCGGCAAGTTGACTGCATCCTCCACAGCTCGAGAAACCGCTGGGGACACAGGGAAGAAACTTCCCCTCCATCAACAATCACCCACAGCGAGCAGCCACAAAGAAAGCAATGCTACACGACCAATACAAAGACGCTTCTCGCACCCAAAGCTGGTGAGGCAGCTCAGCGTCCTTGTTCCAGAGAGTAAAACCATACAAGAGGCAAGAGGTCAACGAGAGAGCAAGCCTAATGAAGTGAGTTTGCAACAAGGTGAAAGTGGTATCTCAGAGTTTCCATCAGGACGACCTCCCAGGAAGAAACAAAGGCTGAAGTTAGCTGGCATTGGACAGCTGGCTGAGAGACCACAGTCTGGCTGTGGTTTGACAGCTGGGGCTGCTCTTGGTGAGTCACTTCAACCAGGCAGTGTCTTCATCCCAGACACTGGGCATGAGCGGTGTCAAACAACCAAGTGCACAAAGTGGAAGGAAGGAAGCTCTGCTGAACAATCTTTGCCGTCAACTGCATCTGGTAGTTTTACTGCCCCTGACCCCACACCTCCTCACTGCGCTCGGTCTTTGCCAGTGCAAGAGGCAGCAACTTCTACCTCCCCCTCTCTTCATTTTCAGTCACTTTCAGAGAGCAAGAGAGAAGTAATTAGTCAAGGGGGGTTCCCGACACTGCTACAAGCAGCTGCAAACGAGGTCAACCACACTGGTAAGAACTTGCACACAGGACCAAGCACGGGCCAATGGGCAGCAATCGTGTCTCCCCAAGTGAGAGCTCTCCACTTGCAAAAACAAGATTTTCTTCCAAAATACCAGCTCAAATGGACAAAGAAAGAACCGAGCGTACCAAGCCGCCCACCATCCTGACCCAGAAATACATTGGCTGTCCTTTGTCATCAGTGGGCTTCAATCCTGGAACCCCTTCCCAGGTAGCACCATGGAAGTGCCTTCACCTGAAGGGCTGCAGTGACTCACCACCACCTGCTCAAGGACAATTAGACTGGGCGGTGAATGCTGGCCTCGCCACCGATGCCCAGGTCCTCAACAGTGAATAAACGAAAAGAGAAGAGCTCTTCGTTGACTGCAGGAGCTGCAGCTGATGAGAGGGCAACCACACTTCCCAAAGCTCTGTGTCTGAGATGTCCCAATAATGACCAGCAATGCTGCAACAACAAACGGGACTATTGTCTGCTTCTTACACATCAACCAGTGGGGTGTGGTGAACCGAGGTCTGTGGGATACTTAGATGTGAGTCACCATCAGGAAATAAACCATTTCCACCAAATAGTTAATGAAATAAATAACCTCAGCGGCCTTTTGGACTCCATTCTGCGTATACGTCTCTGGTGGGACGTCGGTCAACAGGTGGCAGATTGGCTCTGGTTAGTGTTGTTACTAATTCATTGGTGAGCAGACGCCAACAAGCTGATGGCAATGTCAAAAGAAATGGAGAGCCTGAGTATAAGTGGAGAGTGCCACAGAGAGTTAGGTCTCATCAGCGGATGTCACTTAGGAAATGGAGCAGTTCTATCTCACCTCAGAATCAAGGCTTGGCTGCGATGGACTTAGAACATTCCTCCTTCCCAAGGATGAAGGCTCAGTCTGAGCCCCTGTAGTGTTAACTAGGAAACACCATGCTCCTACATTCTCTGGAGAAAAGCAAGGTCACTGCGGTCCGGGACATGGGGCGTTGATGAAGAAATATCTGATGCACCACACCTGACACTGAAGGACACTTTTGCTTGCAGAGGCCACAGCAGAAAGGCTGTGACATTTGTGTTCAATCAGTGAGTATAGCTCCAAACGATTCCTTGTACATTTGTATTGCTATACCTCTCTCCTTTCTGTTTGTTGCCAAAACCAATTTATTGTGGAGGCTGTGGATGTCTCTCAGGGTTGTCAGTGCTGCTGTTCACCAGCCCCTACCTCAGCTTCATCCTGCTTCCTGATTACCAAGAATGCCAGAGGGAGAATAGGGCGGCTTGCACTGTCCTCTGACAGTCCTGGTCACCGCAAGGGTCCAAGAATGTCAGAGCACACGCCCAACTACAACAGCTTGTGCATGTACTTCCAACAAAGCAAAGCATCCCAAGGTGCTTCAGAGGTGGACATTAAGCCAGATAAGCAGATATTAGTGCAGATGGGCTAAAGTTTGGTCAAAGAGCTAATGTTGTGAGAAGTGTTGTGAAGAAGGAAAGAACTAATATGGCAGAGAGACTTAGGAAGGGAATTCTACAGATTACAACCTTGGCTATTGATGTCACTGCTGGACTTTGGTCCTGTGCAGCTGATGGAGGTGGAGAGACGGTGGAGAACCAGGTCAGCAGCTGCACAAAGAGCGAGGAGCCACGCATTCCCTGTCTCATGTTCATATGCAGGCGGCACAAAGGTCCACTGCGGTCATTCAGGTAATGGTGGGCATGAGTTCAGGAGGTCGGACATGTTCAAGGACTTTGGAGATGGGAGTGGCAATTTGCAATGACGCAGGGCTTAAGAGTTGTTTCCCTGACAAGAGGGGTGATGGCATCAGATATTGAAGGGGGTTGGGGGGGGCGGAGAGGAGGGGAGGGGAGTGGAGGGGAGGGGAGGGGAGCGGAGGGGAGCGGAGGGGAGGGGACGGGAGGGGAGAGGAGAGGAGAGGAGAGGGGAGGGAGAGAGAATCAGAGGAGAGGGGACTAGCAACTAATTTAGGATCTAGAGAGGGAAGCTGAGTGGTCAGTAATATAGAGGAAGGGCACGGGATGTGGGTCTTGTGGAATAAGTGTGTGCTAGAGGGCACGCAGGGGGATTGCAGAGGGGGTGAGAAAGATGTGAGCAGGGGCTGGGCTTGGGTCTGGAGGTTTGGCCCAGTGGGTGAGTGAACAGGATGAAAGTGGCAGCGGGGGTAGGCGGAATCATTTCAGCAGCAGCAGAGGAGTCCGTGATCGGATCTTGTCTACGGAGGCAGGGAGAGGCACACCAGAACCCAGTGTGCGCCAGGAAATGGAATATGGCAGCTCTGGTGATGAGGGAAGGGAATAACCGTCAGCATTGCTAGTGATTTCCACATCTGCTGAATGAATGAGCAACAGTGAGGGCAGAGCCTGGTGGACCCCTATGTGACTGATCTGTCAGTGAGTGCCGAGCCAGTTCTCCACCCTATTCCTTGCATGTTATATCTGGGGCACATAAAGGTGCAGGAATGAGGAATGATTGGGTCAACGACGGAGAAGAGGGTACAGTAGCTGCAGAGTCCTGCTGGTCAATGTAGGGCCAGGCAACTGAGAGTTTGAATTGGAGATGTGAGTGAGTTTGGTGGCAGCTTTTCTCAGGGGTGGAAGCAAAGGAAGGACAGGAGGATGTGAAAGCAATACAAGGAACTGCTCAGAGTTGGTCCTGTGATCCAGACAACGGGATTAAGGAGGCCTCATGAGATGGCCCAGTCAAGGAGCTGCCTGCGAATATAGATTGGAGTTTTCACAGCGGGAGTCATGAAGGGAGGAAGTGACAGAGAGCACAATGATTTAAGATGGTGGTTGAACTCAGCGAGGATGAGAAGTTGTTTGGTGCAGATGGAGGAAAGCACTGATGGTTTTGTGGTTAGGAAAGAGCTCGAGGTCCTTGGGCGTAGACAGTGCCCACACATACAGAGCTATGATTGAAACGTGGCTTCTGGATTGACTCAGAGATGAAAGATCAGGCTCGGTAAGGTTTACTACACCAATCACAGCCCAGTTTATTGAGTCAGGGATTATGGTGCATAATGAAAACTATAAAAAAACACAGAAAAGATAGCCTCATTAGCTGTGACCACAAAACTACTGAATTGTCATAAGAGACTGGCTCACTAAAGTTCTGCAAGCAAGAAGATTTGCCTTGTCTGGCCTATATGTGACAGAAAGATAAAACCATAGCAACATGGAACATAAGAGTGAACGCTGATCTTCTATCTAAATACTACAGGCCCATTCTTTCCCCACACCTGTAGATGCCTTTTGTGTCTATAAATCTATCTGTTTGCTTCTTAAATACACTCTGTGGAGCTAGATAATTTTTTGAAAGATCGGCAATGGGAATCTTGCACAGAGGAGGAGTTGAGGCCATGATCTTATTCAATGGCAGGACAGGCTTGAGGGATTAAGTGGCCTACCACTGCTCCTATTTGCTTTCCCTATCTCCTAACCTCTGATGAACACAGGCCTAGTTGACCCAATCTCTCCTCAGCAGTCCCACCATCCCAAGAATCAGTCTAGTAAATCTTCATTGCACTCTTATCCCTTTCTGCGATGAGATCAGAACTGCACACAATGCTTTAGGTGTGGTTTTACCAGGCCCTGTGCAATTGCAACAAGATATCCTTGCTCCTATTGTCGAAACCTCTTGCAATAAAGGCCAAAATGTGTTTTCTTTCTTAACTGCTTGCTGCATCTACATTGTGCATATTGTACATTAATATTTCCCGTCGTTCGAGTAATTCTGTCTTCCTGTTTTTCGGACTGGGGTGGATGACTTCTCATTTATCCACATTATACCGACTCCTGACCCATCAGTCTGGAGGACTCTTAGCTGCCTCCTCTCTCAGGAGCCGTGAGGATTAGACAATAAATGTGAGTATGGTGAATAGTGTCCACATTCCTGTGAGTGAATAAATTAAAACAAGACCCTGGGTGCGAACAGGAATCCACTCGTATATCTGATCCCAAAAACTCTGCACCTCCTGTGACAGTTTTAAATAAATGATTCTTCATCACTGAATCCCAGGGCGGAGGAAATCTGTTCGCCATATCCTGACTGCACATTATGCTTAGAAAACGTTGGAATAATCCAGGTATCTCTACTGTTGGCAGTGGGGGGGGGGGGGGCATCATGTGCAAGGCACGTTTCTACATTGGATCCTATTACGAACCCCAGGTTACCACTTAGTGAGTGTCCCTTTAAGGCACCTGAACAGTAGAGTGTGGCTTTGTTTGACTGCCGCAAGTGGGAGTGGAGAGCTTCTATGACTGATATAACTGGAATGCTGCAGGTGTCTGAAGGCTGATTTATTGAAGGGCTGGCAACCGCAGAGAGATATCTGTGAGCTGATTCCTGAACCCAGCCACAGAGCGAGAGAGCAAGAGAGAGAGAGAGAGAGAGAGAGAGAGAGAGAGAGAGATATGAGAGTTGGTAGCATTGACTGCCAGTCTCTGTATCTATGAGTGAAACACAATCATTGTGACTGTCACTTTGCAATCCTTACATGGACCTTTGGAGCAATCTGTGGAAACCACCTTGTCACTAACCTGTACCAGGAAGCAGGTATATCTATGGGCAGCCACGTATCAAGTGCCCTTGGTGTGGCAAATACTTCGGAACAAATCAACGGAGATCTTCGGCGATTGGGGTGTTGTATTGGTTCCATCGTGGAACTTGTGGAATTCGTAAACTCCTTCTCTCTGCATTCTAACATGGTTTTCAGAAGCTTTTGCAGATTGTTTTGCTTTGTGACTTACTGAACTGAACTTTGAGAACTGTTCCTAGACTGGGTGGTTTGGGAACTTGCCACGCACACATTTCTGTTTACTTCAGTTTATTTTGGTCAATGTCTGATATCTAATTGTTTTTTTCTCTTATTATTACAAGTAGTTACTAATAAATAGGTTTTAATGTTGAAACCTTGCTCGTTGTGTTTCTACTGCTGTTGGTATGTAACAATCCCCACCTTGTTGGCCTCTGGACCTCTGATCTCCCTTTGCCACATCCCTCCCCTCTCCACCAATCTCCCTCCACATCCCTTAGCAATGCACATTAAACGAGACACAGGAGCAAAAGCAAAGCCGATCTGACTCTTTCTCTCTCTCTCAAAATTCTAGACTGGACGTGGACAACTATTTTATTGACAAAAGGATAACCAAGCTCACCGATAATAGGCCACGTGTTCAAAACGGTGGGGGTGAGAGAAACTCGGAATGCTTGCTTGAAATCTAGATCACTGGAAAACAAAGATGGAGTCTGCTGAAGTGTCCCCTTCCTGTCTTCAACTGCCACTGTTGATGAAACTGAATCAGAACTGTCAGGTATGGCAGAGTCAGAGAAAATTAATTTCACTTCACTTAGAGCCAGTTTGGAAGATGACATTCCAGTGCATCCTGAAAGTGTTGGATCATCCAGCCATTGTGGTTGAGGCAGGAACCCTTCCCTTTCTTTGAAAGGACTTTCAGGAGGAGACCTAACCTGAGAATGAAAGGATTCTCGATTCAAAAACCGGGCAGGAAGTGAACTTCATGGAAGGTGAGAGTATGGATAAGGAAACAGTTTGTCATCCAGAGGGTGGTGAAGTTCTGGAGCTCACGGCATGAAAGGGTGGTACAGTGAGAAACTCTCACCACGCCTGAACTTGAAAAGCCGTGACCTGCATGTCTACAGTTCCAGAGCTGGAAGGTGGGATTAGGGTGTTGAGCTCTCTTTCAACTAACATGAACATAATGGGTGGAGTAGTCCCCTCCTAAGGGGTAAATCTTCTCAGATTCAATGACTCTCTTTGGGAGAGATTTGTCCAAACGTTAGCACAGAATCTCCGGCTTTGTCAGAGTGTACAGGCAAAGTTTATCCATCCTTTGGTTCATCCACTTTGCAGGTGGTCAGACTTCTGCGCTGGCTGTGCTCTGGACGAAGTTTCATTTGTGAATGAGAGAGGAAAATCTCAGCGTTCTGAGGAAAAGTCAATGACCCAGAACATTAACACTGTTTCTCGTTCCACAGTATTTCCAGCCTTTTCTGGTTTTATTTCAGTCTTGGAGAGTTGATTACAAAAATCTCAGAGATGCAGGCAGACTCTTCAAATTAACACAGAGGCTTTCATCTGTGGGCCAGAACTGTGATATATCCTGGGGACCACACATCACAAGTATGCGCAAGTTCCCTCTGCTCAGAGCAGCAGTTTATTCCTCCAACATTAAGACAGTGCTATTACATTTCTCCCTCTGTAATGAAAAGTTACAAATCATTATTTGTCTGCATAAACGTGCAATTATTATACTGTTACTTTCGATAATGATGGTCCACAATGTGGTGCCTGGAGAGTAAAAATTATTTCTCAATGAGACACAAAGCACAAGGGTGCATGATGCTCAGCATGGATATATTGGGCCTGTTTCTGTGCTGTGTGTCTCTATGACAATGAATTGTATTCTTAAATAATGTTCTTTATAAACTCAGACAAACAGAAATATGGCAAGTATTGTTATTGCTTTCACAAGTTAGGTTTAGTCACTGCTTTCGTGATTCTAAAACCTCTCTCAACCAAAACTTCCAGACCTCATGGAAGGAGATGGTCTTGTTCTGGAATGACTCTTCAGCAGGGCCAACTCTGACCTGTATCGGGAGCTACACCTTCAGGCATGTGTATTGTGGAGGGTCGTGGCTGACACATGACAGCACTGCCCACTACCTGGTCCGGAAGACACACCACTGCAAATCAAGGTTTGGCCCTGCCCCACCCATCAGCGCACACCTGACCATTGGCCCCTTTAAGTACCTTTGTACTTGGCCTTGGGCCATTCACCTTTGTAATTGATTAGTCCTTGCTGGCACCGGGCCATTGGCCCCCTGTAAATTACCGGGTCTGGACCCTCCAGCCCTCCAGCACCATAAAGGGCGCCGCACGTGCTCGGCTCTTTCTCTTTGCAATCTTCGAGGGATCACCCTGCTTCACTCCAGGCCGAGTACCATGGAACGGCGCTGGAGAAATCGTTGGTGAGGTGTGCACTTATAAAGGGTTGGGAGCATTTTAGTTAGTGTCCCTAGTAGCATAGATCCGCACCTGCACTGAGTCAAGGGATGGCGGGTATCGTATTGTTTTTCCCTGATTGTATATACCTAGTTCGTTTTGTGTGTGTGTGTGTGTGTGTGTGTGTGTGTGTGTGTGTGTGTGTTTTATCCCCGGTGCGATTTTCCCACGCTTGCTATAAACTGTGCGCGTGTGTGTGTTATTCCTGTCACCAATTTCCCACACTCGTCTTTTGTAAATAAAATCATTTACTGCCAGACTGTGTGCAGAGTCCTTGCTTTTGAGAGCCATCGAGTCTGTTTTCTCACTCACAACAATTGGCGCTGAGTTCAGGGTCTCAAAGGTCTTGGCTGAACACAGATGCGGGGAGGGGTGTTCTGGAACAGGGGCAAGAAAGCCAGTGCAGGCACCGAGGATAGGATTCCCGGGTGCACCGATGAGAGGGAGGGATTTGGGAGCTTGGCCAGCATGCTGGCGGACCACAGTAAACCAGTGGACTGGGCCGACTAGTTAGACCCGCATGGTGAGAAACTGGGACACCACGTGGACTCCCTGCTTAAGAAGTCGGGGTTCCCCAAGGCTAAGGGGAGACAAAGGGGTGCCTTCTGGCTGTCTGCGTCCCTCCTGAGATGCCAGGTCAGGATTACTGGCCAGGTACAAGATATGTGTCACCAAAGGGACGAGAAGATAGAGGTGCTCCAGCAGCGCTGGCGTACGCTGCAGGAGGCAACCCAGGCTGCCCAGACCCGAGCCAACAAGCTCGAGGCCAGAGGAACCGAGGTCACCTGCAGGCTGATCCAAATGCAGCAGGCGCAGGCAGCCCGCCGGTCTGGCTGGCAGCCGGACCCGCTCAAAATTCAAGACCTGGTCCAGCGCGGCGACAAGCTGGATGCGTGGCTGGGGGATGGGGGTATATGGATGGATAATGGCGAGGAGGGGGTGCCCGAGGAGCCTGAGTCCCATCACACACACCCTCACCCCTACGCATCCGAACCACTGCACGCTCGACCTGTCACCATGTGGTCCCAGGTCCATCACAGAGGGGAGGAGGGGGGTGAGGATGAGAAGGTCGCAGGGGAACATGCCTGTGGTCACTCCGAGACTACGGAGACCCGGGATTTCTTAGCCAAGGAGCTGACCCATTTGGCGGATCGGTACCGCCAGCGGCCAGGCAAGCACCTGGCCGCATGGCTGCTCTGACTGTGGAATGATGGGGCCCCCAACATGAGCCTCTCTCACCAGGAAGCAAGCGCCCTGGGAAGCCTGTCCGACCAGCAGAGTGTCAACAATGCCCTACGGGCGCCACAGGAAGGGATCTGGGACGCCACTACCCTGTGGGATCGGGTAGTGACCGCCGTGAGGGTCTGGTACCCTACCTTTCTCGAGTGGGACTTACACGGGCGACCGCAATGGAACACGGTCAGTGAGGGCACCAGGGTCATTAGGGAGTGGGTGCTGGTGAAATTCACTTATGAGGGAGCCCGTGATCGCAACTTTTTAGAAAACACCAGGGTGACCAGCGTGCTAGCGGGATACCTGGTCACCACCGCGTGCCCCTATTTGAGGCCAGTGGTCCTGCCCCTCATGGGACCAGCTAATGGGAAGACCGCGCGGGATGCCATCGCCCTCCCGGAAGGGCTAGAGTACATGCATTGGGGGGCACCTGCCCAGGTCCGTAGGGTGGAGACGAGGGCTGGAGACAACCACTTGTTTTACGCACAGACAGCTATACTTGGACCTGCTGTGTGCAGGGGTGGACGGCGCCAGCATAGATGGGATCCCGACCTCTGCCATTTAAGCGCTGCGGAAAGAGCTCTACGGGGGGAAATCTGGCCAGGGGAAAACGCACAACCACCCTGGAATCAAGCCCAACACAGGGGGCGCCCCCAACCTCCGGACCACACGGGCTGGCCCTGCCGACACTGCCTCTGCCCCTCCCCCACTCGAAGCAGTCTCTCCTGCCCTCAAGGCTGAGCCCCAGGACCTGCTGAGACAGGAAATGTCCCATCTCCGCCAGCAGGAACCTTCACCCACAGGGTGGCAGACCTCCACCCCCCTCCCACAGGATGAAGGCCAGGGCCTTCGGCGCATTTGTTCCATCGCCCACTACCGCCCGGGGGACCTGAGGCCACATATACCCGTAGCTGTACATTGGGGGAGGGGGAACATACCATACAGAGGTGGAAGGCACTCGTCGACACGGGTGCCCAACACACCATCATCCCGGGCGACCCCACTGGGCGGAAAGGGACACGGATGCAGATAGAGGGGCTGGGGGTTCCCTTTTACCTGTGAGGGAAGTCACGGTCCGCATGGCCATCAGGAACCAACCTCCTCGACTCGTAACAGTTTTGATAGCGGCTTCTCCTGAGTGCATTCTAGGAATCAATGTTTTAAAGGGACAGTCCCTTCATACTAACAGGGGCAAGTTTACGTTCGGGGTCACACGGGCTACAGTCGTAGTTGGGCAGCCAAATGGGAACCAGTTGTTGTTCCCCCTCCCTCCAAGGTCGTCTGTAGCCGATGGTACAGAGCGCCGGGGGGACACCAAGATATCACTGAGGCCGTCCAAGCCCTATTGCAGGAGGGCGTCATTAGACCCACAGCCTCTCCCTTCAACAGTCCCCTCTGGCCCGTCCGCAAAAAGAATGGGACATGGCACATGACGACGGACTACAGACACCTCAACAAGTCTGCCCACCCTCGCTGCCGCTGTGCCCGACATAGTCACCCTAGTGGAGGATATTGCGGGGCGCCCAGACCAGCCTTGGTACGCAGTGGTGGATTTAGCCAATGCTTTCTTTTCCATTCCCCTCCATCACGATTCCCAAGAACAATTTGCATTTACCTGGGACGGGAGACAATATACATTCTGTCATCTACCTCAAGGCTATATTCATAGCCCCACTATCTGCCACGGTTTAATATCCCGTGATTTACAACACATTCAACTTCCCCCAGAGGCAATTGCCGATTATATCGATGACATCCTCCTACAAGGTCCGTCTGAGACCATTGTCTCAGAGGCACTTCATATGCTAATCTCCATCTCAGGGAATGGGGCTGGGCCATTAATATTGTTAAGGTGCAGGGCCCCAGCCAGAATGTCCTGTTCCTTGGAATACAATGGCACTCAGGCCAACGAGATATTCCCGAGACTACCAAAAATAACATTTGAATTTTGCCGTCCCCTCAAATAAAACTGAGGCCCAGAGCTCTGTGGGCCTCCTAGGTTATTGGTGGTAGCATATACCCCACCTCACCATGTTCCTTAGACCAGTCTATAGGGTCTCCAGTAAGAAAGCCACATTCTTATGGGGACCCGAACAAAAGGCTGCTTTTGAAACAGCAAAGCAAGCTGCTGAACAAGCACTGCCACTTCCTCCCCGCCAGGCAGGTGTCCCTTTCAAATTACAGGTCTCGGCCAGTGAGACCGTCACCGAATGGAGCCTCTGGCAGAAGATCCAAGGGCGCAGAGATCGCTCGGTTTCTGGACCAAATCTCTGCCTGAAGCCACCGCTCACTACAGCCAATTCGAGTGCCAGCTGCTTGCCTGCTATCTGGCGTTCCTCACCACTGAACATCAACAGCCACCGACCATGTTGTCCTTCGCCCCCACCTGCCCACAAGTCTCCCGATTCCGCCCACAAAGAGGGCCGTGCCCAGAGGTCCTCTATAATAAAGTGGAAATGGTACATCGCCGACCGAGCCGAACCTGGTCCGGAAGGGGTCAGCCGCCTCCACGAGCAGGTCATGTCCTTCCTGCAATCCCAGGACCCAGCCCCAGACATACCCAAAATCCAGCCCTCCCGTGTCCTGGGGCCAACCCTTCGACTCCCTCAACCCCGAACAAAAATTTCACACTTAGTTCACAGACGGCTCCCTCTCTTGGTTCCCTCCCTGCAATTTGACCTCCACCTGAGTCCCGACTCTCAGGGTCATTCCGCAGCCAGTGAGCAGACCTAAGGAATGCTGGTGCAGGCTCCCGAATGAGCAAGGTCCCAACCTTTCAGTCGGTCACAGCGACTGCGAGCGAGACTGGTGGCATGTTAACCTGATTCTAATTTTGACCTTTTCTTGGGTGTGTTCCCGGTACAATATGTGCTGGGTCAACCACCGATACTTCACTGGTAACCAGAATATCTGAATCATCAGAATAGTTAAATTCAACCAAACTTCTATTTCCTTTGATCTCAAGCATTAAAGTGTGATCAAATGTGCAAAAACCTATCCTTCTCACTAGCAAACATCCTGACCAAATATAAATGAGGACCACATATCCTTACAACTCTTCCAAGTGACCACCTCAACCAGTTGTGGGAGCGGCTTTCCACTCCATTTCAGTCACATTTTCATTGAAGGTCCCAATTTCAGGTATTCTCTCTCTGAATCTGCTCCCATCACAACTGTTTTATTTGCTTCTCGTCTGCTGGCTCTGCTAAATTTGGCTTCAACAATGATAACTCCTCCGTGGCTGCCTTTTGAGAAACAGTTCCGCTGGAGTCCTGCCAGTAGGGTCTGAGGAGTGGTGAGAGGGCACCTATCAGCCTTGATGCAATGAGTGGTGTGAGGAGCTGTGTGTGTGGTGTGCTGAATAGTCAATGAGCTGTGAGAGGTGTGTAATACCAGCAATGGTGTGAGGATTGGTGTGATGAGTGATGCGAGGAGTCCATTACCAGGAGTGGTGTGAGGGCTATTTCCATAAATTATGAGAAAATTTGCCTGTATTGATAGTTCAATGATAATTGACCTTTCCCTGAGATTGAGTCTGGGATTTTCTTGATGAAGGCACTGGGATAACTTGTGGGCTCAGCTGCCCCACTGCACTCAGGGTGATACTGTGGATCTCTGGCCTACCTTACACCATTTCCACTCACGTGTTATGCAAATTCTTCGGAAGAAAATCAAGGTCAGTTATTTGACACAATTTTCCTTTTCTGGAAGCCTAAACTCGGCAAAATAGTCAGTACTGCTCTTGTGGTTGTTCAACTCCTCAGAAACACTTCTACCTACTTTGAGTGGCTTCCGGTGACGAACAATTGCTGCCCAGTTAACTGTCAAGTCTGTGTGCAGTGTTTCCTTCTTGAGTGGACCATTTCTGTGAGTGCAAGGGAACGAATGCTGGCTTTTCGTTTACTGACTGGCACTAGTGCACATGCTCATAGAAACTCACTATTGCTTATCTGTCCTCATTTAGCCCAGGCCAGCACAGATAGTTCTGTGCCAAAATCTTCGTCAGACACAACTCAAGATGTTGGCCGCACAAACTCCCTAACAAATGAGATCTTTGGAGTTCTTTGGAATCATTATTCTGACTCCCCACATCAAATGTCCTTTGTGGACTGATAACTCATTGGTTTCAACAAAATATGAGCACAGGTCTGCCTTGGAGTCTGACCTGACACCTGGCCAACCAGTATCAGGATAGTCTAAAGCAAAAGCTCATTTGGTTGCCCTGCCATGATCATCGATAATGTACAAGAGAAATAAAATAATATCCTTGCTAGAGCAACTCCTCCGGGCTGGAAACTCAACATTGCATCAACATACACCTCTTCCCGTCCTGTCTCTCGTAAGGACACCATCCCCTTTCTCCCAGTTTTTCCATCTCTGCCGCATCTGCTCTCAGGATGAGGCCTTCCATTCCAGGACGTCTGAGATGTCCTCCTCTTTCAGGAAATGTGGCTTTCCCTTTTATTGTGGTTGATGAAGTCCTCTGTTGCAACTTCTCCATTTCCCAGACCTCTGCTCTCACCCTCGTTCTTCCAAACAGAACTGAGATAGAGTTCCCTTTAACCCCACGAGCTTCCGCATCCAGAACATTCTCTTTTGTCGTTTCTGCCAGCTGAAATGGGATCCCACCACTTGTCACATCTAACCCTCCCCACCTCTTTTCGCCTTCCACAGGGACCACACTCTCTGTGACTCCCTGGTCCACTCAATCCCTCCCCACCAACCCCTCCCTGACCCCTGGCACTTTCCCCTGCAACACTTGTTCCTACACCTCCTCCCTCACCACCATCCAGGGACCTAAACTGTCCTTCCAGGTGAGGGAAAGATTCACACGCACCTCATCCAACCTCGTCAACTGCACTCGATGCTCCACGTGTAGCCTCTTCTATATTGGCAAGACCAAATGTAGACTAGGCGACTGGTTTGCAGAGCACCTGTACTCTTTCCACAATGGCCATCCCGGGCTCCTGGATGCATGCTGTTTCAACTTCCCTTCCCATTCCCACACCGACCTGTCTGTCCTCCGCCTTCTCCACGGTTAGGGTGAGGCTGAATGCAAAGAAGAAGAACAACACCTCATATTCAGCCTCATAAACCCAACTGTATTCTCCAAGATCAGGTAACCCTAACCCCCTGAGTTCCCTTCTGTCCTTCCAATCCACCCCCGATCTTCCCAGTTTTTGTCCTCTTTCCCATATCTCCTCTCCAGCCCGTCCCCACCCCCAACATCATTTCCCCCCCTCCCCCTCCTGGTTCCTCACACCCACTCCCACACTCTGCAGCCACCGATCCCATCCTCCATCTGGTTACACCTGCCCATCTCTCCCTTAACTGTTCCCAATATCACCTCCCTTACTTACCTGATTCTAGCCTTTGTGTCCCTGCTCGTCACCCTTCGACCTCTTTCTTCACCTTCATGCTCCCCTTCCCCCACCTGGCTCCATCTACCTGTCATCCTCCAATCCTTCTCATTCCACCTACTGGCCCCTATCTCACCCCTCTCCCTCACCTCTTTAGACCGGCTACCTTCCCTCTCCACTCTCTGTCCTGGTGCAGGGTCTCAACCTGAAACATCCACAATTTCTTTCCCTCCACAGATGCTGCTCGACCTTCTGAGTTCCTCCAGCAGTTTATATTTTACTCCAGCATCTGCAGTCTCTTGTGTTGTAAGACTGTTAAAATCTGATTATCTTAACAATAGAATATAAGAAATCGGAACACTGTAGGCCATTCGGCCCCTTGAGTCTGTTCCGCCATTCAACAGGACCATGGCTGATCTTCCATTTTCCTGTACTATTCCCATATCTGTCAATTCCATTAATATCCAGAAACCTACCAATCTCTGTTTTGAATGAACTCCATGACTGAGCCTCCACAATCGTCGGGGTTAGAGAAGGCCAAAGGTTCACCATCCCCTGTGTGAATCCCTGATCCCTGTGGTGTCCCATGGGTCACAGCCTTGCAACTTGAGAAGGATCAGTTTAATCCTGCTCTTTGCTTTCTACCTGTTACCCAGCTCCCAATCCACACTGGTATTAACCCCTTTGTTTGCTAACTTCTTGTGTGGGACCTTACTTTCTGAAAATCCCAATACGCCACATCCACTAGTCCCCCCTCACCTACAGTACCAGACACATCCTTTGAGGCATGAAGACACGATGGCAAAAGTGTTCCAATGATGGATTAGAGGAGAAATTAAATATATTATTAATCTAAGGCAACGGTTGATACAGTTGCCAGCTAAAAGAGTGAACATGAGAATGCCTAGTCACAATTACTCATTTAATTCTGTACCACTATTAACTCAGTAGCTCTTTCAACAGATGCAACAACCCTGCCAAATTTGGAATGAAGTTACCACACTAAATCATTAAACTCTCAATTGATCTGAGCTCCAAGATGTTATTGAGAGTGGCCACATTCTTGAGTGGGCATCAGCTGTTCGCCATTCTAGCAAATCTATTACGCAAGTAAATTCTATAGATTTGTAAAACATATTGCATTTGTGTGCTTTAACGCATGGTTCCAAACGTCGGAGCACTTCTTTCAGCCAGTCATCCCCTGTTTGGGGCTGAAGTGAGAATACAATCCAAATGCAATCCATGTGAAATTTGATTCATTACTCCCAAAAAGACCCCAGGAGTGGAAGGAACATCGAATGGCAAAAGACATAGGCACATATCAATCATTAATTATAAATTGGACTCTTTGTCGAATCTAACTTTGTGAAGGTCTGATCTCCTGTCAAGGTTGTGAACAGTTCATGGATTATATTCAGCAACAGCTGCATTGTGTGTAAGATCTGATTCTGTGAGGACACCTGTGTCAGGTCGTTGCTTGACCAGTGTGTGGGACAAATCTCCCAATTTTGACACCAGTCTCCGGATATTCACAATATTTACAGATGTAACCTATTCACTCGTTTTCTGGGCCTCTTTGATCTTCTCAAATAAAACTTGTGTGATTGCTCATGCAATTCAGGAGAACTTTGTGGTGTTTCCTCCTTCTGGAATACACTAATGATCACATAACTCTCCAACCTTCCCTCACAGAAATTAAATGCTTTGCATGTACACTTCTAATTCTCTTTTCTATTTTCAAAGATAGCTCTTTGTGCTATATATTCTCACTACAACTCCAAACATTTCACTGCCAAATGTCAAACGATAGTGACTCACGAACTCTGTCATCTTGTTTAAAATATTTCTTTCGATGGCTTGAGTCATATTTTGTATCACTTCAACTGCTTCTCTTCCACTCTGCGCTCAAGACCTGTGTGAGCTAAATTTAACCATGTTCTGAGTCTTCTCTGCGATGGTAACTCAGGATTATGACCACTGTGGAGTGTGCACTCTTTTTGTAGCTTGCCAATCAAAATCTCAGAGTTCAACTTAAGCAATCTTGTTTCTTCAGAGCATCTTTGATGACTCTCATTCACCTCTCAGCCTCCCTATTTGGCGCTGGATGATACGGTTTGTGCTTAATACCATTTTGTTTTATAAAGTATTCAGATAGAAATTAACTAAACCAGGGACCATTATTCATAATTAACTCTTCTGGTAAGCCATAATATGAGAAACTGGATCTCAATTCTTTGTCAGAACATCCTGTTGCTTTACTGGGCCCATCAGGTTTCATCTCAATGCATTTTGTGACGATCTACAAGTACTATGACGTTCCCAATCCCCTTCTCACAATAATGAATGTATACTCTTTGGAAATGTCTCATTAGTCATTTCAAACTCTGTGAATGTGTCTTCGCTGGCTTGGCTCTGCAATCAATACAGCCACTGGATAAGTGGACCAGGATTCGTGGGAGAGGACATGGATGGGTAGGGGGACCATGGTCAGTGGGAGAATATGTGAGTGTGGACCAGGGTTAGTGGGACAGGTCATGGGTAAGAGCGATCATCGCAACATGAGTTTCAGATTAGTGAAGGAGAAGAGCAAAGAACAATCTAAGTAGAACTTCTAAGATAAGATATCTTTATTAGTCACATGTACGTTGAAACACATAGTGAAATGCATCTTTTGCGTAGAGTGTTTAAGTGGGAAGAGGGCTAATTTCAGTGGGATTTAGCAGATCTAGTCAGGATGAAATGGATCCAAAGATTGACAGGAGAAACTGTAACAGTAGAATGGGAAATATTTAAGGAGGTCATGTTTCAGGTACAGGTTGGGTGCATTCCCACAAGAGGAAGGGGAGTGAACCAAAGCCAGGGTTCCTTGGATAATGAGGGCGCTGGAGATCGTGATGAAACAGGAGAGGGTGTAAGATGCAGGTCAGCAGAATTCTTCGAGCGAGAACCAGGTTAGATTGAATAAACTGAGGGGGAAAGAAAAGAGGAAAATAAAGCTGGTGAAGAGAGTATGGGAATAGATTGGCAATTACGCAAAAGGGAATTTAAAAATCTTCTTCTGTCCTGTAAGTAGTAAGCAGCGATCAAAAAGCAGGGCAGCGTTAATGAAAGTGAGTTATGTTTTGCTACCAATTAGGATCAATGAAAGTGAAATATGCTCAGACGGGCAGAGAAAGAGCAAAACACTGAATAAATATTTTGAATCAGTGCTTACTAAGAAAGAGGATAATGACAAAGTAGCGGTCGGGGTGGAGATGGTGGAGGTAGCGAGTGGGGTGAAGATTGATAAGCAGGGTGTGTGGCAAGGCCAGCTAAGCTGAGAGTGGATGTCACCTGGTTCAGATGCTCACATCGCAGTTGTTAAGAGAAGTGGGGTGTCGAGAGTGGAAGGGCTTGCCACAATCCGCCATTCTCCCCTGGATAAGGGAATTGCCAAATGCTTGGAAAGTGGCCAGTGTGACATCTTTGTTCAGGAAAGGGTGTAAGAACATTCCTAGTAAATACAGACCTAGTAAGAAAAAGTAATCAGGGAGAAACTTACCTGGCACATGGATTTAATTAAGGAGAGCTAGCAAAAGACACGTTGTGTTTGATTAACTGAATAGAACTTCTTGATGAGTTAACAGAGAGTGTTGATGAAGGAATACAGCAAATGTTCTCTCTAAGGATTTTTAGAGAATTTTGACAATGTTTCACATGTAAGTCTGCTTAATAAAATTACAACTCATGAAATAGGAGAGTCAGTGTCAGCTTGGATAAAAAATATTGGCTGAAGGACAGACAGACAGCAGTGAGTTATGGTAAATGGCTGTCTTTTGGATTGGCAGATAGTGGACAGTGGTGTTCGCCAGGAGTCAGGGCTAGGACCACAGTTTTTTTTCTGATACATAGAAATGCTTTAGATATTGGATGACAGAGTAAAGTTTCAAAAAATGCTGATGAAACCAAACTTCGGGGTATGGTGAACAGTGCGGAGGATCTCCGCTGACTGCAATAGAACATTGGTAACTGGCAGAGTAGGCAGGCTAGCGGCAGGTGGAATTTGGATGGAAGTGTGAGGTGATGCACTTTGACAGAAGGGATGGGGAGAGGGTGAGGAATTTCATGAGCATGGATCTTTGAACATGTTAGAAACAGAAACATAGAAAACCTACAGCACAATTCAGGCCCTTTGGCCCACAAAGCTGTGCTGAACATGTTCCTACCTGTGGGTAAAACCTGTGGGATCTTGGGTTTCATAAATAGAGGCAGTGGGTGCAAAAGAAAGGAAGTGATGTTGAACTTTTATAAAGTCCTGTTTGGGGCAGAAGGTTTGGCATCCAGTTTTGATCACCACACTTTCGGAAGGATATGAGGGGCATTGAGAGGGTGGAGGAGGAGATTTAACAGAGTGGTTCCAGGGACAAGATACTTCAGCTACAGGGTGAAGCCAGAACTGAGGGGAGATTTGATGGAGGGGTTTAGGTAAAGGGTTTTAATGGAAAAAAGCTGCTTCCATTAGCTGGTGCTTCAAGTCCCGGTGTGTGTGTGTGTGTGTGTGTGTGTGGGGGGGGGGGGGGGGCAGTACAGACATTAGGGTAAGAGATACAGGGGTAAAGGAGAGGTTGAGAAAGAACTTTTTTTTAATGGAGTAGAAGGTAACAACCTGGAACTCTCTCCACAGGATGGTGGAAGCAGAGACACTCAATAAATCAATGAAGGAAATGCGAATAGCATTTGAGGGAAATAATTTGCAGGGACACAGGGAAAGCGCAGGGGAATGGGACTGACTGGACACTTCCACAGAGAGCGGGCACAGACTTGATGGGCTGAATATCTTCCTTCTGTACCATAATGACTCTATCACCCGTGAAATCTTAATCATTTCCCCAGGGTATCTCCACTGGGATACATGAGGATCTGCTCTGGTTGGGGAGTATTGCTTCTGGGCTCCTGAAGGTGGAGAGGGCAGCTCACACAGGAATGGAAGACATCATCCTGAAAGTCTGGGATTATCTACCTTTGGATCAGAAAGATTTATCCCACAGGCTCCTGAAGGATCCCACCTTACTTTGGACAGGATAGCTCCTGTGGCCTGGATCTGGGGATCCAGAAGGTCTCCGAGATACTTCACTGGCTGTTTGGCACACCCTACTATCTCTTCCCGTCTCACACTGTGGCTCGGCTGATGATCCCTGGGAACAATTCACCCACGCCTCTCACCTGGTCTTCAGCCGGGGGTGCCTCTCCTGGAAGCTGGGCGTCTCCCCCCTCACCTCCTCTCCCTCAGCCCCTGCGAAGCCCGTCACCTCCGACCTCGCGGGGTGAGGTGCCTCCCCCCGCCTGTGCCCGGGGGTCTCTGTCCCGGGCGTGTGGGCGGGTTCTCCGGACGGACTCAGGGCGCCTGGTTCGGGAGGCGCGGCATAAAAGGGCAGGGAGCAGCCGTCCACATGGAAACCAGCTGGGAGGGTGCGATCGAGTTCGGGATAATCGGGATCCAGGGAGTTCAGGGAGACAGACTCCGGGTGCAGCCACCGGGATCACGGGGGCAATGGCCGGGATAAAGTAACCGGGAGATTCCGGGATACGGACTCCGGGAAATCTCGGGATACGGAGGCAGGGAGACTCCGGGATTGGAGACACCGGGATTAGAGAGACCGGTATCCATAACCCGGGATACTCTGCGTCACGGAGATCGGGATACAGCTCGGGACATTCCGTGGCAGAGGCTGGGACAATCCGGGATAAAACCCGGGACAGTCCGGGATACAGAGAGCGAGCCACTGGGCCGATGTGGGTCCCGGCGCTTGTGCTCCTGGTCGGGATACTCCCGGGTGCAGGTAAGGAGAACCCGACGCCGGTGAGACTGGAGCACTGAGGGCCGATGGTCCGGGACAGTGCGGTGCGGAGGGACGCGACAGGCGCCAGGCAAAGGTGGGCTGAAGAAAAGTGCGAGAGCTGAGAAAGGGGAGAGTGAGAGGGGGTTAGAGGGGGAGGGAGACAGAAGGGAATGAAATTCATTGAGGGAGAGCGGTGTCGAGAGACCGGGAGTGCGGCACGCACAAAGCATAAGAAGGGAGGAGCCAGAGAACGCAGAAAGAGAAGGTGCTGGTGAAAGGAAAAGAGTCTGATAGCGGGAGCGACCGAGAAAGGAGATGGGTGGACGGAGAGTGTGTGTGTGTGTGTGGGGGTGGGGGTGTTAGAGAGAGAAACGGCGGTGGGAGAGCCTGCCGAAGGAAGAGGAGCCACCGAGACACCAAACATTCCGCAGGTGCTCTGCCTTTCCAGTCCCGATGGAGGGTCTCAGCCCGAAACGTCGACTGTTTATTTCCCTCCATGGAGGCTGCCCGACCCGCTGAGTCCCTCCGGCACTTCTTGTGGGACCCTCTGGGGCGCACGGAGGTTAGGCCGTGAGGAACTTGCCCCAGGAGCAGAGGTGTGTAAACCCGGGGCACAGGTTTAGAGGAAGGGGTGATCTGATTTTTCTACTGAGAGGGTGGTCGGATTCTGGAATGTTCTGCCCGAGGGGGTTGGTGGAGGCAGAGCATTTAGAAAGTGTCCCCAAGAGCACTTGAAGCGCCAAGGCAAGTGCTGGGGAGTGGGATGGGTCGAGGTTATTGCGGACAAGGTGGGGCAGGGGTCCTGATTCCGAGCTGAGCGACGCTATGATGTAGGGCTGGGTGACTGTGAAAGAGTGAGAGCGCACCGAGCGAGCACCAGACAGAAAAGGGACTGAGAGATTATGAGGCAGAGAAGGAGAGAGCCTGAGGGAGAGAATTAGGGTTGGGAGTGTGTTGGGAAATAGGAACAGAGAGGGAAAGGGGTCTGAGAGAAGGTGACGCAGAGAAAACAAAACCTGCGAGCGTGAGCGGAGGAAGGGGGCGAACAGAGCGAGAGACACAGAAAGGGAAGTGAAAGCCGGAGAAAGTGGCCTGAGAGAGTGTGAGACAGTCGCAGGGAGGACGGGCTGGGTGCACTCAGTTAGGAGCCGGAGTAGCTGGCTCTGCCCGGGAGCCTGTCCCACTATTCAGTAAGGTAGAGGCTGAGCTGATCCTAACCTGCTCACCCAGGCGACCTCCCGCCCCCTTGTTAGTTAAAAATCTACTAATTCTGTCTCGAAGACTCGTCTTCTTCCAGCATTTCAGGAAGAGAGCTCCAAAGAGTCACAAGTCTCCTCGTCTCATACGATCCTCTAGGTGGAGATTCACTCTCAAAGAAAAAAAATCGTCTCCGCACACTCTGCTGAGACCCATCGAGATCTTGTACACCTGGAGCGAGTCCCCTCTCACACCTCTGAACTCTAATGGATATAAGACTAGCCCACTAAACCTTCATTTTAAAGAAAAACATGTCGATTCCAGGGATTTGTCCAGCAAACCTTCTCTGAACTGCTTCCAATGCATTTATATCCTTCCTCGAATAGGGAGACCAGTGCTGTGCACACTGTTCGAGTGTGGTCTCACCAATGCCCTATACAACTGAAGGTTAGCCTGCACCCTTGTATAGGGGGTGGGGAGGGGCAGGCCAGGGGGAGAGACGGCAGCTTCTATTACCTCCAGCAGGAAGTAACGAGGGAGGCCTGTAGGATCTGTGTGGTCTGTCAACACATGAAGCAGATGCTGCCAGTCTCAGCAATGCCCACATTCATCATGCCAGCCAGGGTGCAGCCCTGACCCCCAAGCATGAGCTCTGAGTGCTGCGCCACTCACACCAGCCCACGTAACCCCGGCCTCTCCACACCAACACGGTGTGGGCTTTGTCCCAGGTTCCTGACACAGCAGCGAGGAGGGATGGTGTTTGCCCCAGCTTCCCAGCACAGTGCGCCGTCAGCAAACAGTATATACATGTACGTATAATGCTACGATGTCTCCTATTAGCACATTAGGTCTTTATTCCTGAGAACTATGTGAGGTACTAGCTTACAGTGACTCAATGAACATAAATAGGGTTGGGGTTGTATGTAGTCAGTCAATGTATAGAGATGAGGGTGGAGTTGTCTGTAGTGAATCGATGTATAGAGACGGGGGTGGGTTGTGTAAGGGAACTTATGTGCAGAAGTGGAGTGTGGAATTGTACATTTGTAGTGAATCAGCTTATAAAGATGGGTTGGTATTATCTACAGTGAATCAATGTGTGTAAATGGGAAGGGATTAAATATATTGAGAATGTAGAGAGTAAGGGTGGGTTTATACATATATATTGAATTGAAATAGAGAGATGGGGTAGGGTTGTATATACTTAATCGACATTTAGAGATCAGGGTAGGTTTGCGTATAATGAATCAATGTATCGAGGCAGGATGGGATGGTTTAAAGTGGATCGATGTATGGAGATGGATGGGGTTGTATATAGTGAATCAATATATAGAGATGTTTTCCTCCTCGTAGCTTGGCCTACTTCTTCCCTCCTTGTATTGGGTACCCGTCCCACTCTCTTTTTCAGGGCCTCTGCTCTCTACTCTCCCTTACCTCACCTTCCCCAACCCTGGAAGCATGATATTATGGCTGAGGAGCGCGTCTACTCCAACTTTGGAAAAAATCTTGGCCTGCATCTTTGAGGAACACAAAGTGATCCGTTCGGGAAACCCCAATGCCAGAGTCAGAAAGGACACAATCCTCTGGCAAAGTGTGATCAGCAAGGAGGGAATAGGGAAAGCTAACCCCAACTGAGTCCTCCTTCTGACAAAATGTTTGAAGCACAGTTAGCATCCTGTTTTGCCAGAGAGATAAACACAAGACATCATGGCTGCACACCTGATCTGGCCACTGGAACCTGTCAGTTTGTATCACTGTCCAAGTGGCAATTCATAAGGATATCTGCATCACCCACACCATGGCAGGAACCATGTAACGTAGCCTGACCACTGCCTAATCTGCTCTGTAATCACCACCAATCTGGCCCCATGACAAGTTCAGCAGCAGAAACTTTGCTGTAAGAAAATCACTGTTGATGGCTTAATGAACCTTGCAGCTGAGGCTCTTCCTGGTCAGCGCCTCACAGACAACTTGTCAAGTCTCTTTCACATCAACCAAGAGTGTCCAGAGTGCGGAGGCTGTCCTGAAGTCCATCACTGAAGAAACACCTGACTTCTCCTACATGTAGAATCTGGTCTGGTTTGATGAGAATGACCGGGAGATCGAGCTAATTAACTGCACATGCAAAGTGCCCTAGAATCGGAAGCTTCACCATTCCTAAAGGGAAACGAAACACCTCTTCAGGCACCTGAATGCTGAAGTCCACAGAAAATCCAGGACCGAAAGAACAGATGGTTGGTGAAAAAAGCACAGGAACTTCAGCAAGCCGCCCCCTGGGACATGCACGCGTGCTTCAGCTCTGTCAAGGTCGTTGATGACCCAAACCCCCAGGACCCATCCCACTGACAACCAAGAATGGAGGTGAACAAAACAAGGACTCAGGGGTGTGGTCTTGGGTGTTTGGGTCCCAGGGGCCGTAGGTGGCCTTGACCTAGCTTAAGAACACATGCACATCATGGGGGTTTGCAGGTTGCTGGAGCCACTGTGTTTTTCCACCTCCATCCATGACTTCGTCTCCGTCATTCGCAACCTTGACCTCATTGCAAGTTGTCCTGTCCAGCCTCGCTCCCACTCTTGGCCAACAAGATGTTGAAGGCCATATGCCAACTGAAATATAACGAGGCCTTGGAAGCAGATGGTATCCTTGCTGAAATTTTAATACTTGTGTTACGGACTCAGTGAAAGTCCCTTTAAGATAGAGAGTGTGTGTGTATGTGTGTGTGGGGCGTGCTTACGTCAATAGAAGATAAAGGACATAATGACGTTGTTGGAGAAGAAGAAGAAGGAGAGAGAGAGAGAAGGGAGAGAGACACCAGCCTGCTTGTTTTCTCTATCGATGGATGAGAAACAATAACTGTGTTTGCCACTGAAATCCATGTATGGAAGTTGGAAGTAATCCGGTGGAGTTCACTTTGTTGCTGACCTGTAGAAGGAAACAGGTATTTGTGTGAGGACGACCACGGTTCGGATGCTTTTCGGGGTGAGGAAGTCACTACCGAGTAAACACTGGAGTGTCGTTTGGGTTCCATCGTGGAACATTTGGATTTCGTATGTACTCTCTCTATGTTTTTCTACATCTACATCTTATCTTCAGACAACGGTGGTTGTTGAAGAAGCCCTTGCTCATGTTTCACCTTATGGCTTGCGGAACTGAACTTTAAGAACCATTCCGGAACTGGGAGTTTTGGACTTTGTCACACACACACACAAAGAGTTTAGTTTTGGGGTTAACGTTCGAGGTTTAACATTCTTGAATTCTAACATACTAACATTTTTTTTTAACTTTTATTTTACGTATTATCATAAGTAGTGATTAATAAAATAGTTTTTAACACTAAATCATGCTCAGTGTGTTTCTTTTGTTGCTGGTTCGTGACACTTGGCAGAGAGGGACCACCGTCAAAAATTAATGCACCTCCTTCATCTGGCAAGACAAGCCAGCAGATCTCAGAGACACTGTTATTGTGACCCTCTTCAAGAAGAAAGAAAAGTCTGATTGCAGTCTTCCTACTGTCAGCCCTGTGGAGAGTCATTGTCAGGGTCCTTCTCAGCCACCTCCTCCTAGTGGCCAAAGAGCTGCTACTTCAATTCCAGTGCGGATTATGCTAAGAGAAGCGCAGGGAGCAGCACCAACCACGAGACATGATTTTTGACTTCCCAAAAACCTTTGACACCATCAGTCAAGAGAGTCCGCGTATCCTCCTTGAATTTGGCCGTTCACAGAAATCTTATGTCTGCTCCGTGATTGCATGCAAACTGTGATCTTATAACGATGTAACACATGCAAAAAGTGCTGGAGGAACTCAGCAGGTCAGGCAGCATCCATGGAGGGAAATAAACGGGGACCGGAAACATTGACTGTTTATTTCCCTCCATAGATGCTGCCTGACCTGCTGAGTTCCTCCAGCATTTTGTGTGTATTGCTCCAGATTCCAGCCTCTGCAGAATCTCTTGTGTCTCTCTTATAATGAGGTATTGTGTGGGTTAGTAAGTCATTGTATAGCTGTAGTGCTGGATGTGTGTGAAGTGAATCAAGGCATAGTGATGTGGAGTAGGGATATATATCAGTAAATCAATGTATAGAAAGATGTAGTGTGAGGGTGAGCAGAGATGTTGCGGTCTTAAACGCTGATGCCTGGGTGTCCAGGAGCTGCTGCTGATTGCGTTTGGGATTGACACGCTTACCCGTGGTCCGTCTGTAGGTGATCCTGGCCGGGTACCTTTCCCTGGTGCTGACCCCAGGGAGGTGGAACTGCAAATTCCTGATGGTACGGGGGTGACTGCAATGGAGGTGGCTCCTGTGGAAGTTCACTCCAGCCCCCGAGCTAAGCGTTGCACCTGTTTCTCGTTCAAGGACAAGGAGTGTGTGTACTACTGTCACCTGGATGTGATCTGGATGAATACTCCAGAGTAAGTAGCCTTCAGGCAGACCTGACCTTGCTTACACTGTGGCGAACCACAGGTTTTAAGTTCAAATAGGTTCTTAAAGTTAAGCTGCTCTTCTTTCTCAAGCGAAGACACTAAAAGGTTGATGTTAAGTGAAAGCACCTGTATGCTCCATGCATCTGGAGCAGCTCAACCTTTCCACCTCCTGTGCTTTGTGTGATTTATTTGTTAATGGAAAACGTTTTTGCTAATTTTGGAATTATTTGCATATTCCAGGCACCGATGTAATATTCAAAATGTTAAACATCATTATAAAACTGCATTGAAGATGTCATTTGATATATTTAAGTGCAGTTTAAATGAAAGCACTAGTACTGAGCCTGTCACCATGTTGGCCAATTTAATCAGTCTGGTGCACTGTCTTCACTGTTTTTAAGTCATTGGTGTATTGTTATATAAAAAACTATGCAAAAAGATTTTTTGGTTTCAAGGTGTACAACAATAAATTAATTTTATTTATCAATAATATTATTTTTGTCTTAGGATCCTTTAAAGTAGCCTTTTAGTGTCTTTGCTTAAAAAAAGAAAGCAACTTAACTTCAAGAACCCCAAACAAACTGAACTGGTAGTGAGTCTTAGGGGCCATCTTCTCCCGTGACAGTTTTGCATCCAGTGTGTTGTAGGAGATAGTGAAATGCCCAGCACCTAATTTGCGCTTGACATTTTGTGATTCATTGTTCAAAACAGCGGGAACACCTGGAAATACTTTTATCAGCACTCAGTAAAAATCTCGTGCTCCCACTGTCTAATTAGCACCAAAGCTTAACAGCCGCCTCCACTGCTTGATAACAGTACCTTTACCAAATAATTGTTTGCTCTGTTCTATCTGCTCCAACACTAGGCCCCCAACAGTAAGTCGCCTTTAATCCAAATCACTGGCTTTATTGAAGACAGTTTAGACACCTGATAAAAACACCTATGGGGTCTGGACCATAATCAGGGAACCCTAACATAATGCTGCATATTCAGCAGCAATCTCTTCCCTTTTGCACCTTCTGATTTTCCCTTCACTCCCTCTACTCCCCCTGCAGCTCCCCCTCTACTCCCCCTGCAGCTCCCCCTCTACTCCCCCTGCAGCTCCCCCTCTACTCCCCCTGCAGCTCCCCCTCTACTCCCAACCCTGCTCTCTTCACCCACTGATGCTGTCCAGTACTCACTCCTGTACTTTGTCGACATCAGTGATTTACAGGCTTCAGATTACGTAAGGGAGCTGGGCAATTTATTAGTATCAGAACAGGTATTTAAGCCTGGGTGTGCAGTGCAAAATTTCCAGATTTTCTGATGACATAAAACTTGGAAATGTAAAAAGAGGACATAGGCCGTTAAAATGGGGCAGTTGTGGCAGATGAAATTAATTCGGAAAAGTATGTCGTGATACAGAGTTACTGGAGGAGACATGAGAGGGAATGTTGAATAAATGGCACAATCTTAAAGGATGTGCAGGACAGATGGTCCTGGGTGTACCTTGGACTTTGGAATCTTTGGAAGTGGCAGGACATGTTAACAGAGTGATTAATGGAGCACTATTATTCTGTAGTTCAACTGAGCCGCCCTCTATTTCTTAAGACTAACAGTCATCTCATATCAATAACCTCTGCGTCCATCACTTGGGGGAAAGTATCCTCTCTCCCACAGGTCACGTGATTTCAAAATCTCAACTGTGCTGTTTATGGTCCTCTGTTCATTCCCCCATTTCTGCCCTTGCTGAAGACCTCACTTCCAGATCAGTTGCACAAGTCCTTGATAAATCCATTACTCTCTCACACTGGTCATTCTCCCCAGTACAGGCTCTATCTCTGTTCCCTTAAAGCCAAGAAACACAGGTTTGATAGGCCAATAGTTGCTGGGTGGGGCTGGAGTGGGTAAAACACCATTTGTATTCTACTTCTATACCTGTTCTCCTTGAAACGAAACAGTAACCCTTGCTTCTATTCTCCGCTGCAAGCCATTTTCCTAATGTTCTTTCCCCATTGCCTCTCATCCCAAAGACTGAGACCGTGCAGAACATTTTGCTAACCTTTCCTTCCAAAATTTCCTTAAAAACTCCGCATAACCTTATCTCCCATCAGTCTGCTCCCTCCACACTTTTCCAAATAAACTGCCCCATGTGGGAGCATCTACTGTCAATGGTTCGTCCTCAACCAATCAAATCACCAGCATCACTGCTCTCCTCAAAGACCAACTATTGATCTCCCTGCCCTTGAAAACTACTGCCCCATTTTCAACCTCCCCTTGCTCTCAAGTCCTTGAACATGTATCCAATGTTCTTACAAATATGTGCATGTATTTTCTATAACTCCATGAGTGAATCCCTCCAACCAGGCTTTAACCTCTGTCATGGTGTTGAATTAACCCTGATCCAAGTCATTATTGTGCCCATGGTAAACCCTCCTTCTCACTGTCCTCAAAACTGAGTGGGATGACACTCACCCGGCCATCCCCACTGATCAGACCCTACCCAGAGGATCAGCTTCAGAAGCTTCTTCTCCTGCCCCAGCACTTCTTGACTCCCCAAGGATTAATATGGTTTGTCCTCATGACAACACATAAATATCCGAGACATAGGCCATAGGCTGATGATACCCAGCACAACCTCACCACCATTTCCTGACGGTTCTGCTGCCTCTCGTTTATTACACTGTTTGTCTGGATAACTTTATGTCTAAAATCTATTTGTTGGTCTCTGACTCTGTTCCTTTCCCTGGCCACTATGTAAGACTGAACTAGGCTTTGCATGTAAGCACCAATACTGAGCCCACTTCCTTCTCCGTACACCTTGTGAAACCCACGTGCATACCTTTGCAACACCAAGGTTTGAGAGCTCTAATGATGTCCTGCCCAGTCTCCCCTTTCCCATCCTCTCCGAACATCAGCCCTGCAAAGCTCTGTTATGGTGCCTAATTCTGCTGCCCTATCTATCTAGGGCTTGCTGCTCCAGCAACTCTAGAATTTTAAACCATCATTTAGTTTTCAGATCCCTCCATGGCCTTGTTTTGCCCTAACTCTGTCACCGTCTGCAGGACAATAATTCTCCAAGATAACCATATTCTCCCAATTCTGACCTCCCGAGCTTTACTCATTTTAATCAGTCCGTCATTGGCCACTGAACCATCAAGAGCCAAGGCCCAGACTCTGGAAACCCTTCCTTAATTTTCTCTGCCACTCTGCAAAAACCGTCTCTTAAAATTTATCTCCCACCCCATCCCCCCCCTACCCCAGCCCCACCCGTACTGTCATTATATGGTTTGCTCTGGAGGTTTGTTTGATAATTCTCTTGTTAATTACTTTGAAGCACATTGCGGTGCTTTTGCTCCATTGTGACAAAAAAAATCGGAGGGATTTCTGGGCTTTATATAAATAACTGATACCTGATACGGTGGTTGGGGAGTGGGAAACGTATGAGGAATATGAAGGGGGGAAAGGCAAGGAGGAAGGAGGGGGGGAGAAGGAGGATGGGGGGAAGGAAGGAGGAGATGGGAAGGAACAGAGACAACTGGGAGAAGCAGGGAAGAGAACAGGAGAGGGCCAGAGCGCAGGAGAGGAACTAGGAGAGGGCAGGATGAATGATGGGAAGGATGTGAAGGGAAGATGATGGAGAGGAGGGTGAGTAAAGTGGAGTTGTGAAGAGGCTGGAAAGAAGGAGCAAGAGAGAGCAGGAGGGAAGTGGTGGAGTGTGGAGAGGGAGGGAAGGAGGGGTAGAGGGGAAATGGGATCTGAGAGGCGAGAAGGGAAGGAACAAAGGTCATTGTTTAATTGTGGGTCAGTGAAGCATTTAAACACTTTCCTCGACGATCTGAGCACATCTTCCAACAAGCAATCTTTAGGGTGGTACCTGATTGAGTCTGGATGAACCTTTGTTTCCATACTGTTTACATTCTTCAATAGTAACACTGTTTCTTTAATTCCAGGAGGATTGTGCCATATGGACTGTCTAATGTGCGGAGACATAAACGCTCAGACAAGAAGGAGATGAGTTGGCTTGTGAGGTCTCCGAGACCTCGATGTATCTGTACAAAGGGTGATGATAGACTGTGTGGCCTGTTCTGCAGGCCTAAGCAAAGGGTCAGTGAAGTAGTCACAGACTGAGGTATACTTGGTTTGTGAGATCAGAGGGAGGGAACAAGATAGCCAAATATGTTGCTTGGCTGATTAAATCTTGCTCAATTGCTGAACTGCTTTGTTAAGGATCAATTCTCGATATTTCTGAGCAGCGAATCAGTCCCAGGCTGATCAAAAGTAACCTGTGTAACCAGGAGAAAGATGCAGATAACCACCATCAGTGAATTCAGTATCTAGGCTTATTATCCAGGCAGGTCCTCTCCTCCCTGATGCATCACAGTGCCGATGCTCAGAGTCTCAATCAACAACACAGAACCAAATTTCATCAAACTGCTGACATTCTCTGCAGTCATGGTTGCTGGGGAGCTCACAGGTCTCAGCCGACTCCCACATATTGCAGCTAGAGCACATCACCTGTCCTGCCATCCCTATTAAATCTTGTTTTAAACATTCAGTTAGGTGAGATTCTATTCATGTGAAATTTAGTTTGTTTTTAACTGGGTTATCCATCGTAAACCACATCACTTAACACTTCTCAGTGTTTGACATTCTGCCAGTCTTTTCACTGTGGTCTGTGACAACCCTTTCCAGAGTTTACCACACTTCCCAGCTTTGCATCATCTCCAACTATGGAAACTTTACATTGCATAGCATGTTTAAGTTATTAATATGTATATAAAACAGGCAGAACACTGCTGTCTGTCACCCTCTAGTCTGAAAGACCGTTCAATACTATTCTCTGTTTTCTGCCCAGAAGCCAGTTTCCCACCCATGCTGACACTTAAATCCATAGGCCTCGAGTTTGCTCAGCAGCCTTTTGTGTGGGATTTTTATCAAACACATTATAAAAATCCACGCATATAACGTCCACTGCATTTTATTTATCAAGCTTCTTTGATCCAGATTAGACAAATACAATTTGCCTTGAATAAATCTGTGTTGACACTCCTTTATTAAATTTCTCCATGACTATTTATGTTTTTCCAGAGTTTTGTTTCTAATACCCACCCTACAACTGAAATTAAAAAGGATGGCCTGGCATTTCATCACACCCCTTTTGAACGAGAGTGCTACATTTGCTGTTTTCCACTCCTCTGGCACCTTGTACCTAAGAGAGATTGGAAGGTTTCAGCAAACCCTTCGGCAATCTCCAACCTCACTGCCTTAGCCCCACCCATTCAAACGTGGTGAATTAAGCAAAGCCAGCCTTTGTAGTCCCTTCTCTGCCTCAGTTTCCACTTCACTTCTGGCACTTCTCCTTCCACTGAGATTTTGGCATCATCCTCTTCCTTCGTAAACACCAGTACCAAGTACTCACTTAGGATTCCAGCTGTGCCTCTGCCTCTTTGTATAGTTCACCTTTTTTATCCTCAATCAGCCCCATCGCTCCTCTGACTAACATTCGCATATCTATGGAAGACTTTTGAAATCCCTTTCATACCAACTGCCACTCTTTTCTCACACTCTCTCTTTAATTGTATTACTTTGCTTTTTACTTTCCTTCTCTGCTATTTATATTCAGCCTGACTCTACTCACCCGACACATCATGTAGTCTTTCTTCTTTGTCATTCAGAAAGCTTTGACTTTGGTTCCCTAACCGTCCTCCCTTGTGAAAATGGACTGAGCCTGTGCCTGAAATATTCCTCCAGTTAAAGATTTTGTTGTAATTGTTCAATTGCAGATTTACCCCCTGTTGTGGGAGTTCAATCAGCCTCCATACCCACAATAATCAGTCAAGATTCAGGTTCCTTCGTTCACCAGTATATTCAAGCATAAAGGAAGCCTCCCAGAAACAGACCCCAGGATGACTTATAAATCAAAACTTGTACAATGATTATAATATCCCAAGCATAGTTACATGTGTCCTGCATCATTCGGTTCCGTGGCTATACATCACGGCTGAGCATTTTCTTGACCAATGTACAATTATTCAGTTATCACTTCTTGAGTAACTTGAGATGAGATCCATACGCCTGGTCACTATCCAATCATAACAGAATATCACCTCGATTCAACTAATCAAAGGCAGAACTCTCCGAAGAGGAAGGAGTTTCGATAGATATATAGGCAGGAAGAAGGTGGTTAGGTGTTGGACCTCCAGAAAATGAGGCTTTTGAATTAGTAACAGGAAACAAAGAAATGACAAATCAATTTTTTTGCATCAGTCTTCATCATGGAGGACATTGCAAATATCCCAAAGGTAACAGATGGGCTAATTCCAAAGAACTGGAAGGAGCTCGTAAAAATCCCAGTCATAAGGGATAAAGTATTAAGGAAGCTCACAGGGATAAAGATGGACATATCACTGATCCCCTGAACCCAAGGGTTTTAAAGGATGTGGCTGCAGAGATAATGGAGCCTTAGGTTGAACATTTTCAAAACGTGCTAAATTCCCAGAAGGTACCAGCAGATTGGAAACCAGCCAATGAGACTCCTCTGTTCAGGAAGGGAGGAAGACAGAAGGTGGGGAACCATAGGTCAGTTAGTTTAACATTTATTATTGCAAGATGGTAGGGAAATTAATCATTTAAGCAAAACTGAATATAATCAAACCTAGTCAACATGGTTTTATGAAAGGTAAATCATGTTTGATAAATTTGCTTGAATTGCCTGAGGATATGACAGGGAAAGTTGAAAGAGGGGCACCTGTAGATGTAGTGTATTTAGATTTCCAAAAGACATTCGAAAAGATGCCACATTAGAGACTGGTGCATAAATCAAGATGCCAAGGTAATGGGGCAAGTGTGTTAGCATGGATTGAAAACTGGCTGTCGCATAGAAAACAGAGAGTTGGAATCAATGTGTCCTTTTTGGGCTGGACGGACGTAACTAGTGGAGTATCCCAGGGACCATTTCTTGGCCCTCAGTTGTTTACTATTTACAGTAATGACCTGGAAGAGGGAACAAAATATAAGGTTTCCTAGTTTGCCAATGATAGGAAAATAGGTGGAAAGGCATGTTGAGGTGAAACCATTGTGATTCTGCAACAGGATATAAATAGATTGAGTGACTGAGCAAATGGAGTTTGGTGTGGAGAAGTATGAGGTCATGTACTTCAGCTGAAGGTCTCAGAAGGCAGATGTAGAATGGAGAGAGACTGCAGAGGGATCTAGGTGTTCTGGAGCGTGAATCACAAAAAGTTAGCAGGCAGGTCCAACAAGTAATGAAGAGGACAAACGGTATGTTGGCCTTCATTGCAAAGGGGTTGGAGTTTTGGAATGGGCAAGTTTTGTTACAGTTTTACAGGGTGTTGGTGAGGCCAGAACTGGAAAACTGTGCACAGTTTTGATCCCCTTACCTAAAAGAGGATATAGTAGCATTGGAGGCAGTCCAGAGAAGATTCATCATGCCACTTCCTGGGGTGAGAGAGCTGTCATCAAGAGAGGCTGGACAGGTTGGTCTGTATTCCTTGAAGTTTAGAAGAATGAGGGGTGTACTGATTGAAACATATAAGATCCTACAGGGGCTTGACAGGGTAGACGCCGTGACGTATTCACTAGTGGGAGAATCAAGAAAAAGGGAACATAGTTACAAAATAAGGGGCCGGTTATTTAAAATGGAGGTGTGTAGGAATTTCTTCTCTTAAAGGGTGGTGAATTTCTTGAATTCTCTGTCACCGAGGGTGGTGAAGCCAGATCATTAGGTATATGTAAGGTGGAGATAGATAAATATTTGAAGGATTGAGGAACTGAGAGATATGGGGAACTGGCATAGAAGAGCAGCCGTGTTCATATTGAAATGCAGGGCAGACCTGTGGGGCCAGGTGACTGGCCCCTGCTCCTGTCTTCTTGTGTTCAACAGGTCTGGTGTTAGGAGCCACATCTCCTCTGGTGACCACCTGCTTTCACATACCTATTGTCCCTCCCTGTGGTCTTCCAGAGTTAATTTCATCAGAAACAAGCAACTGGTTTGTTTTATCGTTTATACATCCTGTAGCTATTCCATCGCTGACATGTCAGTCCTCGGCCTCCTCCACTGCTGGGAGAAATCCAAACACAAACTGGAGGAACAGCCCCTCATTTTCCGTCTTGGGACCTTACAGCCTAATGAGATGAACATCGAATTCTCCGACTTTAAGTGAACCAACCGCACCCCCCCCCCCCCCACCTTGCCTCTTTTCTTCCTTTCCCGGCCTCTTTCTCTTTTTTCTCCTCACTTTTTTGTTCTCTCTCTCCTTTTTCTGCCCCCTCCATGCCGCCTGCCTCCACACCTTTGACCCATCCCTCCGTAAATCTGCTCTCCCCTCCTCCCCCGCACCTGCCTATCACTATATATTACCTGCATCTACCTATCACCACCCTGTGCCCACCCCGCCTCCCCTCTTTTGTCCACTTCTCACTGCTCTGCTTTTCCCTTCTATATATTGGGCTTCTCATTTTCCTATCTTCAGTCCTGAAGAAGGGTCCTGACCCGAAACATTGACCATCTGCTTTTCTCCACGGACGCTGCCCGGCCTGCTGAGTCCCTCCAGCATCTTGTTGCTTTTTTTAGCTATTCCATAACCTGTCCATCTGGAGACGGCAGGTCAATTAGGTCTTTCCTTTGCATCATCCTCTGTATTGTGCTGCTTGTCCTTCTTGACATATCTTTGTTGTGACCCTGGCCCCTAATTACCATGGACATTACTTCAAAGGCTACTATGAATCTGTGACTTCCAGCAAAGGAATGTTATCTTCAAGAGAAAATGCTGGTGGGCTGTTTGTTATTATTTATACAGCCAAGTTTGCTAACTTAATTACCCAAACTAAGTCTGACTTGTTTAAGGGGGCAGGGATATTTGTTCATGCATGCTCTGTACCAGTTGCATCAATGTCTGTAGTGTCATAAATATATTCTCTAAAAATAATTGCTAACACTTCACCCACCAATACTTAATTCCACTTTATGCTTAATTATCCCAATGAAGTACACCCTCCATTCGTTTGGAAGTTCTACTTTCGATTTTTCTCCTTGTCCCTCTCTCCGTGATTGCCCCGCACCGTATGATTTGAGGATCATTGCTCCCCTCTCCCACTGACGCTTCTGGACATCTAATTCCACTGAACCAGATCCAGTAATGCTTCCCCCTTCGTTGGAATGGAAACCAACTGACCAAGAAAGCCCTGCTTTTTTTAAACTCACTTTTACTCTCATATTGTTCCAATTAACATTGGGGTAACTGAAATCCCTAATATTCTACCATTTTTGCATAATTTAGTAATTTCCCTGTAGATTTGCTCCTCCTCCTCCCTCTCACCATTTGGTTGCCTGTAGAATACCTCTAGTAGTGTTATAGCTCCCTCTTTCTTTTAGCTCTAACCTAATGGATCCCACACTTTGATCTTTAAATCCATTTCCTCTAATATTTTGATCAAACTGCCTTCCCACCTTTTTGTTCTCCCTACACCTTCTGAATTCTAGCAGATATACCAGACGCTCAGTCCTGCCCTTTTTTTGAGCCGTATTTCAGTTATCACCACGATGTTATAGTCCCACATGGTTACTTATACCTGAAGCTCACCAAGCTTATTCACCACACTATGTGTTTGCCAACATGCATTCCAAACTTAGTCTTTCCTGCTGTCTCATTTAATTTCTTCCCATTTAATATTATATTCTTTCTAGCCCTAATACTATCCAACACTCTCACTCCTTAATGCACTTTTCCACCACCATATCCGGTTGTCTACCTCCCCACTTCCCTCTGTCAATTTAGTTTAAGCCTTCTCTAACCACACTGGTGAACTCACGACCAGCACATTAGCTCCAGCTCTATTCAGGTGACATATTCCATCTGTCCCAGAACTGGTTCAATGCCTCAAGGATCTGAAGCCCTTCTCCTACATCACGTCTTTAGCCACAGGTTAATCTGTCTGCTCTTATTTCTATTCTTGTGGACACATTCAGCTGTTTATTGTCCATATTACCTTATAACGTGTTTAGTAGCTTATATTGCCTGTAATTACCTTTTGGTCTGCTGTATTTTTTTAAAAATAAACACACTAAATTGCTAAAATTATTAGGAAAACCAATTATTTCCTGATGCTAAGACAAACAGAAATGACAAAGTATCATCTCCTTTCTTCACTGCACTCACCTCCCAGGCTGACTAAACCCCTGGCTTTAGTACTCGGTTTGAGCTCATTTTGCATCAACAAAATCCATGTATTGTTACACCCGTTAATCCACTCCCAAATGCAGAAACGGCCCCTGCCGTTTTTTTACAGTTAGTACAGGTAATCACTTACAGCTGACGACCTGTAACTGTTAGTTGTCAATGGCAAGCAGCTTGTTAAATATTGACTACAATTGTAACAAATACTACACACTGAAGTTCTGAGATCACTAGCGTTCCCCACAGTGACCACATTTCTGAATGGGTGAAGGCGAGTCAGAAGATTGTAGCAAGGAATGAGGACTGGATCGTGGTGAAGAAAGGTTGGTGATGGATTTACGTCGGCTGAGCAGTAAATTGTGACATTGACTGGGGTATGGTGAAAAGTAAGAAATGCCGAGAAAGGGAACATTGAGATCCAGTGAGGAATGAGGCCAAGGGCCAAGCTAAGGGGTGGGTTAGAAATGGGATACCGTGCCAAGGTTGTAATGCTGAGGAGAGTGTTTTGATGAGGAATTAACTTTCATTAAAAAGAATGAGTTTACAATAAGTACCAAGGCTAAACTGAGAAGAGAGTTGTGCTGGGGGACGGGCTATGATGCGGAATGATTTTAGGGGAGGAAAGAATAACAAAAGAATGGACATGGTGATAAATTAATATGCTATGACAAGGGATTGTACTGCATTGATGAATGGTGAGGAACAAATTATGGTTAGAAATGGCTATAGAGAGTCATATAAATTTATAGCGTACAAAAGGCTATCTGGCCCACCATCTCCATGCCAGCCAAGATAAACGCTTTTCAGATTAATCCCATAGAACCATAGAACCATACAGCACAAAACAGGCCCTTCGGCCCACCATGTTGTGCCGTCCATCAGACCACCCTCACACTACCTAACCCCTTCCTCCCGCATATCCCTCGATCTCACATTCCTCCATATGCCTATCCAACAAGCTCTTGAACCTGTTCAATGTATCTGCCTCCACCACCACCCCAGGCAGTGCATTCCATGCACCAACCACTCTCTGGGTGAAAAACCTCCCTCTGACATCTCCCCTGAACCTCCCACCCATAACCTTAAAGCCATGACCTCTCGTCTTGAGCATTGGTGCCCTGGGAAGGAGGCTCTGACTGTCTACTCTATCTATTCCTCTCAATATTTTATATACCTCTATCATGTCTCCTCTCATCCTCCTCCTTTCCAGTGAATAAAGCCCTAGCACCTTAAGCCTCTCCTCATATTCAATACTCTCCAATCCAGGCAGCATCCTGGTAAATCTCCTCTGCACCCTCTCCAACACCTCCACATCCTTCCTATAATGAGGCGACCAGAACTGAACACAGTACTCTAAGTGTGGCCTAACTAGAGTCTTGTAAAGCTGCATCATCACTTTGCGGCTCTTAAACTCAATCCCACGACTTATGGAAGCCAACATCCCATTGGCCTTCTTAACTGCTCTTTCCACCTGTGAGGCAACTTTCAATGAACTGTGAATATGAACCCCCAGATCCCTCTGCTCCTCTACACTGCCAAGTACCTTGCCATTCACCCAGTACTCTGCCCTGGAGTTTGTCCTTCCAAAGTGTACCACCTCACACTTCTCCGGATTGAACTCCATCTGCCACTTGTCAACCCAGCTCTGCATCCTATCAATATCCCTCTGTAAGCTCCGACAGCCCTCCACACTATCCACAACACCGCCTATCTTAGTGTCGTCCGCAAACTTACTAACCCAGCCCTCCACCCCCTCATCTAAGTCATCTATAAACATCACAAAAAGTAGAGGTCCCAGAACCGATTCCTGCGGGACACCACTAGTCACTGCCTTCCAATCCGAGGGCACTCCTTCCACCACAACCCTCTGCTTTCTACATGCAAGCCAATTCCTAATCCACACAGCCAAGCTTCCTTCGATCCCTTGGCCTCTGACCTTCTGAAGAAGCCTACCATGAGGAACCTTATCAAATGCCTTACTAAAATCCATGTAAACCACATCCACCGCACTGCCCTCATCAATCTTCCTGGTCACCTCCTCAAAGAACTCTATCAGGCTTGTGAGGCAAGATCTTCCCTTCACAAAGCCATGCTGGCTGTCCCTAATCAGTCCATGATTCTCAAGGTGTTCATAAATCCTATCCCTTAGAATCCTTTCTAACAGCTTACCCACCACAGACGTGAGACTCACCGGTCTATAATTCCCTGGCCTATCCCTATTACCTTTTTTGAACAAGGGGACAACATTCGCAACCCTCCAATCTTCCGGCACCACCCCCGTAGACAACGAGGACTCAAAGATCCTTACCAGCGGTTCAGCAATCTCCTCCCTAGCCTCTCGAAGCAGCCTGGGGAAAATCCTGTCAGGCCCCGGAGATTTATCTGTCTTAATATTATTTAACAACTTCAACACATCCTCTCTCTTGATATCAACAACCTCGAGAACATTACCCCTACCAGCACTCCCCTCCGCATCATCTAGACCCCTCTCCCTAGTGAATACCGAAGAGAAGTACTCATTGAGAACTTCTCCCACTTCCGCCGCCTCCAGGCAAATTCTCCCACCTTTGCCCTTAATCGGACCTACCTTCACCCTAGCCATCCTCCTACCTTTCACATACTTGAAAAAGGCCTTGGGATTTTCCTTAACCCTACTAGCCAAAGCCTTTTCATGTCCCCTTCTAGCTCTCCTCAGCCCTTTCTTAAGTTCCTTCCTCACTACCCTATATTCCTCACGGGCCCTGTCTGAACCTTGCTGCTTATACCTCACGTATGCTACCTTCTTCTCCCTAACAAGTCGTTCCACCTCTCTCGTCACCCACGGTTCCTTCACCCTGCCATTCCTTCTCTGCCTCACCGGGACATATTTATCCCTAACATCCTGCATAAGATCCCTGAACATCAACCACATCTCCATGGTACATTTTCCTTCCAAAAGGACATCCCAATTTACACTCCCAAGTTCTCTCCTTATAGCCTCGTAGTTCGACCTTCCCCAATTGAAAATCCTCTTGTCCTCTCTGCACCTGTCCCTGTCCATGACAATTTTAAAGGTTATGGAGCAATGGTCACTGTCCCCCAAATGCTCACCCACCAATAGATCCTTCACCTGTCCCGGTTCATTTCCTAAAACTAGATCTAACATGGCATTCCCTCTAGTCGGCCTGTCAACATACTGTGTCAGGAATCCCTCCTGGACACACTTAACAAATTCCGTTCCATCTAAACCTTTGGCACTAAGCAGGTTCCAGTCTATATTTGGGAAGTTGAAGTCTCCCATTATAACAACCCTGTTATTTCTGCTTCTCTCCAAACACTGCCTGCCAATCTGCTCCTCTATATCTCTACTGCTACCGGGGGGCCTATAGAATACTTCTAGTAGAGTAACTGCTCCTTTCTTGTTCCTTAATTCCACCCATACGGACTCTAGAGATGATCCTTCTACAACATCCATCTTTTCCACAGCCATAACAGTGTCCCTGACCAGTATCGCCACCCCTCCACCTCTTCTCCCCCTTTCCCTATCCCTTTTAAAACACCGAAAACCAGGAATATTCAATATCCACTCCTCTCCTAACGTCAGCCACGTCTCAGTAATAGCCACGATATCATAGTCCCCCATATTTATCCAAGCCCTCAGTTCATCCCCCTTATTCCTGACACTTCTTGCATTTAAGTAAACACACTTCAGTCCATCTACCTTACTACTTTTATAGCCTGTATTCTGCTTCTCCTTCCCCAAAGCCTCTCTACCTGTTAGATCTAACTTTTCCCCATTCCCTTCTTCCTCTGACCTACTCTTCCGGTTCTCTTCCCCCTCACAAACTAGTTTAAACCCTCCCGAACCACCCTAGCAAATCTCGCCGCAAGGATATTGGCCCACTCTCGGCACTTGATCAACAATCCCATGAACTGAAATTTATCAAATGTTCTCCCAGATACTTAAGAGTCTTGAATTCATACAGCACAGAAACAGGCCCTTTGGCCCACTGAGTCCATGCTGACCATCAAGCACCTATTTTACAGCAATCCTACACTAATCCCATTTTGTTCTCCTCACATTCTCATTAACTTCTCTCAGATTCTACCACTCTCCAACACACTAGGAGCAATTTACAGTAGCCAAATGCCGAGCTACCAACCTGGGCGTCTTTGGAATGTGAGAGGAAACCCAAGTACCAGAGGGAATGAACGTAGTCTCAGCGAGAGTGTGCAAACTCCACAGAGACAGCACCGGTGGCCAGGATTGAACCAGGGTCACTGAGGCAGCGACTCTTCTAACTGAACTACAGTCCCTTCCTAAATTTATCACTTCTTCAAAGCACATGCAGTGAGTTCCAAATTCTGTCTTTCATTTCTCTTCAATTCCCATCTAATGATTCTAGTATCACCCTTTAGTATTCCAACCCCACTGTCTGTAACCTTTGCCCCTTCCCCCAACCTCTCTCACCACCCTAGGGTGCTATTAAAAAACAAAGAATGCTGGACACATCCAGCAGGTCACGTAGGAGTTAATGTTGCGGGTCAATAACTTTTCATTGAATAAATTGCAACGAAAGGGAGAGGGGTGAAGAGAGCAAGGGGAATGGTGGTGGGGTGGGGACCAGGAGGGACTGACTGACATGTGGTGCTTGTGGGGCCTGCTGGGAGAGAGTGGTGGAGGCTTGTTAGTCGTAGCTGATCTGTCTGGAGAGGAGATGAATTAAAGCAGAGTGAGAAAGAGAGAAAAAGGGGAAATGAGAAAGTGCGTAAAATGAAATCTACAAACCGGTGAAGTAAAACACTAAAGATGCTGGAAATCTAAAATAAAAACAGAAAATGCTGAAAATATTCAGCACGCCAGACAGTGATAGGAACATTAACTCTCATGTTTCAGGACAATGACCTTTTATCAGAACTGACCACCTCTTATACACACTGGAAAAGTTGGTTATGTGAAATGGTTGAATAGCGTGTCAAGTCTTGAGGGTTGAATGCGCCCAGTCAGAAGATGAAGTGCTACTCTTTGATCTTTGGATTTCATTGGGAGAGTGTAAGAGGCTAAAGACAAAGTGGTAAGAGTGGGAGTGAGGTTAAGAATTAAAGTGACTGGCAACTTAGAAGGTCAGGTTCACCCTTGCAGATGAAGCAGAGGTATTCTGGAAAGTGATCACCCAATATGCCATCGTAGAGGGGCCCACATTGTGAGTACCAAATGCAATACACTGAAGTGAGAAAGGTAGCAGTGGTCGTAGACCACTGAAATGTTAACTGTTCTCCTCTTCACTGATGTTGCCCATTTGTTGGGTATAATGAGCATTTCTCTGATCTTATTTCAGAATTCCAGCATCTGCAGTGGTTTGATTCTCCAGTTTGTATCTCACAATCCCAGAATTATTTTTATTTCTCTTTTTTTCAGTGTCGTCCTCCAGTTTCATCTTTCTTTTCCTACTTACGTCTCCTGCAGACAGATTAGCTACGCTTAATAAACCTTCACCTCCCTCTTTCAGCCAGTACCACCACCACTTGTGTCATTTGATCTCCCCAGTTTTCACTCCAACACCATCATTTGCTTTGCTCTCTCCACCTCTCTCCCCTTCTTTGCAACTTAAAACATGCTTCATTTTTAACTTACCTCAGTTCTGATGAAAGGTCTTTGACTGGAAAATGTTAACTGTGTTTCTCTCCCACTGAATATTTCCAGCATTTTCTGTTTTTATCTCAGACTTCCAGCAAGTGCAGTTTTTTGCTTTATGATACCAGGATGAATCTCATCTGGACCGGGTGACTTACTGAACTTAAGCATATAGCCAGCTTTGAGTCCCTCTTCTTAGCAATTTTTACCAATTTTCTCTTATATTCCCACTTTTACTGAAACATGGGCGGTGTTCTATTCTTTATTGGTTTAGTATTTCCACTCTGTCCTCTGCCTCTCCACGTGGATCACCCTCTTTATCCCTAATTGGGCCCGCTCCTCTTATTATTTACTGGCTTATCGAAGACTTCTGATTCCCTTTCATGCTGACAGCCATTCTCCTCTTGAATTCTTCCTTTGCTCATCTTATTTTCAAGTGTTTTTCCACTGACTCCATATTCTCCAGAACCAGACCTGGCAAAACTTCCTTCCTCATTGGTCTGGAAACACACTGTCCAAGAATATTCTCCTGACCACATCTCAGAAAGTCCTCCCTTTCTTTTCCCTTAACTCTAATGTTGTTCCAATTAACATTAGGGTAACTGAAACTCGATATTACCATTCTACCGTCCTTGCACAGTACTTAATTTCCTTGTAGATTTGCTCCCCTACCTCCTTTTCACTATTTGATGACCTATAGAACATCCTAAGTAGCCAACTAGTGTGATAACTGCCTTCTTGTTTCTTCTTGTTCCTTAATTCTAACTTGATCTCCTGAGGTGTGTGTGTGTGTGTGTGTTAAAGAGTGAGAGAGAAGGGATTTTGGCAGAGTGTGTGTGGGTGTGCTGGGAGGCTTTCTCAAATCATGTGTGCATGGGGAGTGTATCTGCATAGCAGAAACTAATTCCCAGTTGACAGTGTGTGCCTAGGGCTATTGTTAGGACTTGTGGCTGTTTGTTATTGCATGCCTCGAGACATTGGCTTCTGAACGCGTGCATGCCAGAAGTCCTTGTTTGTGTGTATTCTCATGTTGGTTCATGCGCTTTTGTGTGTGATGGCCCTTGTTTGTGTGGGTGAATGTGTGTGCATGTGTTTGTGTGCACGCACACGTGCACTGGTAGCTCTTGGTAGAGTAGTTGTGTGTATTTTCTTTGTTCAGTTGTGGGATGTTAACATTACTGGCATTTTTAACATATTGTCCATTCCTAATTGTCCCTGAACTGAGGAGTCATTTAAGAGTCAACAAGAGTCATCAGACATAGGACAGGTTAGATAGGGATGCAGATTTCCTGCCTTGAAGGGCATCTTTCTTCAACAGTCTGAGAGGTTAGCCTATTGAGACTTTTCATTTCCAGATTTATTTAACTAAATTTAAATTCCCCGGCTGTCATGGTGAGCTGTGTTTCTGGATCACTGGTTTAGAGCTCTGGCTGCTGTTTCAGTTACTTATCCACCAGTGTGTGTGCATGAGCATATGTGTATGTACAGACGTAGGATGCCCTTTACCATTCCTTTACTTTTGGGATGAGAGATGGTGCTCAGAGCAGGTGGGACAGGAGTGTGACCCCCCACCCCCCCCGACCAATATTACAGCATGGATATGACTCCGTGTGTGGAGTGGAGGTTGTGCACTTCAGGGAGCTGTGGTGTGGTCCTTGGGCACAGGTGTGCTTGTTGGCCGCTGGGCACAGCAACTATGCCAATGGCGTGTAGAGCATTAATTGCTGTTGTGATATTCTCGTCTGATTATGTACTTTGAATGGTCTGCGCCCTACTGTATGTCTGTCTGTACATTCCTCGCATTGCGCTTTTGGCAAATTTCCCAACATTGGAACACAGGAGCCTTGCTCCAGAACAGCCACTACCAGAAGCAGGGCAGTATGGAGCTTGGGTTGTGCCTTGGCAGTGCCGCATGGCTCGAGTAGGATCGTGTGGAAGTGCTGATGTTCAGAATTCCAGCACACGTTGTGCATAGTATGATGTACATGTTAGAATATCACTTGCCCATAGCCTCACATAAAGCCAACACCGGCCCCTGGGTGCGTTGCCTCACAACGCAGTATCAGGTGTATCATTTCTTAGCCACGGTGTTACAGAGTAAATTGAAATCTTCTCTGGGAGCTTGCCACTGCTCAGTCATTGCCCACTTCTGCTCATGAGTGTGTGCTCATAGAGTCATCTCAAGGTAGCTGCTTTTGGACTGTGTGTTGTAAACAGACAATAAACATTTTCCAAAAGCTTTTGAAGAGGAAGGCTTTTTCTTTAAATAGTCCCAATCAGTGGGGACTGCTGTTTCAACACAATTAGTGTGCAGCAATGGAAGCCAATCCTGTGATGAGCTCCTCATTGCCATGGAGACCAGAATTGTCTGGATGAGCCAAACCATCCAATATGGGTCTCTGATAATTACGGGCAGAGTTAACACTTTCACTGCCATTGTCTTTGCTTCCCCTGGGCACAGTGATGGGATCAGCTGCCCATTCAACCCATTGCAGTGCTGTGAATTTTGGCCACGTCAGGCAAGGCAGTGACAGGGCTGATAGCATAAGCAGTACAAAACCAAGCTTTGTGAAGAGTCTGCGCTGCTGGAGGTGTTGGTGTGGGCGGGGCCTGTCTGTTGTGAGAGCCACTCATTCCCAGGAGCAGGAACGTGCAATGAATCACTTGTTGCTGGGCTGTGTAGGGACAGGCAATGCTATAAAACATCTACCTTGGTGTATTGAACCAATATTTCTGAGACGCAGTACCCAGAAGTAAATGTAATGCTTCAGATGGGATCTAACCAGAGCTTTATACAACTTTATACAACCGCAGCCAGGGCTCTAAGATACATTTCATCACTTCTTTAGATTATCTTTCCTATTATACTGACTAGCTTCTGAGTTAGAGCAGAAGAGTGGCTCGGTAGGCACTGTCACTGCCCACCGCCTCACAGCTCACATTCTGGGTGCTGTCTGTGCGGAGTTTGCACATTCTCTGTGATAATGTGGGATTCCCCCCAGTGCTCCAGTTTCCTCCCCCATCCTAAAGACATGTGGACTGGTAAGTTAATCGGTTACCATAAGTTACTCCTTAGCGTAGGTGGGTGACAGAGAAAAAGGGGGGTGGGGGGTGATGGGCTTGTAAGAGGACAAGTTGCGGAGAAATAAGTGGAGGAATGGAATCGATGGGATTGTTCCAACAGTTAGTGTGGAGTCCATGCGTTAAATGGCCTATGTTGTCAGAAACGTGAGGTTGCTCTCTGTGGAGCTCTGACTCTCTCTGCTCCTCCATGGTTCCGAGGTTCTCAGCAATTGAGAGTATGCCCACTGGATTGGAATGAACCGCAACTTTGATGGATACATGGACTGCCGCATACAGTCCTGGGATGATTGCTTTGAGGTGCAGAGATAGAAATGTAATTGTTTTGGCTTCAGTTCCTAATCATTAGCGTTATTTGTACTCACAAAGCCCTAATCTTTCTTTTAGCTTCATCCCTGTGATCTGTCTGCCCCTCAATTTAGGAACTGAAGCAAAGTGCAGAAGAGGCCTTTCAGCCAGCAACTCTGTGAAAACTCTTCAATTACTTCTCCACCCCAGTTCTTTCCCTGTGGCCTTACAAATTTCTTCACCTTTGATTAAGTTTCTTTCCACTGCCCTTTCAGGCAGTGCATTCCAGATAACAATTCCATACACAAAGGACAGTTGACAACTCCAAAATAAAGATTTAAGGTAATTGGTAGAAGAGAGTTGATGTGAGGAGGCACATTTTTGTGTAACCATTTCTCCCAATTTACTCTTGTCTAGTTAATATTTGCTGCATTCACTCCAAGTACACCCTTTCCTAGGTAACTGGACCAAAACTATACACAATACTCCAGGTACAGTCTCTCCAAGGCCCTGTACAATTACAATAAGACTTCCCACCACCTGGATTCAAACTCTCTCACAATAAAGGCTAATATACTGCCTAGTACACCTGCATGTTGGCCTTCAGTGGCTTGTGTACGAGCACAGTCATTCCCTTTGTACATCAACACTACCCAAGCACTTACCACTTAACAAATGCTTTTCTGTTCTGTGCACTAAAGTGAACGGCCTTCTTTTTTCCACATTATATTCCATCTGCCATGTTCATGTCCACTTACCCAACTTGTTCATATCCCCTTGAAACCACTTTATATCCTTCTTCTTACTCACAACCTCACTTGGTTTAGTATCATTAGCAAACCTGGAAATAAGGCATTTTGTTCTATGAGCCAAATTGTGGATGTGGATGCATCAAATTCATTCCTCCATGGATAATGGTGACACATACCCACTTTCAAAATGAATGGGGAAGATACAGAGGTGAAGCATATACTCATCAGTAAACATGAAGGTGGCTCACAACCATCTTCAAAAGAAGGTATCCCCTCCCCACCTACAAATATGAAAATATCACCTGCTCATAGCTAAAAATTAAGGTGGCACATATCAAATGATGAAGCTGGCAGATACCCACCTCTATAGATGGTTGTGACACATTCCCATCTCCAATGATGGAAGTGCCACACATTCTCCTCCATGGATGAGGTTGGTGAATGCCTGCATCCCAAGATGAAGATCACATTAATGCATCTCTAGATATGATGGTGGTGCATACATGTCCAAAGAAAGAGGCGACAACTAGCCATCTCGAAACCTGAAGGTGGCAAATACCTATGTCCAATGATAAAGGCAGAGTTTACCCACCTGCAGAGATAAAGGCAGCACATTTCCACTCCAATGATGAACGAGGTATACCCACCTTCCCTCCAACAATGATTAGATGCCTCTCTTCCAATAATGACAGTACTCCTTTCTTCAATAATGGCAATTTGCCCTGCTCCATTAAGGGAATCATGCTCTCCTCCAATAACAAGAGCATCCTCTCTTCCAGAAATGGCCAGCTCTCTTCAATGAAGGTCAGCATTCACCCCTCCAATAACAGGAGGGCTCGCCTCCAAAATTGGCTTCTTATAATAGCCAAAAGTTGCCTCTCCAGAAATGACCTTCACTTCCCCAATAACAACCAGCAGAATTACTAAAATAATGGAAACACTCTCCTCCAATAAGGCCAGAGCTCACACCTTCACACATTGAGTGGCACATGACGCAAGTTGCTGAACTCGGACTGTTGCTTGTACTGAAGGTTTGCATGCACTGCCTGCCTTACAGGCAACTTGTCGTCTCCCAACTGATAAGAGTCACAAAGAAACCACAGCACTTGGATTGTCCAGAAATCTACCATATTTAGCACCCGGGAGTCTGGGTTTCTCTGCCAGGAAACATCAGAATGAGGATGGGGGGCAGTAGGGGTGGGCGGGGGGTGCAGGGAAGTGGTGAAGGATATGCAGGACCTCACCATAAACATTAGGTATTTTTGCATTGGAAGCTCCATACTCCTCAAGGAAAAAAAAACAAATCTCTCGGCATCTGAGGCCAAGGTCCAACGAATAGTTCCTTATCTAAAAAAGAGATGATGAGTGGAAAGAATGCAGAAGGTCTAGAAATCTAAGCCATACACTATTTCTTCAGTGATTCCAAGACCATCTGTTGCTGGAAAACCCAAGGATCCATCCGGGAAAGAAAGAGTTAATCCAGGACAGCAGGGTAGTCAGATGGAGGACACCGAGGATCTCTTCAACCAAAACCCTGTCATTGATGCAAGTGTCCTTGACTCCATTCCACTACAAATTTGCATCTCTCTCCCCTCTACCAGCCCACGTTCCCTCTCTCACTGTGCCTCTCACCAGTCTCCCCTTCTCTCCTTCTCCTCCCTCCCAAATGCCTCCTCTTCTCTCACCATCCCTGTTTCCCATTTTCACACTTCCCTCTTTTCATTGTGCCTTCTGTAAGTGTGTTGGCGCAGGTGTGTTTTTATTTGTGGTGTGATTGGGGCTTTGGCTGGAGTTGGGAACTAGAAAGCAGTTAGGGTGTATTCAGAATTGGTGGCCAACATGCTTAGATGCACGGATGGATCTGGAAGTCAGGGATGTGGTTATGTGTGTGACCAGAGTGCATGGTCAGAACCAAGGACTGGGAACAAATTTGGGAGCTGATGACTTTAGCATGGCAGGTAATGTGGGTAAGATTTGAATAAGAAGCCAAGAAGGAGGCAGTGGGCAAGGCTCTTGAGTCTGACCCTATATGTATATGTATATGTGTGTGAGTGAGTGTACACATGCTCCAGTTGTCTTGATTCCCCCTTGCCACTGGATAAAGACCTTGCTCTGTGAAGCCCGTGTGATTAAAAAGTCATGCAAAGACAATTCCACTCCTCAGTATGAAGTAGGAGATCTGGAATTTCAGAACCCCGTGGACAATCCCAACAGATGCAGACCTGAACGCTTCACCACGATCACAGCTCAGGAACTCAGATGCTTTGACATCAACATCACTGCACTGAATGCACACAACGGGTAGGAAATGGCAGTTTAAAGAACAGTGTGATGAGCACACCTTCTTCTGGAGTACTGTGTACAATTTTAATCTCCTTATTTGAGAAAGGATGTACTGGCATTGGAGACAATGCAAAGAGATTCACCCAGCTAATTCTTGGGATGTCTTGTCATAAATGACCATATACAGTTGGATCTGAATTTAGAGTCCCAACACCCAAGGCTCCACCCCACTGAGAGCTAGGAATGGGAGTAAACTAATCAGGCAGTCATTACCCACTCGAAGGAGCACTTTGAAGACCTCCTCAACTGTGAATCTGTCCTTGAGGTGCACTTGACTCCATCCCACAGTAGCTTTCTCAGATCAACCTTATCACCACTCTTGGCCGTCCAGAATTTGAGTAGGCTACATCCTGACTCAAAACAAACAAGGCTTCAGGAGCAGACTTTATCTCCATTGAAATCCTAAAACTTGAGGTGAAGGACTTCAATCACAAACACACAGCCTGATTTTACACATCTTGGAAGAGGAGGATGTTCCAGGGAACCTCACAGATGCTGTAATCATCTTAAGAAAGGAGATGTCTGGCTGTGGTAACTACTGAAGAGCCTCCCCACTGTCATTGCCAGGGTCCTCCTCAACCACCTCCTCCCAGTGGCCAAAGTCTGCTTCTTAAATCACAATGTGGATTCCGTCCACCCAAAGGCAGACTGGACATGATTTTCACGTCATGACAACTCCAATGAAAATGCAAAGGCTAACACCAACCACCATGCATGGTCTTTTTTGACCTAACCAAAGCCTTTGACTCCTTAATCAACTGTGGAATACCCTCCTCAAATTCAGCTGCCCACAGAAATTCATCTTTTGCTTGTTTCACAATGGGATGCAAGCCATGATATTAACCAATGGGTCCACAACAGAACCATTCTCAGAGAAGACAGGTGTCAGACAAGGCTGTGCCGTTGCCCCAACGCTTTTCTTAATCTTTCTTGCCATGATGTTGCACCTCCTTTCTAACAAACCCTCCGTGGGAATGCAGCTAATCTTCAAAACTAATGGCAAGCAATGTGAACTATGGTGGCTGCACTCCAAACCAAGGTCACCCCAATCTTAGCAGTGAGCTGCTAAGTGAGCTGCTAAGCAGACAATGCTTGCTTTTGTGCACACTCAGAGGCCAAGCTCCAAGTCATTGCCGACACATGCACTGAAGCATATGAGCAGGTGGGTCTTTCAATCAATGTCTGCAAGACACAGATCCTCTCTCAACCTGTCCCTGCTGCACCACACTGCCCTCCGAAGACAAAGGTGTGTGGCAAGACCCTGGAAAACATGAACCATGTTTTTTTGGAGCCATCTCTTGGCAAAGGCAGACATCAATGATAAAATACTTCAGTGACTTCAATGTGCCAGCACAGCCTTTTGTTTTCAGGGAAAAGGGTACCTGAAGATTGAGACCTCAAACCTGACACAAAACTCATGGTTTACTGGGCATCAGGAATCCTTGCCCTGCACTTTTCTTCTAAGACCTGTACTACCCACAGTAGGCACTGGAAAAATACAACCAACTCTGCCTTACAATGTCCTGTAAGGACAAGTGAACTGATGTCAGTGTTCTCTCCCAAGCCAACATCCCCAGTACTGAGGTCTTCATTAGACTTAGTTGGCTAAGTTGGCAGTCCACCTGGCTCACAGGTACGGTGATGCACAGATGATATTCAAGGATGTGCTCAAAGCTTCATCGAAGAAATGCAACATCCCCTCTGACTCCTGGGAAGCTCTAGTTCAATATAGAGAAGAAGCCTTCAGGATTGTATTGAGTCCATCCATTGGGAGCACACAGGGAACCTGTGTATGTGGCAGAAGGAGAGAACCATCTCAGAACTAACCACCCACCCACCGTGGCAGCCACCACCTACCCCATCTGTGGAATAGTCTGAAGTTTCTACATGGAGCTCATTAGCCACCTCAGAACCAACAAAACTGGAGTAGAAGGAAGTCATCCTCGACCCTGAGGGACTGTCTTAGAAGAAGCACCCTGTTCCATTGCTGTCAGCTCCCCCTCCTCTATGCTAACGTGTCAGATCATATCACAGAATGAAAGGGCTTTGAACATGAGGGGTTACATGGTGAAAGCTGCTGAACTGAGAGTGTTATTGTGGTCAGTGTTTACACAGATGGAGCCTTTCTCTCCCATGATCTCCTCATTCTCTTCTCCTTCCACTTCCAATTTTCTTCCCTCCTTTCCATTCACCATCACGCTTTCCCCATCCCTTTCTAATTCCTATTTCTCCATTCCCCCTTTCCCACTCCCTTTTCATTGCTTCTCCACAACCCACCCTATTCTCCTCCTCATGCCCATTCCTCTCTCCTGCATTCCTCTGTGTTACTCCTCCACTCTCTCCCCTCTCCTTCACCACTTCTTCCCTCTCTCACATCCCGCACCTCTCTCATCCCTTCTTGCACTCTTACCACTCTCTTTCACTGCCTCCCTCCCCTCCCACTGTACCTCACTGTCCTCACCTCTTCCTTCATAGTCCTTCCTAACTCCCCCTCTCTTATTTCAATCCCTGCCCCCCTTCCCTCTACCAGCCCCTTCCCTTCTCTCACTGCCCTCTCACCAGGGTCTCCATTACCTCTCTCCCCCTTCCACCACAAACCCTCCTCTTTCCCCCTCCCTCTCCACTCCCCCCATAACTCTTACTGTCCACTCATCTTTTTCCTCACTTCTGTCTCTTATTTCCCTTCTCTTCCTTACCTGTCTTCTCTGTACCCACCTTTCCCCATCTTTGCTTGCACAATATTGGATATCAGGGTGCAGCAGTATTCCTGACACCGCACACACCTCCCTTTCATAAGCACGTTCGCAAGTTTTCTGTGGTCTGCTTGTCTCAGTATATTTTCCAGATTATTGCTTCAGGCTGTGCAAATCAAAGTTGAGACTTGTGATCTAGAACATTCCATTCTGCCCTGAAAGAGAGCTGTCAATAGCTGCCTGCAGGCTGCCCCATCCATCATGACAATTCTTCGCTACTGCAGCTTTGCCAGTGCTCCTGCAGCTCTCGGTCCAACGAGCTGCTCCCATATTTAACATCTTGAGAGCAGGTCTATCCTGGTGCATGAGAGCTGACAATGAACAGGCATGTTCAAAGACATTGCATGATAAAGTTGTTTCATTAAAACTAGATTACTCAATTAGACTGTCAGATGCGCTTCCAACAAATCCTGATGGTTGGCTGATGGCCATCGGTTTCTGGCTGAAGAACTCCATGAAATATTTAGATGCTGAACATTCTCCTCCATGACAATTTATTAAAACCCACTGTCGCTCTCAATAGTGAGTTCACCATCTTCAATCAGTACAACAAGTTGTAAAAAGCACAGCCGTACTCAGGATTTCACATGTACCAGGTGTCTGTTATATGATAAGTAATATCTTAATTATCCAGCCAATCACACAAACATAGGGCAGCTTCAGTGTAAAAGCAAATAAATCAAATTCTTACTTCACTCCAGAGTGAATGAAGTTACGGAGACACAAGAAATTCTGCAGATGCTGGAATCTGGAGCAACACACAAAAAGTGCTGGAGGAACGAATAAAGTTACCTTAGTTTATCAGAATAATTCAGTGACATGTGGTGATTCAGATAGTGATTTAAAATATCTTAGCTTATCTCAGTGTGAAATGCCCTGGATAAAGTTCTCTCCCAATTATTTCTGCTCTTTCAAAATCTCATCCACCTACTTTTTGGCCCTCCATTCTTCAAACCATTCTCGAGGTTATGAATCCACTCAATTAAACCGCCATCATAGTCCCCATTAAATTCAGTACTAGATTTTGCTCTAGCCACTGTATCAGAGTGACTTAAGGGAAATTCATGATAGAATCAATAAGAGATGCAGATAATAAAACTGCAGGTAGTGAGGGTGCACTGCCAGAAATAATAAGTAGTTATTGATGTGAATTTTTACCAAGAATCTAATATGGTAATTGTGCCATTAAAGGAATAGGTCAAAAGTATATAAAGAAATTTTTAAAAAAGGGGGAAGATAATTGATAAACCTCTGGTCCAGATATATCACATCCATGCTTATTAAAAGAATTTAGTGAGAGATGGCTGAGGCATGATTACGTATGTGAAATCATTGAACCTTTATAGTGCAGAAGGAGGACACTCACTCATTGATCAGCCTTTTGCTGGAGAACTCCAGCCATTCCCTTTCCCTGGTTTTTACTCCGCATTTATTTTTCTCCGAGTAGTTATGCAATTTATATTTGAAAACCATGATTTGATTTGCTTCCTTATAGTCCATCAATCAAAAATGCTTTAGAGAAAGCTACAGCATCAGAAAAGTGGTGGACAGCCTATGAATGAAAAGGGAAGTAGTATGTCTATAACCCATACACAAATGAAATCAGTGTTCATGCCTCCAAAGATAAGTTCAGCTTCACTCAGAGATGCAAGATAAAAAATATCTAAAAGGTGAAAGTATAATACTGTAAATAACAGTCAGCATTGATTCCAAAAGGGAAGGGCATACTGAACCAACTCCTCTGATTGCTGTGAAGAAGTGGATGGTATAGATTATGATAGCATAGTAAAGGTATTTGATAAGGTAACATGTAATAGAGTCATGACTGAGGTCAGAATATATGAACTCAGGATACTGGAGAGAGCACATTGGCTTGAAAGGAAAAGAAAAGAGTAGAAGTTAAAAGTATTTGTTGACATTAGCAAGTGTGATCCACAAGAATTGATGCTGGGACTAGAATTTAAATAAATAATATGGACTCAGGAATCAGAAGTACAATTGAAAGGTTTGGGACTATCACAAAATTTACAGGTGTAATTCATACAGAGGAGAGTGCAATTTAACACTGGAAGGCACAAATAAACTTGCAAAATCGCTGTACAATTGGCTAATGAACTTCAATGTAATATGAGATTTTGGGAGGAAGGATGAGGACGACACATATTTCTTGGCTAATATAAGGGTCACAGAGGAGGAAAAGGATCTGAGAGTACAAGTACAAGAATTGCTAGAAGTAGAAAACAGGTAAATAAAAAGTAGGGTCCATTGATGAAGGAATGGTATTGAAAAGTGATGTTATACATATAGATTCTTAGTGAGACCACAGTAAAGGTCATAGTGTCATAGAGTTATACAGCATGGAAGCAGGCCCTTCGGCCCAACTGGTCCACAGCGACCAAGATGGTCCATCCAAGCTAATCCCATCTGCCAGCATTTGGCCCAAAACCTTCTAAACGTCTGCAATTCATGTACCCATCCAACTGTCTTTTAGAAGTTGTTATTGTACCTGCCTCAACCACTTCCTCTGGCAGCTCATTTGACATAGGTAACACCCTTTGTGTAAAAAAATTGCCCGTCAAGTTCCTATTAAATCCTTCCCGTCTCACCTTAAACCTATGCCCTCTAGTTCTTGATTCCCCAGCCCTGGGAAAAAGACTGAGTGCATTCACCCTATCTATGCCCCTCATGATTTTATACATGGCTATAAGATCACCTCTCAGTCTCCTACGCTCCCGGGAATAAAATCCCAGCCCGTCCAGCCTCTCCCTATAACTCAGTCCCTCAAGGTTTGGCAACATTCTTGTAAATCTTTTCCGCACTCTTTCTAGTTTAGTACCATCTTTCTTATAACAGGGCTGCCAAAACTAAACGCAATACTCCAAGTGTAGCCTCACCAGCGTCCTGTACAACCACACCAGTAACCTCCCGACTTTTATACTCAATGCCCTGACTTATGAAGGCCAGCGTGCCAAAAGCCTTCTTCACCACCCTGTCTATCTGTGACTCTACTTTCAGTGGACCATGTACTTGTACTCCAAGGTCCCCCTGTTCTACAACACTCCCTGATGCTCTGCTGTTTACTGTGAAAGTCCTACCTGGATATGACTTTCCAAAATGCAACACCTCGTACTTATCGGAATCAAACTCAATTTGCCATCCTTGGCTCACTTGCTCAGCTGATCAAGATCCCACTGTAATTTTTGATAAACTTCTTCATTGTCCACTATACCATCCATTTGATAAAGAATACATAAAGAATACAGAGGCACCGGAGAACATGCAAAAATGATTTATCGGAATGATATGGAACTAATAAGTTAAATCTCAGTGAATCAAGGGATATGGGGTTAGTGCAGAAAAGTGGTGTTGAGGTAAAATGTCCGCTGTGAGGTTGTTGAATGGCAGTACAGGCATAAGGGGACTAATGGCTCACTGCTACATATATTTCCTATGGAAATCTACATATAAGGAACATTTCAAAAATCTGGAGCTCCTTTCTCCAGGACAGAGAAAACCAGTGAAAGAGTGGGGAACCTGGTTCCAGGCTGGCTAGTTGAGGCTGATAACAGATTCATTTCAGGAGAGCCTAGATATAAATTTGAGGAATAAAAGGGTAGGAATAGAAGGATATATTAAATGGGTTAAATAGATAATGGTAGTAGAACATTCATGTGCAAGAAAACCCAGCATAACCCTGTTAGGCCAAATGACCTGTTCCTGCAATACAAATAGTCTATAGTATCACCCAGTGAGCCAAGCTATCTTAATATAACTGAAGTAAACTGTGATAAACACCAAACCACTGCTGTTATTTCATTATTGCTGCACATGTACATATTAGCTGCAAATTATCATTTCAACGTTCTCACATTTAACACAGCATTCGGGCCTGACTGGGACTAGGGAAGATTTAATAGTGAATCAAAGTTAATAACTGATAATGTAACCAGCTGACAATGAGTTTTCTCGCTAAGGTAAGCGAGAGCTTTGTGGAAGTCCAAATCCAGAGACAGGTCTACAACTGAGATAATGTGAATTCTCAAGATTAATTCCGTTTTGTGAAGCTGAAGGCCAGACAAGTAATGTATCTAAAACTTAATCTATCTTTTTTTTCTGTCATAGTATGGCTCCTTTCTCCTCCTCTTGTGCGTTCTTTACATACCAACTACATTACACAAGGGCTCTAAATTCATTGCTTTTCAATATTAAGTTATCCATACCATTCCCTTGCCACCTTGTGATATCTTAACTGACACCAAGTCCTGGTCACCATTCTTTATGGCTTCTATTTAACAACATCTTTATTTTAAAGTTCTCAACTTTGTCTTTAAACCACCACATGATCTCCCCATTCCTCATCTCTACAATCTCACCCAGCTCTTTAACCCTCTGAGGTCACCCTATTTCCCTAATTCTAACCCCTTGCACATTCCAGTTTTAATTACTTAACTATTTGCTTTCATGCCTTCAGTTCCCAAGAAATATACTCTGGAATTTCTAAGTTCCTTTGCACCTCTCTTTGCTCGTTTAAGCACTTGTGAAATCTCAATTCTTTGATCAAGTATTTTGCCACCTCTCCTGATATTTCCTTTTCTTCAGTGTCAATTTTGCCCTAGTGAGTAACCTGAGATCAAGGGGAAAGGCTGTGAGAGGATGATTCAAACTGGCTTGATAGCGGCTGTTACCAGTATATTTTGCCACTTTGTCTGTGTCCTGTGTTGTGTTGTTTATGGTAAGGCAGTGGGATCTGCCCAACAAGCTGGACTAATACAAGTAGCATAAGAAAAACTGAGCCAACATGATATAAAAACAGAAAATGGAAAAACTAAACAGGTCAGACAGCATCTGTGGAAAGAGAAACAATTAACATTTCAGGTGTGGGTCTCTTCATCTGAACTTAGTCTGGGTAACAGCGAACTACGGGTAGAACAAAGAAAATTTCTCTAATCGAGTGAACTCATGTAGCAGCTGGGATCAAATTAAGGTACAATGGCTGTGTTATTAGTTGTTGATATAAGTCTGGCATACTGAATCTTAATCTATGTTACAGGTGCTCGAAAAGTGTGAGTCATAAATAAGTTGCAAAAGCGCACATGGTTCAAAAAGTTGTTAAAGCTATTGCACTGTTGAATTAGACTCTCTTGGCCTCCCCTACTTTAAGATGATCTTCAAATCCACATACTTTGGTAATGCAATGGGCACTTATCCCAATATCAACACATGTGACTTGGTGTTTAATTTTGATTGCTGCCACTCCTGTGAAGTGTCCTGGGAAATTAAGCTAAATTGATGCAAGATTCCACTGTTTTGTTGTCAATCAGAATAACATGGAAGAATTTCTATTTTTCTCCATTGTAAGAAACTTATAAACTACAACAAAGTAATGGAAAATTTCATGTTGTAAGCAAGTTACAAAATGAATTCAAGACTTTATATGCTGTGGCGTAAAATCATGTAAAATATTCTGTAACGAGAGTGCGCTTAACATTAGATTGAAGTTTTGGAAATATTTAATGTTGGACAATGACCAATGTGTCATTTAAAATAACCAGCTGTAGCTGGGAGAAGGCTTGAAGCAAATATGGAAGTCTGGAAATTTGACAGCTGCTGATTGGCACCTCTTCAAAATATTTGCAACTCAATTGAAATCATTTAATTAACTCCAAGCATGCAGGTTGAAACCAGTGAGATCTCCGATTGTCCTATTTGTCAAATCCATTCTGGTTCACCAATGTTTTCCATATTTCTTTTCCTCAATTAATCCTCACCAATTAAATAATATTGATTAAGACACTTTTCTCATGTCTGATGCCAGGAATACCTGTAGGCTGAATTACAAGAAGAGATTCCAACAAAGTGATTTAACACTTCACATTCCAAAAGAAGATTCTCTGCAGTATTTTATCCCCATACCAGTCATTGCTTGCCTATCTGATGGTGACTACAAACCAATACTAAATTACTCATATTGCTCAATTAACCCCAAAGCATATTTATGGAATCAACACAGAGGAATTCATCATCATTACCACCATCTGGTGCTGAACTTGAATTTGGGTAGCAAAGTTTGAAAGTTCAATGAATAAACTACATGCAAAATATTTACTCTCTCTCCCTTAATCATTGCACAATTGATTGGTTTAAAAACATGCTTAAAGTCAAATATTGCTCAGTTCTGTGGTATTCTGAAATTTACTCATTTAACAAACAGTGACTCAAATTCAGCTATGTCACTTGGAACTGAACTGGTGGTCAATTTGTTATTGGGGCATCCACTAATAATAAGTGAAATATTGCAGGTGCTAGAAACCTGAAATAAAAACAGAAAATGCTGTAAATACTCAGATCAGGCAGCATTTATGGAAAGAAACAGAATTAATGTTTCACTCTCTCCACAAAGGTTTATTCAATCCTTTCACTGGGCCCCTCAGTAGCCACAGGGACACCGAGGAGCAGATTAGGCAGACTTTGGAAAGGTACAAAAATAACAGGGTTGTTGTCATGGGAAACTTTAACTTTCCTAATATTGATTGGCACCTCCTTAGTGAAAAAGGTTTAGATGGGGCAGAATTTGTTGGGTGTGTCCAGGAAGGATTCCTGACACAATATGTTGACAGGCTGACTAGAGGAGAGGCCGTACTAGATCTAGTACTTGGCAATGAACCTGGTCAGGTGAAAGACCTCTCGGTGGGCGAGCATTTCAGAGGTAGTGACCATAACTCTCTGACCTTTAGCATAGCCATTGACAAGGATAGGAGCAGATGATATGGGGAAGTTTTTAATTGGGCAAGAGCTAATTATGATGCTATTAAGCAGGAACTTGGGAGCATAAATTGGGAACAGATGCTCTTAGGGAAATGTACAGCAGAAATGTGGAGGCTGTTTAGGGGCCACTTGCAGGGGGGTTCAGGCTAGGTCTCTCCCACTGAGACAGAGAGAATGGTAGAGCAAAAGAACCATGGTTGACAAGAGAGGTGGAACACAGTCAAGAGGAAGAAGGAAGCCTATTTAAGGTTTAGGAAGCAAAAATCAGGCAGGACTCTTGAGAATTTTCAGGTAGTTAGGAGAGCTAGAAGGGGACATATATGTGAAGAACAGGAGGATGACTAGAGTAAGGGTAGGACAGCCCAGGGATAAAGGGGGGAATATGCCTCTGGAGGTGGAGGAGGTAGGTGAGGTCCTTAATGAATATTTTGCTTCGGTGCTCACCAGGGAGAGGGACTTTGATGAATGTGAGGTCAGTGTAGAACTGGCTAATGTGCTGGAGCATCTTGACGTCAAGAAAGAGGTGGTGTTGGAGCTTCTGAGAAATGAGAATAGGTAAGTCCTTGGGGCCAGACAGGATATATGCCAGGGTACTATGGGAGGAGATTGCTGGGGCATTAATGATGATATTTACATTTCTTTCTTCCCCCCCTGGATCGGAGGATGGCAAATGTTGTTCCCTTTATCATGAAAGGTAATGGGGATAACCCTGAGAATTGTAGGCCAGTGATGGGCAACCTATTGGAGAGGATTCTTAGGAACAGGATTTATGAGCATTTGGAGAAGCATAGCCCTATTAGGGATAGTCAGCATGACTTTGTGAGGGGCAGGTTGTGCCTCAGAGCCTAAGTGAGTTTTTTGAGGAGGTGACAAAACATGGCTTTTCTCTTTGGAGTGACACAGGATGTGAGGTGACTTGATACAGGCGTATAAGATTATGAGGGGCATAGATAGAGTGGACAGCCAGCACCTTTTCCCCAGGATGACAATGGCCAATACCAGAGGACATCAGTTTAAGGTCAGAGGAGGAAAGTTTAGGGGAGATGTCAGAGGTGGATGTGGTGTACATGGACTCTTGTAAGGTATTTACAACATTCCCCATGGTAAACTCATCCAGAAAGTCATGAGGTATGGGATTCATGGAGACTTGGCGGTGTGGATTCAGAATTGGCTTGCCTGCAGAGGGTTGTAATAGATGGAGAGTATTCTGCCTGGAGGTCAATGACTAGTGGTGTTCCACAGGGATCTGTTCTGGGACCCCTGCTCTCTGTGATTTTTTTTAAATTTATTATATAAATGACTTGGATGAGGAAGTGGAGGGATGGGTTAGTAAGATGGCAGATGACATGAAGATAGGAGGTGCTGTGGATAGTGTAGGAAGTTTTTGAAGGTTACAACAGAATGCAGAGTTGGGTGGAGAAGTGGCAGACAGTTCAATCTGGAAAAGTGTGAAGTGATACACTTTGGAAGAAAGAACTTGAAGGTGAAGTACAAGCTTAATTGCAGGATTATTAGCAATGTGGAGGAACAGATGGATATTGGGGTCCAAGTCCATAGGTCCTTCAAAGCTGCTGTGCAAGTTGATAGGGTGGTTAAGAAGGTGTATGGTATGCTGACCTTCAGTAGTCGGGGGTGGGGTGGTGGTGGTTGAGTTCAACAGCCATGAGGTAATGTTGCAGCTCTATAAAGCTCCAGTTAGACTACACTTGGATTGTTGTGTTCAGCTCTCTTCACCTCATTATCAGAAGGATGTGGAAGCTTTGGTGATTTACCAGGATGCTGCCTGGATTGGAGAATATGCCTTGTGAGGAAATGTTGAGTGAACTAGGGCTTTTCTCTTTGGAGTGACACAGGATGAGAGGTGACTTGATACAGGTGTATAAGATTGAGGGGCATAGATAGAGTGGACAGCCAGCATATTTCCCCAGGGTGGCAATAGCCATACCAGAGGACATCAGTTTAAGGTCAGAGGAGGAAAGTTTAGGGGAGATGTCAGAGGCAGGCTTTTTTTTACACAGTGGAGGGTGCTTGGAATGCACTGCTGGGGGTGGTGGTAGAGGCTGATACAATGGGAATTTAAAAGACTCTTTGATAGGTACATGGATGTAAGAAAAATGGAGGGTTATGGGTCGTGTAGGAGGGAAGAGTTAGATTGATCATGGAGCAGGTGTTTATATAGGTCAGCACAACATTGGGCTGAAGGGCCCGTACTGTTCCATGTTCTATGGATGTGGATATATTGACAATACTGGCATTTATTGCTCATGTTTCAGATCACATCCAAGATATCCTGCAGAGGGAGGAAGAACAGCCAGAGGCCATGGTACATATTGGTACCAATGACATAGGTAGGAAAAGGGAAGAGGTCCTGGAAAAAAAAACTATAGGGAGTTAGGAAGAAAGCTGAGAAGCAGGACCGCGAAGGTAGTAATTTCAGGATTACTGCCTGTGCCACGTGATAGTGAGTATAGGAGTAGAATGAGGTGGAGGTTAAATGCATAGCTGAGGGATTGGAGTGAGGGGCAGGGATTCAGATTTCTGGATCATTGGGGCCTCTTTTGGGCTGGTATGACCGCTACAAAAAGGACGGGTTGCACTTGAATCCCAGGGGGACCAATATCATGGTGGGGAGGTTTGCTAAGGCTACTGGGGAGAGTTTAAACTAGAATTGTTGGGGGGGTGGGATCCAAACTAGAGAGACTAGGGAAGAGGTGTTTGGCTCTCAAATAGAGAAAGCTTGTAGTTGGTACGAGAGGGAGGATAGGCAGGTGATAGAGAAGGGATGTGCTCAGACCGACAGTTTGAGAAGTCTATTTTAACGCAAGGAGTATAGTGAACAAGGCTGATGAGCTTAGAGCTTGGATAAATACTTGGAGCTATGATGTGGTGGCCATTACAGAGACTTGGATGGCTCAGGGAATGGAATGGTTACTTCAAGTACTAGGTTTTAGATCTTTCAGAAAGGACAGGGAGGGAGGCAAAAGAGGTGGGGGAGTGGCACTGTTGATCAGATAGTGTCACGACTACAGAGAAGGTGGATGTTATGGAGGGACTGTCTATGGTGTCTCTGTGGTGGAGGTTAGGAACAGGAAGGGGCCAATAACTTTACTGGGTGCTCTTTTTTTAAATAGGCTGCCCAATAGTAACAGGGATATCGAGGAGCAGATAGGGAAGCAGGTAATAGAAAGGTGTGATAATAACAGTTGTCGTGATGGGAGATTTTAATTTCCCAAATGTCGATTGGCATCTCCAGACAGTGAGGTGTTTAGATGGGGTGGAGTTTAAGTGTGTTCAGGAAGGATTCTTGACACAATATGTAGATAAGCCTACAAGGGGAGAGGCTGTGCTTGATTTGGTATTGGGAAATGAACCTGGTCAGATGTCAGATCTCTCAGTGGGAGAGCATTTTGGAGATAGTGATCATAATTCTATCTCCTTTACAATAGCATTGGAGAGAGATAGGGACAGACAGACTAGAAAGATGTTTACTTGCTCTCAGGCAGGAAATTGGAAGCTTAAATTGGGAACAAATGTTCTCGGGGAAAAGTATAGAAGAAATGTGGCAAATATTCAGGGGATACTTGTGTGGAGTTCTGCATAGGCATGTTCCAATGAGACAGGGAAGTTATGATAGGATAAGGAACCGTGGTGTACAAAGGCTATGATAAATCTAGTCAAAAGTAAAAGAAAAGCTTACAAAAGGTACCTAGAGCTAGGTAATGTTAGAGATCTGGAAGAGTACAAGGCTGACAGGAAGGAGCTTAAGAAGGAAATTAGTCAGAAGGTGGCATGAGAAGGCCTTGGTGGGCAGGATTAAGGAAAACCCCAAGATGTTCTACGTGAAGAGCAAGAGGATAAGATGCAAAAGAATAGTACCTGTCAAGTGTAACAGTAGGAAAGTGTGTATGGATCTAGAAGAAATAGCAGAGGTACTTAATGAATGCTTTACATCAGTATTCTTTACAGAAAAAGATCTGGGTGATTGTACTGAGGACTTGCAGTGGGCTGAAAAGCTTGAGCAAGTAGATATTAAGAAGGAGGAGGAGGTGGTGGAACTTTTGGAAAGTATAAAGTTAAATAAGTCACTGGGACTGGATGAGATGTACCCCAGGCTGCTGTGGGAGGCCAGGGAGGAGATTGCGGAGCCTCTGACGATCTCCTTTGCATCATCAATGGAGACGGGAGAGGTTCTGGAGGGTTGTGGATGTTGTTCCCTTATTCAAGAAAAGGAGTAGAGATAGCCCAGGAAATTATAGACCAGTGAGTCTTACCTCAGTGGTTGGTAAGCTGATGGAGAAGATCCTGAGAGGCAGGACTTATGAATATTTGGAGAGGTATAATATGATTAGGAATAGTCAGCATGGCTTTGTCAAGGGCAGGTCCTGCCTTATGAGCCTGATTGAATTTTGTGAGGATGTGACTAAACACATTGATGAAGGGAGAGCAGTAGATGTAGGGTATATGGATTTCAGCAAGGCATTTGATACGGTACCCCATGCAAGGCTTATTGAGAAAGTAAGGAGGCATGGGATCCAAGGGGACATTGCATTGTGGATCCAGAACTGGCTGGCCCACAGAAGGCAGAGTCGTTGTTGAAGGGTCATATTCTGCATGGAGGTCAGTGACCAGTGGTGTACCTCGGGGATCTGTCCTGGGATCCTTACTCTTTGTGATTCATTTTTTTATAAATGACCTTGAGGAAGTGGAGGGATGGGTTAGTAAGTTTGTGGATGGTATGGAGGGCTGTCAGAGCTTACAGCAGGACATAGGATGCAAAGTTGGGCTGAGAAGTGGCAGATGCAGTTCTACTCAGATAAGTGTGAAGTGGTTCATTCTGGTATGTCAAATGTGATGGCAGAGTATAGTATTAATGGTAGGACTCTTGCAGTGTGGAGGATCAGAGAGATCTTGGGGTCTGAGTCCATTGGATGCTCAAAGCAGCTGCACAGGTTGACTGTGGTCAAGAAGGCATATGGTGTATTGTCCTTCATTAATCATGGAATTGAATTTAGGAGCCAAGAGGTAATGTTGCAGCTATATAGGACCCTGGTTGGACCCCACGGTGTACTGTGCTCAGTTCTGGTCACCTCACTACAGGAAGGATGTGGAAGCCATAGAAAAAGTGCAGAGGAAATTTACAAGGATGCTGCCTGGATTGCAGAGCATGTCTTATGAAAGTAGGTGGAGGGAACTCGGCCTTTTTTCTTTGGAGCGACAGGATTGTGGCGGCAGGGGGAGGACCTGATAAAGGTTTATAAAATGATGAGAGGCATTGATTGGGTAGATAGTCAGGTTTTTTCCCAGGGCTAAAATGGTTGCCACAAGAGGACATGGGTTTAAGGTGCTGGGAGTAGGTATAGAGGAGATGTCAGGGCAAGGGTAAGTTTTTTTTTTACTCAGTGGTGAGTGTGTGGAATGGGCTACTGGCAATGGTGGTGGAGATGGATATGATAGGGTCTTTAAGACTTTTGGATAGATACATGGAGCTGAGAAAAATAGAGGACTATGGGTAAACCTAGTAATTTTTAAGGTAGGGACATGTTCAGCACAGCTTTGTGGGGTCCAAGGGCCTGAATTGTGCTGTAGGTTTTCTATGTTCTGTTTATTTGATGCTGAATTAAGGGGACAGTTACCCATTAAACACATTAGTGGGGCAGGAGCCACATATTAATCATACTGGATAAGTTGGCAAACTTCCTTACTTGAAGGACAGCTGTGAATGAGGGATTTTCAATGACAATTCAGAAATTTCATAGTTACTGCTACTGATCTTTACTCAAAAGATTCCAGATCAATGGTCCAGATCTCAGATTAAGATTAGTTTGTCATATACACCAGGGTGCAATGAAATTCCTTGCTCACATGAAGCCCACAGAGTAAACAGTATACATGCTAGTACAACAATAAATACAGTGATAAGTGCAATCTGAAATACTGAAGTGACAATAATGAAAATCCATCAACTTAACCACTACCCTAAATGTTCCCTCATCTGCTGAGTCTTCTCATAATTTTCTGCTTTTACTGCAACTATTAACCACACAAACAATAGCAGGTAACAACAGAACTTTGGTGCATTTGTAGAAAATAAGAGGGACAGGATAATGGGTGAGAGGGTGGATAAAGGGAAGGAGGAAAGAAAAAGGAAAACAAAGCAGGAAGGTGAGGGTGATGACGAATTAGGAACAGTCACACCCTTCGAGCCTGCTCCACAACTTAATAAGATCACAGGTGATCTCATTGTAACCTCAAATCCATGTTCACATTTATCCATGGTAACCCTTATTCATTTGCTTATATGGAATCGATCTACCTTTAACTTATGTATATTCAAAGGCTCTGCTTCCACTGCCCTTTGAGGAAGACAGTTTCAAGAACTCAACCATAAAAGCAATTATTTATCTTCTAGATTCTCCCACAAAAGCAAACACCCTTTCCAAGTCCTCCCTGTCAAGATCTTTCAGGATTTTATATGTTTCAATCAAGCCCCCTCTCCCTCCTTTAATTCCAGCAGATACAAGCTCAGCCAGTTCAGTCTGTCCCCATAAGGGGTAAGGAAGAGGTAGCAGGTACAAGAAAACGGCAGGGGAAGGGGAGAATGGGAAGATATTTGGTATTGGAACAGGGATGATGGGTATGGGAGGGGAGTGTTAGTGGAGGACACAGTTGGTGGGTGATCGGATGAAAAAGGATGTGGAAAGTTGTGGGGAGGAGGAAATGGGGCGGTTTATGGAGAGAGGTGGGAAAGGAAATGGGGACAGAGGATAAGAGGGAGGGATAGAGGAAAGCAAGAGGGGAAGAGGACAGAGGGGTGTAGCAGGGAAGGGGAGAGAATTGGGAGTGTTAGGCAAGGCAATAGGGAAGTGGAGGGAGGAAGGGGATCGAAGGTGACAGAATTGTGGGAGTGAAGGAGTGGGGTGGGGTAGATTTCACTGCTGTTGGGAGGATTCTTTGCAAACAAAAGATGAGAAATCCCATCTTATCAGGATACCTGGTCAGAAGGAAGGGATAGGAAGAGGGCAGTGAGTGGGAGTTCAGATGCAAAACAGGAAAGGAAAAGTAATCGCCATGAGAGGGAGGGAGAGTTGTATGGGAGAAGAAAATGAAGCACTGAAAGGGAAATCATCAAGGGTAAAGAGAAGGGGACATGGAGATAAGAAGGAATGAGTTTGAGATCCATGGCCTGTCTGGTTTGAGAGTACAATTGGATACTGTGGGATAGGCTCACTGGCAATCCTCTGGGGCCAGTCCCACAGGATGCACTTCCTCAGAGAACACTACTTACTGCCGGAGTGCTATTCCATTTGTTCACCCATTCAAAGCTCACTGCCTGATGTTGGCAGAGTTTCATTACTTGTCCAATGATGGCACCATCTGAATCAAAGTGTAGTCCGCTTACCTCTTTGGTATATTGGTATACAGATCCAAAGGAAGTCCTCTTTCAGAGAGCAGCATCGATATTGGGCACAGTTCCACTCATTCTTTTCACTTTGAGAGCATTAATATTAGAATTCAGTTCAATTGCTTCCTTTACTTGAGGGCTTTGTTTTAGGAGTACATTCAGTTACATTAAATCAGTACGTAGATAGTCCAATAAGAGGAGGGGCCATACTGGACTTGGTGTTGGGAAATGAACCTGGCCAGGTGACTAACCTTTCTGTGGGAGAACAGTTAGGGAATAGTGACCACAACTCCTCAAGTTTTAAGATGGCTTTAGATAAGGATAATTATGGACTGTGCAGAAGAGTATTAAATTGGAGCAGGGCAAATTACAAGGGTATAAGGCAGGAACTAGAGAGAGTTAATTGGGAACAGCTGCTTTGGCGCAAGTCCACATCTGACATGTGGAGGGTGTTTAAAGACCAACTGCACAGAGCACAGGACAGGGATGTTCCAGTAAGAAGGAAGGAAAAGGATGGCAAGGTAGGGGAACCTTGGATGTCGAGAGAGGTGGTGAATTTAGTTAAGAAGAGAAAGAAAGTGCATGTAAGGTTCAGGAAGTTAAAATCAAATGGAACTCTTGAGGATTATAAAGAAGCTAGAAAAGAATTCAAGAGGAGAATTAGGAGAGCCTGGAGGAGCCATGAAAAGTCCCTGACAAGTAGGATTAAAGAGATCCCAAGGCACTCCATACATAAATAAAAAGCAAGAGGATAACTAGGGAGAGGGTAGGACCACTCAAGGATAAAGGAGAGAATGTGTGCTTGGAAGAGGAGGATGTGGGAGAGGTCCTAAATGAGTATCTTGTGTCATTATTTACCAAGGAGAAGGACGTGGAGGGTATTGAGATCAGTGTGGAATGTACTAATATGCTACGGCATTTTGAGATTAAGAAAGAGGAAGTGTTGGGTCTTTTAAAGAACATTAAGGTGGATGAATCTCCAGGGCCTGATGGGATATACCCCAGGTTATTGAGAGAGGCAAAAGATGAGATTGCTGGGGCCTTGACCAAGATCTTTTGGTCCTCTATAGCCACAGATGAGGTCCCAGAGGACTGGAGAGTTGCTAATGTTTTTCCAGTACTCAAGAAAGGAAAGAGGGATAATCCTGGAAACTATAGACTGGTGAGTCGCTCATCAGTGGTAGGCAAGCTATTGGATAGGATTCTTAGGGGTAGGATTTACGAGCATTTGGAGAACCATGGCCTAATTAGGGACTGTCAGTATAGCTTTGATTGAGTTTTTCGAGGAGGTGACAAAGGTGATTGATGAAGGTAGAGCTGTGGATGTTGTCTACATAGATTTTAGTAAGGCATTTGATAAGATCCCACATGGTAGGCTCATCCAGAAGATTAAAATGCATGGGATGACTAGTGTTGTTCCACTGTTTGTGGTACGTATGATGTTGTAGATAGTGTAGAAAATTGCCAAAGGATACACTGGGATGTAGGTCAGTTGCAGATATGGTTGGAGAAATGGCAGATGGAGTTTAATCCAGGGAAGACCCTTAACAGTGTTGATGTACAGATCGATCTTGGGGTACAAGTCCAAAGCCCCCTGAAAGTGGCTGCATAGTTTGATAGGGTGGTAAAGAAGGCAGATGGCATGCTTGCCTTTATTAGTTGAGACATTGAGTTCAAGAGTCGGGAAGTTATGTTGCAGATTTGTAAAATTCTTGTTGGGCTGCATCTGGAGTATTGCATTCGATTCTGGTCGCCTCAAAGCATGTGGAGGCTTTGGAGAATGTGCAGAACAGTTTTACCAGGATGCTGCCTGGATTACAGGGCATGCGCAATGAGGAGAGGTTAAACGAACTTGGGTTGTGTTCTCTAGAGCAGCGGAGGCTGAGGCGAGACCTGATAAAAGTTTATAAGATTATGACTGGCATAGATAGACAGCCAGTATCTTTTTCCCAGGGTCAACATGTTTACTGCTAGAGGCCATGCCTTTAAGGTGAAAGAGGGGGTAAGTTCAAAGGAGATGTGAGGGGCAAGATTTTTTACACAGAGTGGTGGATGCCTGGAATGTGCTGCCAGGTGGGTAGAGGAGGCAAATACGAGGCATTTAACACAGGCATATGGACGTGCAGAGAATGTTGGGATTGTGGACATTGTGTAGGCAGAAGGCATTAGTTTAGTTAGGCACTTCATTACCTAGTTTGGCACAACATTGTGGGCCGAAAGGCCTGTTCCTGTGCTATATATGTTCTAGTTAAATTAGCAGGGCCACTAGCAGATGCCAGAGTACAGTTCCCTGGCACACCCTCTTACATCCTGCCAAATGTTGGAGCACAATTCCTGGAGTCTGCCAAGACTCCTGGGGCTGAGGAGGTCATCGGCTGGTGCAAGAGAATCTTTGGGGTGAGGGAATCAAGGGCTAGGATGAGAGAGTTATGGGATGTGACAGAAAGGGTCAAGCTTGGGTGAGGATGTCATAGGCTAGGGTGAAGAGTTGTGGTCCTGGGTGACAGAGCTGAAAGGGCCACCGGCTAGAGCTGGGATGGGAAGGGTCAGGGCTGGGGGAAGGGTCTAAGAGCCGGAGCTGGGATGGGAAGGGTCAGGGCTGGGGGAAGGGTCTAAGAGCCGGAGCTGGGAGGACCAAGGACCGGTTATGTGAGACATAACGCTGCAAGCCGAGGAGGTGAAGGGCCGAGGTGAGGAAATCATCAGCTGGTGTTGAAGGGCCAAGAGCTGCAGCGAATATGATCAGCGCTCCGATGCTGACGATGAACTGGGCGCAAAAACTGCAGCGCCCGAGAGCCGCCCACGTGGGCTGGAGGGGCTGAGGAGCAGCTCACGCCCTTGGTCCGCCGACTCCCGTCCGCCTTCGCTGATTGGACAGAATCGGCGACCAATGGGGAGCTGAATACGACGCGCGCTCGGAGGTAGTCAACGGTCGGAGCGGCGGAGGGAGCGGGAGGCTGAGGCGGCGCTGGGCGGGACGGGGAGGGAGGTGAGGGGGTGGCAGAGGCGGGGGGCGGGACGGGGAGGGAGGTGAGGGGGTGGCAGAGGCGGGGGGCGGGACGGGGAGGGAGGTGAGGGGGTGGCAGAGGCGGGGCTGGGCGGGACGGGGAGGGAGGTGAGGGGGTGGCAGAGGCGGGGCTGGGCGGGACGGGGAGGGAGGTGAGGGGTGGCAGAGGCGGGGCTGGGCGGGGAGGGGAGGGAGGTGAGGGGTGGCAGAGGCGGGGCTGGGCGGGACGGGGAGGGAGGTGAGGGGTGGCAGAGGCGGGGCTGGGCGGGACGGGGAGGGAGGTGAGGGGGTGGCAGAGGCGGGGCTGGGCGGGACGGGGAGGGAGGTGAGGGGTGGCAGAGGCGGGGCTGGGCGGGGGAGGGAGGGGGAGGGGGTGGCAGAGGCGGGCTGGGCGGGACGGGGAGGGAGGTGAGCGGGTGGCAGAGGCGGGGCTGGGCGGGACGGGGGGAGGGAGGTGAGGGGGTGGGAGAGGCGGGGAGGGGAGGGAGGTGAGGGGGTGGCAGAGGCGGCGCTGGGCGGGAGGGGAGGGAGGTGAGCGGGTGGCAGAGGCGGGGCTGGGAGGGGAGGGAGGTGAGGGGTGGCAGAGGCGGGGCTGGGCGGGGAGGGGAGGGAGGTGAGGGGGTGGCAGAGGCGGGGCTGGGCGGGGAGGGGAGGGAGGTGAGGGGTGGCAGAGGCGGGGCGAGGAGGTGAGGGGGTGGCAGAGGCAGGGCTGGGCGGGACGGGGAGGGAGGTGAGGGGGTGGCAGAGGCGGCGCTGGGCGGGACGGGGAGGGAGGTGAGGGGGTGGCAGAGGCGGGGCTGGGCGGGGAGGGGAGGGAGGTGAGGGGGTGGCAGAGGCGGGGCTGGGCGGGGAGGGGAGGGAGGTGAGGGGGTGGCAGAGGCGGGGCGAGGAGGTGAGGGGGTGGCAGAGGCAGGGCTGGGCGGGACGGGGAGGGAGGTGAGCGGGAGGCTGAGGCGGCGCTGGGCGGGACGGGGAGGGAGGGAGGGGGTGGCAGAGGCGGGGCTGGGCGGGACGGGGAGGGAGGTGAGGGGTGGCAGAGGGGGCTGGGCGGGACGGGGAGGGAGGTGAGGGGTGGCAGAGGCGGGGCTGGGCGGGACGGGGAGGGAGGTAAGGGGTGGCAGAGGGCGGGGCGAGGAGGTGAGGGGGTGGCAGAGGAGGGGCTGGGCGGGACGGGGAGGGAGGTGAGCGGGAGGCTGAGGCGGCGCTGGGCGGGACGGGAGGGAGGTGAGGTGGTGGCAGAGGCGGGGCTGGGCGGGGAGGGGAGGAAGGTGAGGGGGTGGCAGGGCTGGGCGGGGCGGAGTCGGGTGAAGGCGGGGCGGGGAGATGAAGTGTGGCCGGGGAGGTGAGGGGGTGGCTGAGGCAGGGTGGGGTGGGGAGGGGGGTGAGGAGGTGGCTGAAGGCGGGGCGGGGAGGTGAGGGTGGGGCAGGGAAGTGAGGGTGTATATGAGAGAGATATAGAAGAGGGAGAATAGATATGTGAAGGGAATAGAGAGAGAGAATGGATAGGTGAGGGGAATGGAACGGAGAGGCAGAGGGAACGGAGCGGGGGAGGGAGAGGGGGAACGGAGGGCGGGGGGGGGGGCGAGGGGAACGGAACGGAGGGGTGGGGGGAGCGGGCGGGAGAGGGAGCGGGCGAGGAGAACGGAACGGAGGGGCGGGGGCGGGGAGCAGGCGGGAGAGGGGGAGAGGGCGAGGGGAACGGAATGGAGGGGCGGGGGAGCGGGAGGGAGAGTGGGAGCGGGCGAGGGGAACGGAACGGAGGGGCGGGGGAGCGGGAGGGAGAGGGGGAGCGGGCGAGGGGAACGGAACGGAGGGGCGGGGGCGGGAGGGAGAGGGGGAGCGGGCGAGGGGGCGAACGGGGGGAAGGAACGGGAGCGCGGGGGGAATGGGCGAGAGGAACGGGACAGGGACAAGTGGGGAACGGGAGCAAGGGGAATGGGGCGCGGGGGAATCGGAAACGAGGGGAACGGGTGAGGGGGAACGGGGGCAGAGGAAGGGAAAGGGCGGGAGGGGGGAACGGGGGCGGGGGAAGGGAAAGGGCGGGAGGGGGGGATCGGAGAGGCCCGGGAAATGGGAGGCGGGGAAGGAACGGGGTGAGGGGCGAACGGGGAAGGAACGGGAGCGAGGGGGGAATGGGCGAGAGGAACGGAACGGGGACAAGTGGGAACGGGAGCGAGGGGGATATGGGGCGCGGGGAATCGGAAACGAGGGGAACAGGGGGGGGGAATGGACACGGGTGGGGGAACGGGAGGGAGGGGAATGGAGCAGGGGGAACGGGCGAGAGGAATGGGAGGGGGAACGGGGGCGAGGGGAAGGAACGGGTGAGGGGGTATGGGACGGGTGAACTGGAGTGGGGGGAACGGGTGCTAGGGGGATCGTGCGAGGGGGGAGCAGGCGAGAGGGGGAACGGGCGTGAGGTATGGGAGCGGGGGAAAGGGCGAGGGGGAACGGGTGAGCGGTGCGGAGCGGGGGGTAACGGTAGCGAGGAGCAATGGGCGAAGGGAGGGAAAGAGGGTGAGGGGGAATGGGAGTGAGGGGAATGGGAGCGAGTGGGGGAATGGGAGCGAGTGGGGGAATGGGAGCAGGGTACGGGTGATTAGAACGGGAGTGGGAGGAACTCGGGCGAGGGGGAGCAGGGGGAATGGGCAATTGGAACGGGACCTGGGGAACGGGACTTGGGGGGAACTGGGAGCGGGAGGGAACTGGCGAGGTGGGAACGGGCGAGGGGGCGAACAGGGTCAATGGGTGAATGGGGTTGATGGGGAACGGGGTCGGGGAATGGGGAGAGGCGGGGGAATGGGAGGGAGAGGGGGAATGGAGAGCTGGGGGGAACGGGAGGGAGAGGTGGGGGGAACGGGCGATTGGAACGGGAGCGGAGGGAACTCGGGTGAGGGGGGAACGGGCAATTGGAACGGGCGAGGGGAGAATGGGAGCAGGAGGGAAGGAGCTTGGGGGGGAGCCGGGGCGTGGGGGTGACGGGGTTGAGGGGGGAATGGAAGCGAGAGGAACGAGCGAGGGGGAACGGGGGCAAGGGGACGAGGGTGGGGAATGGCGCGGGGGGGAGCAGGAGTGAGGGGGTATGGCAAGAGGAATTGGCCAAGGGGAATGGGAGAGAGGGGAGCGGGGAGAGTTGGGGGGAGCTTGTCGGCGAGGGGAACGGGGGAGAGTGGGGGGGGAGCGGATGGGCGAGAACGGGGGAGAGTCGGGGGGGAGCGGGTGGGCGAGAAACGGGGAGAGTCGGGGGAGCGGGTGGGCGAGGGGAGAGTCGGGGGGAGCGGGTGGGCGAGGGGGAGTCGGGGGGAGCGGGTGGGCGAGGGGGGAGTCGGGGGGAGCGGGTGGGCGAGGGGGGAGTCGGGGGGAGCGGGTGGGCGAGGGAGAGTCGGGGGAGCAGATGGGAGAGGGTGGGCGAGGGGATCGGGGGGAGCGGTGGGCGAGGGGAGAGTCGGGGGGAGCGGGTGGGCGAGGGGAGAGTGTGGGGGGAGCGGGTGGGCGAGGGGAGAGTGGGGGCGGAGCGGGTGGGCGAGGGGAGAGTCGGGGGGGGCGGATGGGCGAGGGGAGAGTCGGGGGCGGATGGGCGAGGGAGAGTCGGGGGAGCGGATGGGCAGGGGAGAGTCGGGGGAGCGGATGGGCGAGGGGAGAGGGTGGGCGAGGGAGAGTCGGGGGAGGGGCGGGGGAGAGCGAGCGGGTGGGCGAGGGAGAGTCGGGGGGGAGCGGTGGGCGAGGGGGAGAGTGGGGGGGAGCGGGTGGGCGAGGGGGAGAGTGGGGGGGAGCGGGTGGGCGAGGGGAGAGTGGGGGGGAGCGGGTGGGCGAGGGAGAGAGGGGGGGGAGGGAGCGGGTGGGCGAGGGGAGAGTGGGGGGGGAGGCGGGTGGGCGAGGGAGAGTGGGGGGGGCGGGTGGGGCGAGGGGAGAGGGGGGGAGGGGAGGGTGGGGGGGAGGAGCGGGTGGGGGAGAGGGGGGGGCGGGTGGGCGAGGGGAGAGTGGGGGGGAGCGGTGGGCGAGGGAGAGTGGGGGGAGCGGGTGGCGAGGGTAGGTCCGGGGGGAGCGGTGGCGAGGGGAAGTCTGGGGGAGCGGTGAGTGGGAGGGGAGAGTGGGGGGGAGCGGTGGGCGAGGGGAGAGTCGGGCGGGACGGATGGGGCGAGGGGAGAGTGGGGGGGGGAGCGATGGGCGAGGGGAGAGTGGGGGGAGCGGATGGGCGAGGAGGGAAGTCGGCGGGGGAGCGGATGGGCGAGGAGGGAGAGTCGGCGGGGGAGCGGATGGGCGAGGAGGGGAGAGTCGGCGGGGAGCGGATGGGCGAGGAGGGAGAGTCGCGGGGGGAGCGGATGGGCGAGGGGAGAGTCGGGGGGGGAGCGGATGGCGAGGGAGAGTCGGGGGGAGCGGATGGGCGAGGGGAGAGTCGGGAGGGGGGAGCGGATGGGCGAGGGAGAGTCGGGGGGGGAGCGGATGGGCGAGGAGAGTCCGGGGGGAGCTGGATGGGCGAGGGGAGGCGTCGTGGGGAAGCGATGGGCGAGGGAGCGGATGGTGGAGCGGGGAGGGTGGGGGGGCGGGTGGGTGAGTGGAGTGGGGAGATCGGTGGGGGAGAGTGGATGTGTGAAGGGAACTGGGGAGAGTAGGGGAATGAATACTTGAGGACAGGTATGTTTGGGTTTGTGTGTTAAGAAAGACTGAGGGAGTTTGAGTTGGAGGCAGTAGTTGGAGCAATGTGATAGACAGCTAAAGATTGTGATGGGGTATGAGGTCTGAGATGAGAGGGCAATAGGTTATAGGCGATAAGTGAGGGGTGAGATGGATCAGTGGGTGAAACTGATGGGTCAGGTGGAGCAACAGGTGAGAGGTGAGGTGAGCAGAGACGGTTGTGGAGTGAGGGAGGTGTGGAAGAGGGTGTCTGGAGGTTCGTGGGATTGATGGATCGTAAGGTGGTTGGAGGGTGCAGGAAGGAGAGGGGTGGATTTGGGAGATGAGGATAGGGAAGTGGATGAGAGAGTGTGGGAGAGTTGGAGAGTGGTGGTTGATGGTGGTAGGGTGTGTGAGATTTTGGTTTGAGTGTTTGCAGTGGGTGTGGGAGGAAACCTGGTGATAGTCATGACAGGAAATATGGATTTTGACAACAAAGCACACTTAGGATTGGCCATACAAATTGTTGCAAAAAAAAATTCAGATTTGGCTTTTCAATTATGCAAATTGTACTTTTTGATGAGGTCTGACAAAGCAACATTTTGCTCTTGTGGGCTTCAGTAGTTTGTAAACAAAAGTAAATATTCTCTTCAAATTTTCAGAGTTCATTTAAATCTGATGATGGGGGATGCAACGATGAATTATGGAAAAGAACTGCAGGTATCAAATGTTTTTACCTTGTAAAACTTGGTGTGCATTTGCTGTTCACTTCTTGAAATAATGTGAAGTTCTTTTTATCTTCTAGTAAACTGAAATAATTTTTACATTTAGCTACGATGTCCATCTGATCTTATCACATCAGTTTCACCACTTGAAGGTGCATGTCTACCCAACCTTTATTTGATATCTCCACATCTTATCCCACCATTACTGCTTGGCTTCTGTTGTCTGATTGACCATTTTTTTTTACTCTGTATCTATTCTTTTAAAATTGAAGCCTTAAAGACTTCCTTTGTGTTAAGAGGATGTCAATTTTATTCAAAGTTGTTATCACTCTTACGGAGAATCAGTAAGTCATATTTTTGATTTTGGTATCCTAATATTGAAAAGAAAGATGTCTTTTTTGTTGCTATTTTGCAAATTGCCCTTTTTGTAATCTGGATTTGATTTTGTATTTGCAGTTTTACTTGGTTACCCTAAATAAAAACAATTTTAGTAGTTGTCTCATCTGTTCTAAAATCAAAACTCTTGGAAGCCCAGTTATGTGTTATTTTTGTTATTTTCTTTGATAAATCGTCTGTCAGGGTTCCTTTTAATCCATCTATCTCCTCTCCTATAGTGGAACAAGTGCTGTGGTTAACCACAAGTCACGTCCTCTGATAATTTATGTTGCCCTGTCCTGTTTCTCTTCAGATGTTTGCTATTAGTCAACTATTCCAATTACCTGTGTGAGTGGATGGGAGGTGGTGTCATTATTGGGGATTTCCCTTAGTTTCATTATTATGTTAACCACAAGAACTTGAATTTATGTAATCATTTTGAATATAGAAAACATGTCTCAATATTCATTGCTGGCATAATCAGACAAAAATGGACCATGAGCCAATCAAGGAAGTATGAATGTGTGTTAGAAAAAGCAAATGTATTAACACAATTTTATGGGCTTGAATGCCTAAGATAAATTGACTTGTTTTTACTCATGTTGATCAAGTACTAATCTAGGCAAGTTTGTCAGCATGAAAAACTGAAATGTTACCAGAAGTGAGTCTATTTATACATCATATGTGGCCTCCGTTAACTTGCTCTAAACCAGTTCTGGACTCACTGTCTGATGTTTTATGGTGCAATTGCACTAGTAGATGGCAATGTCTTCAACCACATTCAGTTGTGTATGCAGTATTTGTCTTCACAAGTACATTATTAGTCCTTTTCTTCTTTAGTCAATTAACTGGTTTTAAAGTGCAGTCACTATTAGAATCATAGAGTCACAGAGCTGTATAGTATAGAAATAGGTCCTTCAGCCCACTATGTCCATGCCAACCTTCTTGCCCATCTACACTAATCACATTTGCCTGTTTTGAAACTGTATCCTCCTATGCCTTGCTTATTTAAGTGTCTGTCTAAATCCCTCTTAAATGCAGTAATTGTTTCTGATTCCACTACCTCCTCTGGCAGCACATCCTAGATATCAACCACTCTCTGTTTAATAAAAAAAACTACCCATCAGATCCCTTTTAAAACACTTTTCCTCTCACTTTAAACCTATGCCCTTTTTGATGCCCTCACCAGGGGAAAACAACATTGACTACCAATCCTATCTATGCCTCTCATAACCTTATTTACTTATCAGGTCCTTCCTCAGCCTCCTGCTCTTGAGAAAACCTAGCCTATCTAATTCCTGGTGAATCTCTTCTGCACTTTCTCCAGCAGATTCCCATCCTTTCTACAGTGTGGCAATCAGAACTGCATGCAATACTCCACGTGCGGCCTAACCAAAGTTTTGTAAAGTTGCAATGTAATGTCTCAACTGTGACCTGACCTATGAAAGCAAGCATGTCATAGGCCTTCTTCACCGCCTTATCAACCTGTATTGCCACTTTCAGGTAACTATGGACTTGGACTCCTAGGTCTCTTCTCTCATCAACATTTCTTAGTGCCCTACTATTTACTGTATATGTCCTACCCTCATTTGACTTCCCAAAATAAATGACCTTGCACCTAACAGGATTAAGTTCCATCTGCCAATGCTCCACTCAACTTTCCATCTGTTCTATATCCTGCTCTAGCCTCAGACAATCTTCCTCGCTATCAACAATACGATCAATTTTACTGTCATCCTCAAACTTACCAATCACACGTCCTATATTAACATCCAAGTTGTTAATCTGTATCACAAAGAGCAAAGGTCCCAGCACCAATCCCTGTTGCGCACCACGAGTCCCAGACTTCCAACCAGAGAAAAACTCCTTCCTCCACTATCCTCTGCCTCATCACAAGCTAATTTTGGATCCAGTTAGCCAGCTCGTCTTGGATCCTATGTGCCTTAATCTTCTGGATCAGCCTACCATGTGGGACCGAGTTAAATACCCAAGTCCACATAGAAAACATTTATTGCCCTGCCTTCATCAATATCTTTTATTACCTCCTCAAAAACACAGGATTCCTCCACAAAGCCATGCTGACTATCCCTAATCAGCCCTTGCCTTTCCAAATGTACATAAATCCCATTCCTTAGAACTTTCTCCAATGATTTCCCTATCACTAATGTAAGGCTTACTGGCCTGTAGTTACCTGGTTTATCTCTGCTGCCCAGCTTAAGTAAATGAACACCATTAGTGATCCTCCAGTCTTCTGGTACCTTGCCTATGGGTAATGAAGATGCAAAAATCTATTGTCAGGGCCCCAGCAATCACTTCCCTTGTTTCTCAAAGCATTCTGGGATGGGTCTCATCCAGTCTTGGGTACTTATTCCTCCCCCCGCCCCCCCCCCCCCACTTTACATTCCAAGACATCTAATATCTCCATCTTCTTAAAACTGACATGTACCAGACTATCAATGTATCCCTCCCTGAAGTCACTATCCTCCATGTCTTTCTCCTTGGTGAATACACACAAGAAGTATTCATTCAGGCCCTTGCCCACTTTCCCTGACTTCTAAGGGAGCCCAATCTTACTCTAGCTACCCTCTTGATCCTAATATTTTTCCAGAATGACATAGGATTCTCCTTAATCTTAGCTGTCAAGGATATTTCATGGCCTCATTTTGCCCTCCTAATTTCTTTCTTAAATACTCTCTTACACTTTCTATATTTTGTAACAAATGATTCAGTCAATTTGAACATATCAGACTCCCACAGGATAAAGGAATCTGATAATGATCAGATTGTCTGTTTTTGGGATGTTGAAATAAACATTGGTCAACTTCCTGAACCTCTTTCAAACAGGGGTCTGTTGCTCCAAGGCTGACAAAAACAATTAGTACTTATTCAAAGAAATTTGAGTGGAGTTCTCTCTGATGTTATGGCCAATGTTCTTTATTTAGCCTTTCTTCCAAATCAAGAAACAAATTATCTGATCAATCTTATTTGTTGGAGCTTCCCATGCACAATTATAGCCACAATCTTTTCAATGCTGTAACTTTTACAGTACTTCAAATTTATTTAATTAGCAGGAAACTTCTTTAGGACATTTTGAGGACGCTACTGTACATGTTGAAAGCATTCTACATATAAGCTGGTTCTTTTGGGAGAACAATTATTCATAAGCACATTTTGAATGCTAATGAATATAATTTTATAATCTATTAATATTGACTATTGTCCTCAAACAGTGCAAGTTGTAGGGCCCACTTGGGAAATTTTCAAGGGGCGGTCAGATAGGGCAACGTTAGAATGCAGTGAGCACAGGTAAATTCAGCTGGATAGTGGAAGATGTTGAGAGTGGGCTGATCTGGTCAACATGCAAAAGATTGACTGATTGAGAAAGATGAAGGGTGGCTCGGTGGTATCGCAACTCTGACTCTTATGAAGGGTAGTGCAGCATGGTCACAGTCCTGCTCAAAAACTTGACATTTTTGACATTGAAAGCTATTTGTGTTGTGGAAACTTGATTAGAGGAAATCAAAATTCCAATTGTAGGGGAAACATTGGATTTTAATTTGTGAGGTGGCAAAATATTTAAGGATTCTTAAAGCTAGGGAACATTGGAGATAAATCTAGAATTAGCAAGAACAGATAGTTTGGGAGTAGGGTTCTGAGAAAGGGTGATAGTTTTCATTTGGAAGAGGGTCAGAATAAAGAAGGTGGCTAGTGTGTGAAATGGGGCTTTCACTCACTTTAATAGGAATAGATAACCAAGAAGAAGGTAGGTCCTTTGGTTGAGTCACAAGAAATAGAGTTGGAGGCCATGTGCACTTCAACTCTACTCTGACATTTAAGATGACTATGGCTGATCCAATATATTGATGCCACTTTTCTATTCACGTATCCCTTGGTTCTCATGGCATGGAAAAAATCTTTTCAACTACAGCCTTGAGAAAACTCAGCAACTGAGCATCTATCCCTGGGGTAGGGAAATTCAGAAGTTGACAGCATATTTGAGTGTAGAGCTTTCCCATTGACTCAGTCTTATTAAGGCCTAACCATTTTCAGATTCTTCACTTTCATTCCACCAGATCTTCAAATTAATTTGCAATTCAAATAAATGAACTGAATCTCATCTTCATGCAGCAAATCCTGGACAACATTCAGGCTTAGGTTGACAAGTAGTGACTAATGTTTTGTACCACATAAGTTCCAGGCAATGACCATGTCCAAAATGAGAGAGCATAACCAATAACCCTTGACATTCAATGACACTACTATCATCAAAATTCCATCATTGGTATCCTGGAGTTATAGACTATACACTAATGTGAAGCATCCTGATGAATACGCTGACTACAGGAGCAGATCAGAAGCTGGAAATCCCTGAAGCAAATGGATAATCTGACACACCAATTCTATTCCACCAATTACAAGACACATCAGGACTGTGATGAAAGCTCTGCACTTGCCTGGATGTGGAGTTGATAGAATAATCATTGTCTTGTCTACCCCCTTGAAGCACTGTCTTCCTGACCCTTCGATGTGCTATCTCAGCGCCACAGGGATTGGTACTGGGGCCTCAACCATTTACAATTTATGCAAATAATGTGGATGAAAGCACTGAAGCTATGAAGAGGACATAAGGAGGCTATAGACAGTTAAGTGAAAAAGAATTAGTTACAGGGAAGTAAGTAGCGGAATGGGATTGAATCAGAGAGTCATACAGTGCATCAACAGGCTTTTCAGCCTACCATGTCCTTGCCAACATCAAGTACCTATCTATATTAATCCCATTTACCAGCACTTGATCCTTAGCCTAATTTGCCTTGGTGATTCAGGTGCTTGGCCAGATGTTTCTTAAATGTTGAGAGTATCTGCCTCTACCATCTTCTCAGGCAGTGTGTTAAAGATTGCTGTCATCCTCTGGGTGAAAAATTTCCTCCTTGAATCCCCTCTAAACCTCTTATTGGTATTGGTTTATTATTGTCACTTGTACTGAGGTACAGTGAAAAACTTGTCTTACAAACTGATCTCACAGGTCAATTCATTACACAGTGCAGTTACATTAAGTTAGTACAGAGTGCATTGATGTAGTACAGGTGAAAAAAAATAACAGTACAGAGTAAAGTGTCACAGCTACAGAGAAAGTGCAGTGCAATAAGGTGCGAGGTCACAACAAGGTACATCGTGAGGTCATAGTCCATCTCATTGTATAAGGGAACTGTTCAATAGTCTTATCACTGTGGGGTAGAAGCTGTCCTTAAGTCTGGTGGTACGTGCCCTCAGGCTCCTGTATCTTCTACCCGATGGAAGAGGAGAGAAGAGAGAATGTCCCGGGTGGGTGGGGTCTTTGATTATGTTGGCTGCTTCACCAAGACAACGAGAGGTAAAGACAGAGTCCAAGGAGAGGAGACTGGTGTGCATAATGCGCTGGGCTGTGTCCACGACTCTCTGCAGCTTCTTGCAGTCTTGGGCAGAGCAGTTGCCATACCAAGCCGTGATACGTCCTGATAGGATGCTTTCTATGGTGCATCGGTAAAAGTTGGTAAGAGTCAAAGGGGACAAACTAAATTTCTTTAGCCTCCTGAGGAAGTAGAGGTACTGGTGAGCTTTCTTGGCCATGGCATCCATGTGGTTTGTCCAGGATAGGTTGTTGGTGATGTTCACTCCCAGGAACTTGAAGCTGTCAACCCTCTCGACCTCAGCACCATTGATGTAGACAGGTGTATGTACAACGCCCCCTTTCCTGAAGTCAATGACCAGCTCTTTAGTTTTGTTAACATTGAGGGAAAGGTTGTTGTCATGACACCATTCCACTAAGCTCTCTATCTCCTTCCTGTACGCCGACTCATCACTGTTTGAGATACGGCCTACTACGGTGGTATCATCTGCAAACTTGTAGATGGAGTTAGAGCAGAATCTGGCCACACAGTCATGAGTGTATAGTGTATCTTATTCCTCACTTTATACCTTTGTCCTCTGATAGTAGGCACCTCAGCTATGTGTAAAAGTTTTTTTCTATTTCTTCCATCTAATTCTGAAAACCTTCATCAGGTTCTCCCCCCAACTCCCTTTAGCCGCCTCTATTCCAAAGAAAACAAATCCAGCCTATCCAGACTCTTCATAATTAAAACATGCCATCCTTGGCAACATCCTGATGGATTTCCTCTGCATGCTCTCTAGTGTAGTCACGTCCTTCCTATAAGAAGGGAAATTAAGTCAGTCCAATAGGCAGGGCAAACATGTATGTGGTCTAGTATGTGGAAGCAATGTAAGCTAAATTCATTTATTTTAACACAGAGTCTGACTCGAGTTCATAACTGAATTAATGAGGAGGATATCCTAGAAGACTTAAAATGAGACCATATGGATGGAACTTATAGCAGCAAAGAGATGGGGGTGATCACTTAGCTGGGGATTTACTACAGGTCTCCTACGAGTCAGCATAAGATAGAATAACAGATATGTTGATGCATCACAGAGAAATGAAAAGTAATAGAGTATTGTAGTAGGGGATTTCAACTTCCCCAATGTTAACTTGGACTGTTTTAGTATGAAAGGCTCCGAGGGGGTGGAATTTTTAAAGTGCATCCGGGAGGGTTCTTTGAGCCCATATGTAGATAGTCTAACGAGGGAAGGGATAGTGCTGGTTCTAATCTTGTGGAATGTAGCTGGGCAAGTAGTTGGAGTGTCAGTGGTAGAGCAAGTTTTAAGGTAGTTATGGAAGGGGAAAAGGATGGTTCTTGAAAGACATGGTTGTAATTTTAAATTTTAAAACAAAGATCTTAAGTCCTGGATTCCTGCCTCAGTTTAATGCTTGCAATCCTCTCTATTTTTGTGTCATTGATAAATCTGGATATGAATATTATCAAAGGAGATTCTTAGGAGCAGGATTTACTCGCATTTGGAAAAACATGGACTTGGGGATCGTGACAAAGATAATTGAAGGTAGGGCAGTGAATGTTGTTTATATAGACTTTAGTAAAACATTTGGCAAAGTCCCTCATGGTAGACCGGTCCAGAAGATTGTCACACGGGATCCATGGTGAGATGGTAAAGTAGGTTCAAAGTTGGCTTGGTCATAGAAGACAGAAGGTAGTGGTAGGTGTTTTTCTGACTTCGAGGTCTGTGACTAGTGGTGTCCCTCAAGGATCACTACTGGGACCTCTGCTGTTTGTAATAAATATTAATGATTTAGATGAAAAGGTAGGTGGTCTGATTGGTAAGTTTCCAGGTGACATGAAAATTGGTGGAGTTGTGGATAGCGGGGGAGGTCAAAGGATAGAGCAAGATATAGATCATTTGGAGATTTGGGTAGAGAAATGGCAGGTGGAGTTTAATCTAGACAAGTCTGTGGTGTTGCATTTTGGGAGGTCAAATGCAAGAGGAAAGTATGCAGTAATCGATAGGACCCTTGGGAGCATTGATGTACAGAGCGATATTGGGGTGCAAGCCCAGAGCTCTCTGAAAGAGACAACACAAGCGGATAGGGTGGTAAAGAAGGTGCATGGCACGCTTGCCTTCACTGGTTGGGGTATTGAGTATAACAGTTGGGAAGTCACTTTGCAGCTGTGTAAAACTTTGGGAAGGCTACATTTGGAGTATCGTGTGCAATTCTGGTTGCCACGTTATAGGAAGGATGTGGAGGAAGAGTGTAGTAAAGGTTCACCAGGATGTTGCTGACATTAGAGTGCTTTAGCTGTAAAGTAAGGTTAGGCAAACTTGGATTGTTCTCTCTGGGGCACTGGAGGCTGAGGGGCGACCTGATAGAAGTATATAAATTTATGAAAGGCATAGATAGGTGAATAGTCAGAGTCTTTTCCCAGGGATGGAAATGTCAAATACTAGAGGGCATAGCTTTAAGGTAAGTGGAGGAAAGTTTAAGAGATTTGTGAGGCATATTTTTTATAGTGTGGTAGATCCCTGGGACAAGCTGACTGGGGTGGTGGTAGAAGCAGATATGTTAGCAATGGTTAAGAGGCATTTAGACAGACATGAACAGACAGAAGGGATAGTTTAGATTGGCATTGTGGTTGTCGCATTGGTTACTGGTCACAGCTGAATGCCCTGGAATGAAAGTAGAAAAGAGATAAGGGAAGGGATAAGACTGAGCTATCTATGTGATCTTGAGAAGAGGGTGGAATTTGCTAGCCCAGAAGTTGAAATTTTTGAGTTGAGCATTACAGTAGGACTTGATTAGAACTGAAATTAATGTTCTTTGTATCCCACAATATGAAAAGGCAAATCTTGGAACATTTTGGCTTGTATAGCAATTCATTATTGGAGGAAGTGAGTGGATTCAAAGGAATTTTTGTTCAATGTAAGAATGAGATCAGCCAGGCTAAGGAGAGTGGAGGTGGAAGGGATTGGTTGATCCTACATTCAAGAAAGAAGAGAAAGGCGCTGAGGTTACCCCAGTGAGGGATGCAGGTGTAGTGGAGTTATAAGTCTGTGGTGAAAATGAGACCTTTGGCTGCAGGGAACTGAAACAGATGCCTTCTGAAAGTTCAGGAAAACAAACAATGAGAGCAATTCCCCCCACTCTTACTCCTGTAGCATAAATGAATAAGTAGAACTTCAGATTCTGTCTATCTGTGGGAGGCATCAGACGTGTTTCAGGTGGAGCGGGAAGAGCTAGAACAAGAGGGGAAAAAAAATCACAGTACAGCACAGGAACAGGCCCTTTGGCCCATGATGTTGTGCCGAACTAATTAAGCTAATGCGCCTAATTACATAAATTCCTTCTATCTGCACATGGTCCATGTCCCTCCATTCTCTGCATATTCATGTACTTATCTAAGAGCCTCTTAAATCTATGATATCTGCCTCCACCACCACCCCTGTAAGTGCATTCCAGGCAACCACCACTTAAAAAAAAAACCTGAACTTTCCCCTTCTCACCTTAAACACATGCCCTCTAGTATTAGACATTTTGACCCTGGAGAAAGATACCAGCTAGCTACTCTATCTATGCCTCTCATAATTTTATAAACTTCTATCAGGTCTTCCCTCAACCTCTGCCATTTGTCCAACCTCTCGTTATAGCACCTGCCTTCTAATCCAGGCAGCATCCTTGTAAACCTCTTCTGCACCCCTTCCAAAGCCTCCACATCCTTCCTATAATGGGGTGACCAGAATTGAATGCAATACTCCAGATGTGGCCTAACAAGAGTTTTATGAAACTGCAACATAACTTCCTGACTCTTGAACTCAATACCTCGACTAATAAAGGCAAGCATGCCATTCGCCGCCTTTACCACTGTATCAACCTGTGCGGCCACTTTCAGGGAGCTATGGACTTGGACCCCAAGATCTCTCTGTACATCAATACTGTTAAGGGTCCTACCATTAACTGTACTTTCGCTTTACGTTCAATCTCCCAAAGTGCAACACCTCATACTTGGCCAAATTAAATTCCATCTGCCATTTCTCTGCCCATATCTGCAACTGATCTATGTCCCTTTAACAATCTTTAACGCTATCCACACCACCACCAATCTTTATGTCATCTGCAAATTTACTAATCCACCCATCCACATTTTCATCCAAGTCGTAGCAAAGATGCCAGTATGGATTCCTGCGGTACAGCACTAGTCACGGACCTCCAACCAGAGTAGGGCCCATCGACCACTACCCTCTTTTCTATGGGCAAGCTGATTTTGAATCCAAGCGGCCAAGTCACCTTGGATCCCATGATTCTTAATTTTCTGGTGAGCCTACCATGATGGACCTTGTTGAATGCCTTACTCAAATTCATGTAGACAACATTCACTGCTCTATCTGCATCGATCACCTTTGTCACCTTGAAAAACTTAATTAGGTTAGTAAGAGATGCCATGTCCATCACAAAACCAAGCTGACTGTCCCTAATTAGACCATGGTTTTCCAAATGCTCGTAATCCTATCCTTAAGAATTCTGTCCAGTAGCTTCTTTACCACTGACATGAGACTCACCAGTCTTTAATTTCCATGATTATCCTTATTGCCCTTCTTGATCAAAGGAAAATATTAGCTACTTGCCAGTCCTCCGGGGTCTCGCCTATGGCTAGAGAGGAGACGAAGATATTGGTCAAGGCCCCAGCAATCACATTTCTTGCCTCTCTCAATAATCTTCAGTATATCCCATAAGGCCCTGGGGACTTGTCCACCTTAACATTCTTCAAGAGACATGACACCACCTCTTTCTTTATCTTAAAATGCCCTAGCATATTAGCATGCTCCACACTGATCTCACTAACCTCCATGTTGTTCTTCTTGGTGAATACTGACACAAAGTACTCATTTAGGACCTTTCTCACATCCTCTGCCTCCAAGCACATGTTCCCTCCTTTATTCTTGAGTGGTCCTACCCTCTTCCTAGTTATCCTCTTGCTCTTGATATATGTATAGAATGCCTAGATTTCTCTTTGATCCTACTTGCCAAGTACTTTTCATGGCCCCTCCTGGCTCTCCTAATTCCCTTACTGAGTTTTTTTCTGGCTTCTTTATGTCCCTCAAGGGCCCTGTTAGATTTTAGCTTCCTAAACCTTACATATGCTTCCTTTTTCTTTTTGACTAAATTCACAACTTCTCTTGTCATTGAAGGTTCTCTTACTTTGCCACCCTTGTCCTTCCTTCTTACTGGAACATACCGGTCCTGTACTCTGTGCAGTTGGTCTTTAAGCAACCTCCACATGTCAGATGTGGACTTGTCCAAAAACAGCTTCTTCCTAGCTTCTGCCTAATATTTTGGTAATTTGCCCTCCCCCAATTTAATACTTTCCCACAAGGTCCATACTTATCCTTATTCATAGCTATCTTAAAATTTAAGGAGTTGTGATCACTGTTTCCTAAATGGTCCCCCCCCCCCCCCCCCCCCCCCACCAACTGAAAGGTCAGTCACCTGGCCAGGCTCATTTCCCAGTACGGCCCCTCCTCTTGACAGAAAAAAAATCACTGTCCTTGCCAGCATTGATAGTGGCGCAGTTCTACAGAAATTCTGCTGATACCATCTGGACCTCCTTGTGTTTATATCTGTAATTGCAGATTTGTAAACTTCCAGACAACTGATAACCAATGATTTCCTGATTGCATTTTGACTTTGGACTCTTCGTGGAATCTGGTGGTGGAGCATGAGGTTTGTAGATTTCCCAGAAGAACCAGCAGGCTCTTTATTAAATGAAGGGGAATGGCTGGAAAGAATAAGTACAAAAAAGCATGCATTTGAAATGAAATAATTTACTTGAATTGTTTTTGAGAATTTTCTTGTACATTATGTGTATCACTTTTCGTGTTAAAATAGTTTTAAGTTGATGTTTGATTTTTATTTTTTCTGAATGTTTGAATGTCAGTTTTGAAAGCTGATAAGCCTGGAGCTGTGGCTTAACCAGCTGTCAGAACAATTCTCTGGCTTGACATTTGTGATCAGGAGGATTCAGTGCTGCAGCTGGAACTGGAATTCTTGTGGAAGGTCATTTAGCAGGAGACAAAGATGACCTCTTCATTTGGTCCATAATGAGTGGAGTACTGCAAGTTCAGAGTTAATTAGCTTAGAATGAGTGAATTAAGTAAAGAAATTGAGATTGTCAATGCCTTTGCATTTCTTCACCATCCACGGTCCCATACCTGTATTTCACTGAAGCAGCAATTTTCTTGTATTACTTTCAATTCAGTGTACTGTAGTTGTTGCTCATAGGCACATCTACAATGGGGAGACCACACATGTTTGGATGAAAGCTGAATGAAACAGCCTTGTTTAGTCTGCTAGCATGGCATTGAACTTCTGGTTGCCTATTACTTTAATTCTCCATCCCATTCCCACTTTGATCTTGCGTTCCATAGCATCCAGTTTTGCTCAACATAAATTTTGAGGAAAGTGCCTGAATTTCTGACTGGACATCTTTTGATTCAGAATTAAGTCCAACAATTTATAATGAAAATTTCTGCAATTTCTACTTTCATTTCCGGTTTCCACCATCCATGATATTTTCCTTTGTAATTTCAAATAATGATTCTGCTTCTCTTATTTACACCTACCCAAGATTATTCTTTGTTTACCACTCTGTTTTGTTTTGCATTGGGATCTCTATTTTTCTGTCCCTCTCAAACTAGTCTAACTTGAACAAAAAACAAGATGCTCAAGGAACTCAGCGGGTCAGGCAGCATCTGTTGAGGGAAATGGACAGATGACGTTTCGGGTCAATACCCTTCATGTGGACTGAAAGATAAGGGGAAATAGCCAATAGCCAGTATAAAAAAGGGTGAGGGGAAGGGATGGAGCAAGAGCTAGCAAGCAATAGGTGGATGCAGGTGAGGACGGGAGAGTGGAAATAGTGATAGAAGCTAGGAGGCGATAGGTGGAGGCGACAAAAGGCTGAAGATAGAATCTAATAGGAGAGGGAGGTGGAGCATGGAATCAAGTGAGGGAGGTGGAGAGGGCAGATGGAGTGGTGGAAGAGAGGAAAAAAACAAGGTAACGGGGCTGGGGTGAGTGCAGGAAGAACTAAGTAGATCAGGAGGAGAGAGAAAAGGGACAGAAGGGGAGCAGTTTACCTGAAAGTGGAGAATTTAATGTTCATGCCATAGATTGTAGGCTACCCAGGTGGAATATGAGGGGCTGTTCCTTTAGATTAAATATAGCCTCATCCTGGCAGTGGAATATGCCAAGGACAGACATGTGAGTGTGGGGATGGGGAGGAGAATTTATTTCCCCTCCCCCGTGCACTCCATCTCCCCATCAGTCACATGCTCCTCCCACTGTCCATCATCTTCAACCCTATATTGCTTCCACCTATCACCACCCAGCTTCTGTCGCTATTTCCATTCCCCCTCCTCCATCTGCCTATCACAACTCCTCATCTGGATCCACCTATTTGTTGCTGGCTAATCAGAATCAGGTTTATTATCACTGACATATGTTGTGAAGTTTGTTGTTTTGCAGCAGCAGTGCAGTGCAAGACAAAAATTTCTATAAGGTACAAGATACAAAAATAAATAAATAGTACAAAAGAGGAATAATGAGGTAGTGTTCATGGGTTCATAGACTTCAGAAATCTGATTGCGGAGGGGAAGAAGCTGTTCCTAAAACGTTGGGTGTGGGTCTTCAGGCTGCTGTACCCCCTCCCTGATGCTAGTAATGCAAAGAGGGCATGTCCCGGATGGTGGATGTCGCCTTCTTGAGGCACTACATCTTGAAGATGTCCTCGATGGTGGGGAGGGTTGTGTCCGCGGTGGAGCTGACTGAGTCTACAACCCTCTGCAGCCTCTTTCATTCCTGCGCATTGGAGCCTCCATACTAGGTAGTGATGTAACCAGTCAGAGTGCTCTCCACCATACGTTTGTAGAAATATGGAAGGGTGTTTGGTGACATACCAAATCTCCTCAAACTCTAATGAAGTAGAGCTGCTGGCATGCCTTCTTTGTGATTGCATCAATGTGTTGGGCCAAAGGTAGATTCTCAGAGATGTTGATGCCCAGGGTTTTGAAGCTGCTCACCCTTTCTACTGCTGACCTTCAATGAGGAATGGTGTGTGTCCTCCTGACTCCCCTTCCTAAAGTCCATAATCAATTCCTTAGTCTTGCTGACATTGAGTGCGAGGTTGTTGTTGTGACACCACTCAACCAGTCGATCTACCCCACTCCTATGCGCCTCGTTGTCACCATCTGGGATGCTGCCAACAACAGTGGTGTCATCGGCGAATTTATAGATGGTGTTGAGCTGTGCCTAGCCACACAGTCATGAGTGTAGAGAGAGTAGAGCAGTGAGCTAAGCATGCATCCTTGAGGTGCACCTCTGATTGTCGGTGAGGAGGAGATGTTACTACCGATCTGCACTGACTGTAGTCTCCCGATGAGGAAGTTGAGAATCCAGTTGCAGAGGGAGGTACAGAGGCCCAGGATTTGAAGCTTGTTGATTAGTACCGAGGGGATGATGATGTTGAACGGCAAGCTGTAATCAATAAACAGCAGCCTGATGTATGTTTTGCTGTTGTCTAGGTGATCCAGAGCTGAGTGGAGAGCCAGTGAGATTGCGTCAAGTAAGATAGACCTGTTGTGGCAGTAGGCAAATTGCAGCGGGTCCAGATTCTTGCTCAGGCAAGAGTTAATTCTAGTTATGACCAACCTCTCAAAGCACTTTATCACAGTAGATATGAGTGCTACCGGGCAATAGTCGTTGAGGCAGCTCACCCTGTTCTTCTTGGGCACCGGTATGATTGATGCTCTTTTGAAGCAGGTGGGAACCTCAGACCGCAGCAGTGAGAGGTTGAAGATGTCCTTGAACGTTCCAGCCAGTTGGTCAGCACAGGTTTTCAGTACCCTGCCAGGTACACCTTCGGGGCCTGAGGCCTTGCGAGGGTTCCCCTCTTGAAGGATGTTCTGATGTTGACCTCTGAGCTAGAGATCACAGGGTCACCAGATGCTGTGAGGATTTGCACAAGTGTAGTGTTATTCTCCCTTTCAAAGCGTGCATAAAAGGCATTGAGCTCATCGGGGAGTAAAACATCACTGCCATTTATGCTGTTAGGTTTCGCCTTATAGGAAGTAATGGCATACAAACCCTGCCACAGCTGTTGTGTCTTTAACTTCACATGGAATTCCTTTTCACCCTCATGATGGCCTTCTGTAGGTCGTACCTGGACTTCTTGTAGGGTTCTGGAGCATCGATCTTGAATGCCACAAATCTAGCCCTCAGCAGACTGGGAATCTCCTGGTTTATCCAGGGCTTCTGGTTTGGGAGCACTTGGTATGTTCTTGAAGGCACACACTCATCCACGCAGCTTTTGATGAAGTTGGTGACAGCTGTGGCATATTCATTCAGATCTGAAGATGCATTCCTGAATATGGTTCAGTCAACTGATTCAAAGCAGTCTTGTAAGTGCTGCTCCACCTTCTTTGTCCATACCTTTGTGGTCCTTGCCACTGATGCTGCAGTCCCCAGTCTCTGCCTATGTGCCAAGAATAGAGGTACAGCCAGGTGATCAGACTGGCCAAGGTGTGGGTGTGGGATGGCACAGTAAGCATTCTTGATGGTGGTGGTGGAGTGTGTTGGCTCCTCTGGTTCCACAGGTGACATGTTGGTGGTAGTTGGTCAGAGACTTCTTCAAGCTGGCTTGGTTGAAGACCCCCGCAATAATTGGGAAGGCTTCAGGATGTGCTGTCTTGTGACTGTTGATCACAATGCTGAGCTGCTCCAGTGCCAGCTTGACGTTTGCCAAGGGTGGAATTTACACCGCGACCAGGATGATGGCAGAGAATTCCCTTGGCAGATAGAACGGACAACACTTGACTGCTAGATGTTCCAGGTCGTGGAACAGGACTGAGACGGAACCTCCACATCTGTGCACCACGATGAGTTAATCATGAAGATTAAATTTGAAGGCAGAATACAAGATTAATGGACAGGACTCTTAGTGGTGTGGAGGAACAGAGGGATCTTGGGGTTCACGTCCATAGATCCCTCAAGGTTGCCGCACAGGTTGATAGGGTTGTTAAGAAGGAGAGGTGACTTGATAGAGGTGTACAAGATGATAAGGGGCATAGATCAAGTGAACAGTTAGAGACTTTTTCCAAGGGTGAAAATGGGACACAAGGGGACATAATTTTAAGGTGATTGGAGGAAAGTATGGGGGGATGTGAGGGGTAAGTGTTTTACACAGAGAGTGGTGGGTGCGTGGAACGCACTGCCTGCAGAGGTGGTGGAGGCAGGTACATTAGGGACATTTAAGAGACTCTTAGATAGGCACATGAATGATAGAAAAATGGAGGGGTATGTGGGAGGGAAGGGTTAGATAGATCTTGGAGCAAGATAAAATGTCGGCACAACATTGTGGGCCGAAAGGCCTGTACTGTGCTGTAATGTTCTATGAAGCAAATGCCACACCACTGCCTTTACTTGATGCCACCGCCCGGTCCATGCGGTGGATGGTGAAGCCCTCCGGCTCGAGCGCTGTGTCTGGAGTGCTGGGGGTGAGCTGTGTCTCTGTGAAGCAGAGTACTCAACAGTCCCTGATGTCCCTCTGGTATTGCAGTCTTGCTCTGAGGTCAATTTTATTTTCCAGAGACTGAAAATTAGCCAGGAGGATGGTAGGGATGGGGGGCCTTAGGGCCCTGCATTTCAGTTTTACATGCGGCCTTCCTCTGCAGCCACGTTTTCTGAAACAATGGAGATATTTCCTGAGCCTCCAGCTGCTGCATTTGTTCCCTGGGTGCTCTGGAGTCCCTTCCCCTCACCTCTTTGTACTGGCTATCTCACCTCTACCTTTCAGCCCAGATGAAGAATATCGACCCAAACTGTCCATTTCTCTCCACAGATGCTGCGGACCCACTGAGTTCCTCCAGCATCTTGTTTTTTTTTGCTCCAGATTTCACCATCTGCAGTCTCTTGTGTAGTCTAACTTGAGGTTATGGGTGTAGATGGTTGGCAGTGGGAGTGGGGCAACAGCCTGACAAGGTTAAGTGAGGATTGCCAGCAAGCACAGTAACTGATGTTTGTCAGAATCAGAATGTAAGTTTCAGAATGGCTCATCCTACAAACTCTGGTGAAGGTAAAGTCCTCTGGTATATCAAGAGGAAGGGGATCTTTAGATTCCAACAGTTGTGAAAGCAAATGAGGGCTGCAGCTCTCCAGTTGTTTGGGCCATGCATGGAATTGATGACTGTTGGACAGACCATTGTTAGATGCATCATGAATCACTTTGACATATTGTAAGCAGGCAAAAGCCATGGGAACAAAAATTAACACCAGGCTCTTCAAAACATTGTGACTTGCAATGCCCTTCAGCTGTCTTCTACGGAAGCTCCCTGCCAGTGTCCAAGGCATCATCAGTATGCTGATGATTTGATGATTATGCCATTACAATCAAGGATTATGCCATCCTTGAGCACACTGAGAATAACATTTAATCAGTGCTGGATTTTTTTTTACCAAATATTCACTGTTTATAGTCGAGAGTTTTCGCTTTACTTCAGCTCAGACCTTGCACATAGAACCATAGAACAACACAGGCCCTTCGGCCCACCATGTTGTGCTGACCTTCAAACCACGCCTAAGACTATCTAACCCCTTCCTCCCACATATCCCTCTATCTTAAATTCCTCCATATCTAACAATCTCTTGAACATGACCAACGTATCAGCCTCCACCACCACCCCAGGCAGCGCATTCCATGCACCAACCACTCTCTGGGTGAAAAACCTCCCTCTGACATTTCCCTTGAACTTCCTACCCATTACCTTAAAGCCATGCCCTCTTGTATTGAGCATTGGTGCCCTGGAAAAGAGGCACTGGCTGTCCACTCTATCTATTCCTCTTAATATTTTGTATACCACAAATTGTTGCTGAGAGATAGATCTAGACAGTTGACTACTTTTGTTACCTCAGTAGTCCATCTCTCTCAAAGTACTGAAATTAACTATGAGGTTCAGCATATGATGCAGGGTGCAGAGTGCTTTGATAAGCTGTTCTGGTGTGTTTTTACTGATTGTGATCTATGGAAAAACAACAAGGTCCAGGTCCATGATGCATTTATTGTCCTGACACTCCTTTATTGACGTGAAACCTCTGAGACCTACGGAAGTGTTCCTCAAGAGTCTGGAGAGGTACCATCTGTAATTCTATGGAAAGATCCTATGCATCAAGTGGGAAGAGCTCTCTGAGACTACCATCCTCAAGCTAATATCAACAACATTGAGACAATGATCTTCATGTCTCTCTGGACCAGATATTATGTATGAATGCCAGATTTTTGTACCGACTTCAGAGTGATTGTTTGGTAGTTGAAAGAAATGCCACAAAGGTACAATGAAAGAACTCAAGAAAACAGGTTTATATGTCACAAGCTAGGAGGAGCAAGTGATCAATCTGACTCAATGGTGTCACATCCTCAGTTTGGGTCGTGGCTGACTTTGAAGAGAAGTGCCCTGCTCTCAAAACTCACATAAAAGGAAGGAAAGGGGAAAGAAGTTCTTGAGCAGCTGAAGTAAGATGAAGTGCTCAATGTCCCTACGTTCTCTCTCCACTGAAACTGTCTGACCCATGTATTTCTACTTTTTTTTTGTTCTTATTTTGGACTAGCATCTGGTTTATTTTAGTTTTGAAATACTGGACTGCCTCAAGTTGATACAAATCTCTGCAAAAGCAGTTGGCAGCATTTACTACTCTGCACAAAATTCAAATTTGATGAAAATCCCAATTTCACACTGGAAACCATTCTGTTTCAGAATCTTTTTATGCAATTAAACCACGCCCAAATTACCCACTATGACTCTAACCTACCCATCTTCAGAGAAACACACACAGCTGATTAACTGTTAAATGTCATTATTAGTAATTTGAGGGAGAATTGGACAAATATTTGAAGGGGAAAAATATACAGGGTTATGGAGATAGCTATATAAAGAGCTGAAAGAGGCACGGTATACTGAATGCCTTTCTTCACAGTGTAAATCAGTATATTATCTGGATTACTACCTATTCTACTTGCTAGTGAGTGTAGAAATAGAAGGATAGGTCACATTAATGCATGGCTAAAGGTATGGTGCAGGAGGGATGGTTTCAAATACTTGGATCATTGGGACTGCTTCTGGGGATGATGGGACGTACAAAAAGGATGGGTTTCAACTGAAATGGAAGGGGACCAATATCCTTGCAGGGAGGTTTGCTTATGCTGTTTGGGAGGGTTTAAATTAATTTGGCAGGAGGTTGGGATGCAGAACAGTAGTGCAGCAGATGGGGAGATGGAGTCAACTATAAACCAATCGAGTCTAGTAGGATGAGTAGGGGGGCATGATGAGGCAGATAGGGTAAACTCCATTTATTTTAATGCGAGGAACCTGATGGTTAAGACTGATGAACTTAGAAGGGCAGGGCAGAAAGCTCAGTGTTTCAGGGTATAGAAATTTCAGATGTGATAGGTAGGGAGGTAAAAGAAGAGGAAGCCTTGCAATATTGATAATGGGAAACATCACTGCAGTACTCAGGGAGAATGTCTTGGAAGGCTCTTCCAATGAGGCCATAACGGTAGAATGGGCTGACTTATTGTGGTTATATTATAGGCCCACTGGCTGTCAGTGGGAAATAGAGGAACACATATGCAGGCAAATCTCAGGGAGGTGTAAGAACAACTTTCCCAGTATTGTCTGGGAGTCCCTTAGTGTGAGGAACTGAGAGGGGGACGAATTTGTAAAGTACATCCAGGAGAGTTTTTTTGAGACTAACCGTAGATAGTCCTATGAGAGACAGGGCTCTAATGGATTTAATCTTGGGAGCTGAAGCTGGTGGAAGTGTCATTGGGTGAGCATTTTGGGAACAATGACCATAATAAGGATGGTCCTCAAGTTAGGGTCCTAAATTGGAGATGGCTAATTTCAATACCATAAGCCAGGACCTGGAAAAATTAGACTGGGAACAGTTGTTTTTTGGGTAAAACAAAATCTAATATGCAGGAGTCTTTTAAAAGGGAGATGGTCAACATGTTCCTGTGAGGGTGAAAGGTAAGGATGGCAAGATCAGGAAACCCTGGATGACAAAGGATGCTGAGGAATTGATGAAGGAAAAAAAGGAAGCATATGACAGGTGTAGACAATTTAAAATGGCAGAGTTCTGTGAAGAATATAGGGAGTAAAGGAAATACTTAAAAAGGAAATTAGGAGGGCAAAAAGGGGCCATGGACAGATTGACAGACAAGATTAAGGTGAATCCCAAGGAATTATATAAGTATATGAAGAGGAAGAGAGTAGCCAGGGAGAATAGACCCCTTTGTGGCAATCTGTGCATAGAGCTGGGCGATGTGGGTGATATCCTTAATAAGTACTTCTCATTTGTATACACTGAGGAGAAGGACATGGTAGAGGGAGAGTTCAAAATATTCTGGAGCCTGTTAGCACTAGGAAGGAGAAGATGCTAGATGTCTTAGGGCACATAAAGATGAACAAATCCCCAAGGCCTGATTGGATGTAACCCAGGGTGCTATGTGAGATTGCGGGGGCCCCAATGGACAATTTCGCACCCTAATTAGCCACGGGTGAAGTACCAGATGACTGGAGGATAGCAAATGTTGTTTCTTTATTCAAAAAGGGTAGCAGGGCTGAGCCAGATAATTATAGGCCAGTGAGCCTTGCATCAGTGGTAGGAAACTACTGGAAAAAATTCTAAGAGATAGGATTTATTTTCATTTGGAAATACAAGGATTGATTATGGATAGTCAGAATGGCTTTGTGGGAAATCCTACCTCATAAATTTTATTGAATTTTTTGAGGTAACAACGTATTGGTGAGGGAATGTGGTAGATGTTGTCACCATGGATTTTAGTAAGGCCTTTGACAAGGTTCTGCAAGGTCCTGTGTGGTAGGCTGATCCAGAAGGTTAGAGCCTAAGGGACCCAGGGCAGGTTGGCAAATTGTATCCAAAATTGGCTTGGCAGTAGGAGGCAGAGGGTGGTGGTGGAGGTTTGCTTTTGCAATTGGAAGTCTGTGACGAGTGGTGTACCACAAGGATTGGTGCTGGGATCCTTGATGTTTGTGTTATATATTAATGACCTGGATGTGAACATACAAGGTATGACAAGTAATTTTGCAGATTATATGAAAATTGGAGGTGTTGTAGATAGCGAGGAAGGTTGGTTAAAGCTACAGCATGATATAGATCAGCTGAAAGGTTGGGTGGAGCAATGGAAAATGAAATTAAATTCTGACATAGGCGAGGTAATGCATTTTTGGAAGGCAAACAAGGGTAGAACATACACAGTGAATAAACGGGCCCTAGGGAGTATTGATGAACAGAAGGACCTTGGGGTGCAGGTCCATATATCCCTGAAAGCAGTAGCACAAGCAGATGAGGTGGTAGAAAAGGCAAAGGACATACTTGCCTTCATTGGCCATGGCATAGAATACAAGGACTGGATGTCATGTTACAGCCTTATAAAACATTGGTTAGGCCAGACCTGAAGTATTTCGTGCTGTTCACACTATAGGAAGGAAGTGATTGTACTGGAGAGGGTGCAGGGAGATCCACCTGGACTGGAGCATTAAGGGTTATAAGGAGAGACCTAATAGATTGGGCGGAGGTTGAGGGGTGATCTGATAGAGATGTATAAAGTTATGAAGGGGATTGGTAGGGTATCCAAGAGGGCATAGGTTTAAGGTGAAAGGTTGGATGTTTAGAGGAGATCTCAGGAGGAATTTCTTTTCATACAGAGCGTGGTTAGAGTCTGGACTGCACTGTCTGGTAGAGGCAGATACTCTAATGACATATAAGAAGCAATTAGACAAGTATATAAATTGCCAACCATAGAAGGCCATGGACCTAACGCAGGTAAATGGGCCAGGGCCTAGTTCTGTGCTGAACGATTCTATGACTCTATATTAATAAATAAACAATTGTTTTAATTATCTCTGGATTAAAATGGAATTATAAATCTTGTTTTTTATCAATCTTTTTTAGCTGGAAAAATTAATTGATGATGCTATTAAAGGAAGTACTTTTAAAGGACTGGAAGAATTACACGAAGAAAGTGATGAGATTATATCTTGCAAATGTAGCAAACAGATGACAAACAAACTGAACAGACTCATACTGAGGGTAGGAAATATTTCCAAGAATAATCCCATCGTTAAGGTCCATAAAATATATAGATATGTGAGAAGAAGTAAACCTTATTGAAATAATATTGTAAATTTTGAATTTGCTCTTATTCTCATTGATCTGTAGATGTACCTCTACCAATGGTGTGATTCAGAATGGTGATTGCTGCACCAGTAACCTGAGTCCATACATCAGGAACACAGAAAAGCTTCCATAAATGGTAGAAGAAGCATCTCATCTCACAAAGTGCCCATCCTATCAAGCACTTTTTATTCCACCTGTGGAAGTCTGTGGTTCCCACATTTGCCTCTTGGATCACCTCAGAACCTACTGCATGTTTTACCTTCCGGGTGCTGTGAACCTGCAACATTCTGCAATACCTGTTTTGTATCTTTTGGAAGGGTTACCTGATTATTGCTGTAAATACCATATGAGATCACAATAGATAACAAGAGGAAGTCCTGCCTTAATTCTGATTAGTTTTTATTCAATCATCTGGAATTGACATCATTTGTAATCCTGAATGTTGATCTAAGAAATTTATTACAACAAAGGAACACAGTTTTTGTTACTTCTTTTTATGCTCTCTCTTGGAATGGAGGATGATTTTCTTCCACTCTGATTCCTTAGGTCTGATGTGATTGAAGAGGTCAGTGCGGGAACCACAGACTATTCCACAGGTAGAGCAAGAAGTGCATTGATAGCTTGAGCAGTTTGTGACGTGGGATGCTCCTTCCTCCATTTATTGCAAGGCTTCTGTGTGCTCCCAATACCTGGATTCAGGCTCTCATTATCATCTCAAAGGCTGATTGCTCAAGAACCTGGAATTCCCAAGTGTCAGTGGGGATCCTTGGGCATTTCTCTATTTACCTTGTTGACTCTATTACTTCTATAGGGTATCAACACAGAGATTAAACCCAAGATTTAGGACAACTTTACTGACTCTTCAGTTACTTAGCATGTATGTGTACCACTGACATCCATCAACTTCACATTTGATTTACTGTTCCAACTTATCACTTCTTATATTAAATCACAATACTCATGACTTGGACTTAAATACTACACGTGGGAGATAAAACTGGACAGATTTATTGCAACGGTCATAATCTTCTCTGATTTCTGAACTCACGATGGTTGTTCCTGGGTTATCACTTCCAATGTTTCGGACTGCCTTTCTTTTATATGATTTTTTTCTCCAAACTACTAAAGGCCGTCTTTGTTCTTACCCCAGCTTTGCCTCTCATGATTCTGAAGTCAGTCATTTCAAGTCGTTACTCATCCAAGAACTAGGTAAAAACAATACACATCTTATCCAGCTGGAGAGTTCTTAATTATGAGGATGCCTGTTTGTACTTTTCTCATGTAGTCCCTTCACAGGGTGGCTGTCCCAGGCACTCCTATCTTGTTTGTACTGTTTCTCACGGTCAAATCACATAGCTATAAAGCTCTTTCAGCTATGTTGTCACCAGGTGTCAATCATGTGACTTTCCTTCTCTGTGCTTCTTTGTTCTGTGGTTCCCAGCACCGCTCTCTCTCTAGCTAGCAGAGTTTCCTCCCAGAACCTATTGGGATACCTGATATCTTGTCTCTTGCTGCAACCTTGTCCAATCTACCATTATCTTGTACTCCAACATCAAATTTCCTCTCTACTTTTTGGTTCAAAGTGGATATTTCCAACATCTTCAGTCTCTTATAGCTGAAATCACTGATTGCTGTGACTGTTCTAAAAATTCTTTTCTGTACTTTATCAAGGATCTTCACATTCTTTAGTGTTATAACTAAAATTGGATGCCTAATCAGCATTTTATGAATATTCAAAATGATTTCTTAGCCTTTATTTGTATTTTTCTAAAACTCAGCTTACCTTATGTTTTTTTTTCTTAATACCTTGCCACTGAAAGATTTTCAGCATGCACAGGTTCCCCTGTTTTTCTACACCCTTTAGAACTGTGTCAGTTTGTACAGGCAACCCCTGTGTGATGGCTGTTTGGGTGATGAAAACTTACCCTTAAAGAATTCACAAATCACTACCCAAAAAGTTGAGATATGGAATAAAATTCACTCTCATGGAATTTGAGAAAAAAGTAAATAAATCAACACAAAATTTTGTTTACAGAAAATCATGATATAGTTCGTTTACTGGGAAAACAACCCCCTAAACGTGGAGGTTGCCTGTATTATTTTTCTGCCAGAATTGTAGCACCTCGCATTATTTATCTGACCTTTCTGCTGGTCCAGCTGCTCTTATGGTTCATCATTATCCTTTTCACTGTTTAAGCTTGGAGGCATGATGGTGTGGTCTTCAAATTCTGAACCTTTAGTTCTACACTCTAGTACATATAGTTAAAAAGATTAGTGGTCCAAGCAATGATTCCTCAGTAATGTCACTGTTTGCCATCCTCCAGTTTGAAAAGAAAATGTTGTTTGATAGGCACATTCCAAGTGCCTATTAATTTTATCCCTGATTATTGTTTCTAAAAGATTCCCCCCAACCAGCGTTAAACTGACCAAAACAAACAAATGGTTGTCTGGCATGTCTTTACATCCCATTGCAAACAAGGTGTTGTATTTGCTCATCTTCAGTCCTCTGGTAACTCCTTATATCAAGGGAGTATTTGAAGAATATAGCAACTTCCCTCAGCAATTTAGGATGCATCCTACCTGAAACAGTTAACTTAATTACTTTAAACATCAGCAGCCCTTTTCACCTTGTCTTTTTTCTCTACTTCTTCCCTTCTGAAATACTGGCAGCAGTATCCTCCTTGATAAGGACTGGTGCAAAGTATGCATTAAATATTCTAGCCTAGCTCTGTATATAGCTTAACTTTAATTGGCCCTGCACACCTTCTACAATCTGCTTCCCACTCACGTGCCTACAGAAGGCCTTCAGGTTTCTTTTTATGCTGTAATTGTATTGTTATCTTCTCTCTTTTCCTGTGTTATTTCCTTTTTACCTTCCTCTCAGGTTCCTATTCTCACCCAGATTCTCACTTGAATTATTCATCTGACATATGTCTACACCCTTTTTTAAATTTCATCTCCTTAAGCTCTGGCTTTGGCTCCCTCATCTTTTCCTCCTTGTGGAAATGTACCTCTGTAGCTCTCTTTTTTGTTCCATTAGAGTTTTACCTGTCAATCTTTGGTGGTTTTTTATCCATGCTAGATCCTCTCTCATTGCATTTAAGTTAGTGCTCCTCTAATTCAGAAGTTCTACTTTAGATTGCCTCTTGTTATTTATTATTAATCTAAACATTCATTTATTGCAGTTTTCCCAAGTAATATTCTATTCCATAGGCCTACATTCCCCAGTCCAGGTTCATAAATTCCTCCTTTATTGTTGGGGTGAAAAACAGACTGATTAAGCAAGTTCTCCTGAACTCTTATCAGTTTCCTTCCCTTTGCACTTTATTCTAACACTATCCTTATTAATATTGAGATAACTAAAGTCCTGCAACATCATCACTCTAGGGTTATTGCACTTTTCTGCAGTTTCCTTGCATATTCTTTAATCTGTACCATCAACCCACCTGCTCTTTTTTCACTCCCCTATCATTTCTGAACATCTTGTACCTGTGAATATTAAGTCCATCCCTTTTTTCGGATTCATTTTTTAATTATCGCTCTCCTGCACATTCCGACACAACTCACCAGTGTTGCTCATCACACAGTGTTTACACAAGCATTCTAAACAGTTTTCCACCTTTCTCATAATCTCACGTAGTCTGCTCCCATCAATACAGCGATACTTCATCTTCTAGCACTATCTATCACTCCCACTCCATTGTGCCAGTTATTCCTCTCCTTTGCATACATTACAGCTCCTTGCAGCTTTTCCTGTACAATTTAGTGTTCCTCAGATACTGAACAATGCTGATTTCATAACCATAATACGTTCATCTCTGTTCTTCCATGGTATCAGCGTGAAATTTGACTTAATTCTCTTGATGGGCGCAGTGCAGTTGATGTAATCTACATAGATTTCAGTAAGGCCGCTGACCATGTCTCACTTGGGAAACTGGTCTAAAAGGTTAGAGTAAATTGAATCATTGGCGAATTGACATATTGGATCTAAAATTGACTTGATGAGAGGAGGCAGAGTGTGATGGTGGAAGCTTTAACTGGTTTGGTCTAATGTCCTGCGGAGTGGCAGCTTATTTAAAGAAAGACTAAAGTACGTGAGAATGTAGGGGAAGTACGACCAGTGACTCAAAAGATGCCATGATGCAAAGCCATAGTTTCATAAAATACAGCACAGAAACAGGCCCTTCAGTACACCATATCCATGTCATTCATCAAGTACCCATCAAGGCTAATCCCATTTACCTGTAATTAGTCTGCAGCCTTCTATGCCTCAACTATTCAAGTGTTGTTCAAGATACTACTTAAATGTTGTGAGAGCACCCGCATCCACTACGTCCTCAGGCAGGGCATTCCAGATTCTAACCACTCTGGGTGAAAAAAAATCCTCCTCTAAACCTGTCATCCCATACCCTAAACCTATGCCCTCTATTTTTAGGTGACTCTGTAATTAGGAAAAGTTTCCTTAATGATCTACCTATCCATGCCCCTGTAGTTTTGTATTCCTCTAACAGGATCTCTTTCAACCTGTCTGCTCTATAGGAAACAATCAGCTTATACAGACCTCATAAGTGAAATGCTCTCTCCTTGGCAACATCCTGATGAATCATTTCTGTAGCCTCTTCAGTGGTACACAACTGGCTACATATTTCTAATCACAAAACAATCTTACACCATCACACTCTGCCTCCTATCCCAAGTCAATTTTGGATCCAATATGCCAACTTCCCTTGCAATCCATTTACTCTAATCTTTGGGACCAGTATCCCAAGTGGGACCTGGTCAGTTGTCTTACTGAAATTTATGTAGACTGCGTCAACTGCATGAGTCTCCTCAATACATTTCGTTACTTCTTTGAAAAATTCAATCTGGTTGGCCAGATAAGATCTATCCCTAACAAAGCCCTGCTGACTATCTTTGATTAATCTTTGTCTTTCCAAGCATAGGTTAATCCTGTCATAGAGTCACAGAGCAATAAAGCACAGATACAGGCCCTTTGGCCCAATGAGTCCATGCTGACCATGTTGTCCACTTAGCTAGTCCCAATTTCCTGTGTTCGGCCCATATCCCTCTAAGCCCCACCCCTCCTGTACCTATCCACGTGCTCCTTAAATGATACTGTTGTACCTGCCTCAACCACTTCCTCTGGCAGCTCGTTCCATATACTCACCACCCTTTGTGTGAAAATATTGTCCCTCAGGTCCCCTTTAATTCTTTCTCCTCTCACCCTAAACCTATGCCCCCTACTTTTGGTTTCCCCTACCCTGGGGAAAAGACTGTTACCATCCACCTTATCTATGCTTCTCATAATTTTAAACATTTCTATAAGGTCGTCCCCTCATTCTCCTATGTTCCAAGGAATAAAGACCCAGCCTGGCCAACCTCTCCCTATAATTCAGGCCCTTGAGTCCTGGCAACATCCTTGTAAATCCTTTCTGCACTCTTTCCAGTTTAACCACATCTTTCCTATAACAGGGTGACCAAAACTGTACACAGTACTCCAAGTACGGCCTCACTAACGACTTACACAACTGCAACACAATGTCCCAATTCCTGTACTCAGTGCCCTGACTGATGGAGGCCAGCATGCTAAACGCCTTTTTTACTACCCTGTCTACCTGTAACGCTGCTTTCAATGAACTATGCACTTGTACTCCTAGGTCCCTCTGTTCCATTACACTCCCTTGTGTCCTACCATTCATAGTACAAGTCCTCCGCTGCTTTAACTTTCCAAAATGCATCACCTCACACTTATCTGTATTAAAATCCATTTATCACTCCTCAGCCCACTGCCCTAACTGATCAAGCTCCCTCTGTAATCTACGATAACCTTCTTCACTCTCAACAACATCTCCTAATTTCGTGTCATTTGCGAACTCATTGACCAAGCCTTGTGTATTCGCATCCAAATCATTTATATAAATAACAAACAACAAGGGCCCCAACACTGACCCCTGCAGCAAACCACTAATCGCTGGTCTCCATTCCGAGAAACAACCTTCAACCCACCACCGTCTGCTTCCTACCTCTGAGCCAATTTTGAATCCACCTAACTGGTTCTCCCTGGATTCCGTGGGACCTAACCTTCCAGACCAGCCTACCTTGTCCCTCAGATTTTTTTCCAATCAACTTACTTACCAGTTTACATTAGACTCAGAGCCCTGGTTTATCCCTTTCTTTCTTTCTGAATATAACTCGCAGTTTAGTGAAATGCAACAGCATTATTTTCCAATTGAGGGTGGTTTTAATGCCAGAAGCTTGCCCTAGTTACAAATAAGCCCTGGAAATGAGAAGTGGATTCAACATCAGTATAGCTGGCAACAGCATTCTAGGGAGTGACTACATCCAGTCAGAACATCTGGATTTGTGTTTGCACAATTTTGAGATACTTTTGCTCTACGTGAAGATGAATACATTTGAAAGAAAGAGAAATTAATAGCTTCATATGCCCAGTGTTTTGTTTTGAATCTGTACCAATCACTATGTGCAAAATATCGTTGTTTCTTTCAGTTACACAAACATTTGTTTTTTCCTTTTAGGAACTGAGTAAAAAAGAAGTTAGAAATGCTGGTTTGCTGTTAAGTTGCATTCACAAATATGGGAAACATATGACCATACAAGGAGAGGATGGCTTGGCATCAATGATAAATGAAGGACTTGTTCAAAAGATAAGTAATAGTTAATTCATATTTCCATTCAATTCACAGAACATTTAACGACATATTGAGTTTGGGCTATTGCAAATCCTTGCTGTGTTTCAAATAACAAACAGCACTTAGAAATGTATGTGCTGAAAGCTTTTTTAAAAGTTTGAAGTTTTATTTTCTAGTGGAACACTACCTTTCAGATATGTAGCTGAATGATGAAAGATGGCGCTGAAAAGAGGTGACTTTTTGCAGCAGACATTGGAACGCTATTATATTCATGTTCTGACCTTTTAAGGCTTGAATCTGCAGTCAGAAACACTGTAGTAACAAACGGGCTTTTAAGCCATTTAAATGCATGTGATCTTACGATCGCCTGACAGGCCTGACGGACTTGTCAGACCCAACCTTTCAGAATTCAAGTACAATAGCAGGAAGCATCAGGGAGGGCTTCATTGTGCTAGAAAACATGGACGCCAGGGAGGTCTTCATGTAAGACATAGGTGTCAGGGCATGAGACCCCCTTCCCCACCCCTCCCTTACATCCTTTTGGCTAATGTACAATCGCTAGAGAATAAGAGAGAAGACCTAAGAGCAAGACTGCTGTATCAGAAGGATATGAGGGATTGCTGTGTACCCTGTTTTGCAGAGACATGGCTCACCCCCAACTCTCTGGACATGGCAGTCCAGCCCAATAGATTCTCCAACTACTGACCAGATGGCAGTGTCAAGAAAAGGAAGAGATGATGGCATCTGCATTGTGATAAATTTGTTGTGCTGCTTGGATATGACAGTCTTATCCCACTTCTGCTCCCCCGATCTGGAACACCTAGTGGTTAAGTGCTGACTATTCTACCTTCTGAGGGTGCCTCATTGTCATCTTGATTGCAGTCTATATCCTGCCACAGGCAGGTGTCAAGTTAGCACCTGGGGAATTGAGCGCCGTGATCAACAAGCATGAAATGGTGTAACCTGACACCTTCCTCATCATTGCTGGGGACTTCAACCAGGCAAGCTTGAAAAAGTCTCTGCCTAACTACCATCAACAGGTCACCTTCAACACCAGAAGACCAAACGTACTTGATCACTGCTATATCACCATCAGGAACGCATACCGAGGCCATCCCTCGCTTGCACTTTGGTAAATCCGACTACCTGGCTGTGCTTCTGCTTCCTGTGTACAAACAAAGACTGAAGAGTGGAGCAGCAGTGCAGAGGACTATGACGAGCTGGTCAAGGGAGACAGGAGCAAATACAGGACTGCTTCATATCGGTGGACTGGGCCAGATTGTCAGTGGACCTGAATGCATATGCTACAGCCGTCGCCGACTTCATAAAGAACTGTGTGGACGAGTATATACTCACAAAATCATTCAGAGTCTTCCCCAACCAGAAGCCCTGAATGAACCAGGAGATTCGTAATCTGCTGAAGGCAAATTCTGTGGCGTTTAGGATGGGCGATCCAGAGTCATACAAGAAGTCCGGGTATGTCCTCCGGAGGGCCATCGCAAGTGTGGAGAGACAATTTTGGACTAAACTGGAGTCACAAACGGATGCTCAGCAGCTGTGGCAGGGCTTGCACACTATCACTTCCTACAAAGTGAAAGTGGGCAGCACAAGTGGCAATAATGCATTATTTCCAAATGAGCTCAATGCTTTTTATGCACGCTTTGAAAGGGAGAATAAGACAATCCTACACAAGCCCTCACAGCTCCTGATGACCCTGTGATTTCAGTGTCTGAGGCCAATGTCAAGGCATCCTTTAAGAGAGTGAACCCACAAAAGTGTCCAGCCTAGACAGCATACCTGGCCAAGTGCTGAAGACCTGTGCATATCAACTGGCTGGTGTATTCAAGGACATCTTCTTCAACCTCTCGCTTCTGCCGTCTGAGGTTCCCACCTACTTCAAAAGGGCATCTATAGTTCCAGTGCCCAAGAAGAGCACGGTGACCAGCCTCAAAGACTACCATACGGTTGCACTTAAATCCATCATAATGAATTGCTTTGTGAGGTTGCTTAAGGTGCGAATCACCTCCAGCTTCAGAAATGACCTGGATCCCTTTCAGTTTGCCTATTGCCAAAGCAGATCAACACCAGATGCTATTTCACTGGCTCTCTGCTCTGCTTGGGACCATCTGGACAACAGTAATGCATGCATCAGGCTGCTGTTCATTGATTACAGCTGGCATTCAACATAATCCTCCCCTCCAAACTCATCACCAAGCTCCAAGATCTGGGCCTCTACTTCCCTTTGCAATTGGATTCTCAGCTTCTTCATCAGCCGACCTCAATCAGTACAGATCAGTAACAATGTCTCCTCACTGACCATCAACACAGGTGTACCTCAAGGATGCGTGCTTAACCCCCTGTTCTACTCTCTTTACACCCACGACTGTGTGGGTAAGCACAGCTCCAATATCATCTACAAATTCGCTGATGACACTACAGTTGTTGGCTGAGTTACGGTGGTGATGAGCCGGAGGACAGGAGTGAAATTGAACATCTGGTTGAGTGGTACATAATAACAACTTTGCGCTTAACGTCAACAAAATGAAGGAGCTAATCGTTGACTTCAGAAAGGGGAAGCCAAGAGATCACATGCCAGTTCTCATTGGTGGGTCAGAGGTGGAGGGAGTCAGTAGCTTCGAATTCAGGGACATTAACATCTAGTCCAGGGATGCAATCATGAAGAAGGTGCACCAGCACCTTTACTTTCTTAGAAGTTTAAAGAAATATGGCATGTCACCAAATACTCTAACAAACTTCTACAGATGCACTGTTGAAAGTATCCTAACTGATTGCACCATGGTCTGGTACAACAATTCCAAAGCACAAAAATGTAAGAGGCTGCAGAGAGTCATGGATACAACCCAGTCCATTCACGGGCATAGCCCTCCCTACCATTGACAGCATCTACAGGAGGCGCTACCTCAAGAAGGCATTATCTGTTACCAAGAACCGGGTCATGCTCTCTTCTTGCTGATAATGTCAAGCAGGAGTTATGGAAGCCTGAAGTCTGACACCACCAAGTTTAGGAACAGCTACTTTCCTACAGTCATCAGGTTCTTGAACCTACTTGTACAATCCTAATCCTATCTCCACAACGGAACACTACGGATCACCTCTTGCACTACTGTGGACTTGTCTCTAATTGTGCAAAACAAGACATTAGAGTAAAAAAAGCTTTTTTTCCTCTTCGCTGTCTTGTATAATTTGTTTTTTTGTGTTGTCTGAACCAACGTGCCTGTGATGCTGCTGCAAGCAAGTTTTTCATTGTGCCTGTACTTCACTGCACTTGTGTACATGTCAATAAACTCGACTTGATTTGACTTGAATGTTGATATGATTTTAAACAAAGGGAAAGTTATACCCTTAGTATAGGTGCTAATAAGAACATAACATGTAGTCCCTGTATGAACAGAATTTTGCAGGCATTGTGAGCTCTCATTATCCAAGTTTTTGTTATTGTTACCTCACCTTGAAGGTTCTTAAAGTTTTCAAAACCTTTCTGCAATTTTTTGGATTTGTTTCTTTAATTATTTTGTGTTTTTGGAAGAAAACAATATCTCTGGAACTTGTTCCAATGTACAATAAAGAATTTTATTGGAAATATTAGTAAGTGCAGTTGGTATTTTGCATGAGAAAAAAGGTCTGGTCCTGCATTACGTAAAGGGATGTATTGCAGGGACCTGCATTACATAAAGGCATCTATATCTATGATGCCACTGTTAAGCCCTGTAGTGAATAATCTTCCAGGATATATCATTCTTCTTTATGGTAAGTTTTTTAAATTTAAGGTTCTTAATGATAACCCCTCTCCCAACTTGACCATTATCAGACTCCACTCTCTTCCAATGTCTTTCATGGCCTCTCGGATCTCACCCTGTGAACTTCACCAAACCCTGCTATCCATTGTCAGCTCTCTGGTACTTGTAATCTTTTTGCTGAGCCTTGAATGTTCCTCCCCCTTTCTATTTAATACCAGCTACCCTCCCTGCACCCACCGTTTTCCCCCTCTCAATCCCAATATAAAACCTCTCCAGTCAACTACAAGTTCACTGACCCTCCCTGGTCTTCCAACTTCCACAATCTTTTGTCATTCTTCATCATCCTTTCCTCCTGAAAATGACCTTCTGCCTTCAGCAATCATCCTCAGCCTCCATGATGGCCCAATTCTGATTTTCTTATCACTCCCTTATTTCACCTCCACAACCAGTCGCAACTGTTGCATGGTGGGAGATTGCAGAGACAAGGTCAACCATGTAGACAGTGTGCCCATGATATCCTAAGCAACATGCATGAAAAAACGTGCACTGGCTCGTAAACAGCGAACTGGCTCGGCGGTCGGGTCGCACGTCATAGGAGCGGCGAGGCCCAAGATGGTGCTGGGCCTTCGTCTTCCCCGATCAACGGGGAGAATCCGCACGCAGGAAAAGTTTGATGACGTAGCGCATATGTCATTTCCGTTTCCGGTGGGCGGGAACCATTCCTCTTAAAAGGCCCATGCAAGGCGGGAAGATAAATCAGTTTTGTTCTGCAGCTCATCGACTAGTGTCTTACTTTCGCATCGCGGTAGCAGCCGCTACGTTGGTGACCCCGACGGTCCAAATGGATTTTGGACCCACACAATGGACGACAACGCAGCAGCCAACGCAGTGGCACTCAAGCTGCCCACCTTTTGGACGCTTCGGTCCCGCATCTGGTTCGACTAGGCTGAAGCACAGTTCCAACTTCGGCAGATCACCTCCCACTCCACATGGTACTACCTGGACCAGGAGACAGCCGCCCAGGTTGGAGACTTCATCCAGTCTCCTCCAGAGGAAGGAAAGTACCCGACTTTCAAAGACCTTCTTATTCGGACCTTCAGCCTCTCCCGTCGTGAGCGCACCACTGGCCTGCTTCATCTCGATGGCTTGGGGTCAGATCCCCATCGGCCCTGATGAACGAGATGCTGGCCTTGGCTGAGGGACACAAGACCTGCCTGATGTTCGAACAGGCCTTCCTCGAACAACTACCCGACGACGTTCACCTGCTTTTGTCCGATGCCGACTTCAGCAACCCACATGAGGTAGCCGCCCAGGCAGATGTCCTGTGGAAGGCCAAACACAAGAGTGGGTCGTCCGTCGGCCAAATCGCCAGATCGCTGGCCCAACGCCTACCTAAACCAGTCCCAGCAACCGAGTGACCACACCCCAGAGACACAGACGACAACACTGGTGACCAGCTGTGTTTCTACCATCAGAGGTGGGGCGCGGAGGCCCGTCGATGCCGCCCACCCTGCAAGTTTCAGGGAAACGCCAGGGCCAGCCGCCGCTGATGGCTACAGCGGCTGGCCACCAACACAGCCTCCTATTCGTTTGGGACAAGCAGTCCGGGTGTTGTTTCCTCGTCGATACTGGAGCAGAGGTCAGTGTTTTGCCCCTAACCGGCCGCGACACTCGTAGCAGGCAACAGGGTCCTGCACTCAAAGCCGCAAACGGCACAACGATATGGACTTTCGGTACCCGTACAGTCCAATTACAATTCGGCGACAGCCATTTTACCTGGAACTTTATCCTTGCTGCCGTCGCCCAGCCACTCCTGGGAGCCGATTTCCTTCGGGCCCGCAGCCTGTTAGTTGACCTGTGAGGGAAGCAGCTAGTGCACTCCAGAACTTTCCAAACCTACTCCCTGGGAGATGCCAGCCTACCAGCCCCGCGCCTGGACTCCATTTCCCTGTCTGGCAACGAGTTCACCAAGCTCCTAGCCGAGTTCCCATTGGTTTTGGCACCTCAGTTTACAAATTCGATGCGCAAACACGGGGTGCGGCATCACGTCATTACCACAGGGCCAACCCTTCATGCCCGAGCATGACGACTACCTCCAGACAAGCTCTGCCTGGCAAAGGAAGAGTTCTGCTGCATGGAGGAGCTGAGGATCATTTGCAGGTCAGACAGCCCCTGGGCCTCCTCCCTGCACATGGTCCCCAAAGCCACCAGCGGGTGGAGGCCCTGGGGCGACTACCGCAGGCTGAATGACGCCACCACCCCAGACCGCTACCCCATCCCTCACATCCAGGACTTCACGGCGAACCTACACGGGGCCCACATCTCCTCTAAGGTGGACCTCGTCCGGGGATACCACCAAATCCCGGTCCACCCTGATGACGTCCCCAAAACTGTGGTCATCACTCCATTCGGCCTCTTCGAATTCCTTTGAATGCCGTTCGGCCTTAAGAATGTTGCGCAGACCTTCCAGCGGCTGATGGACGCGGTAGGCCACGACCTGGACTTCGTGGTCATTTATTTAGATGACATACTAATCACCAGCCATGACCGCCAAGAACACCTTTCCCACCTCCGCCAACTGTACTCCCGTCTCAGTGATTTCGGCCTCACTATCAACCCGGCCAAGTGCCAATTCGGACTTGACTCTATCGATTTCCTTGGCCAGAGAATCACCAGCGAAGGAGCAACACCCCTATCCGCCATTTTGCCCATCCCAACATGGTCAAAGGCCTGCAAGAATTCCTGGGGATGGTCAACTTTTACCATCGGTTCTTCCCTGCAGCAGCCTGTATCATGCGCCCTTTGTTCTCGCTGATGTCTGGCACGGGCAAGGACATCACCTGGAACGACGAGGCTGCGGCAGCCTTCATTAAGGCCAAGGACGCCCTGGCAGACGTTGCAATGCTGGTACACCCTAGGGCAGACGTCCCAACCGCCCTCATGGTGGACGCATCCAACACCGCGGTCGGTGGGGTACTGGAACAACTAATCGAAGGCCGTTGGCAACCCTTGGCATTTTTCAGCAGGCACCTTAGACCACCCGAACTGAAATACAGTGCTTTTGATCGGGAACTTCTAGTGCTGTACCTGGCGGTCCGGCATTTCCGGTACTTTTTAGAAGGCAGGCCTTTCACCGCTTTCACTGACCATAAGCCTTTGTCTTTCATCTTCTCCAAGGTCTCCGATCCCTGGTCAGCTCGTCAGCAGTGACATTTGTCCTACATTTCCGAATTCACAACGGATATCCAACATGTCTCCGGAAAGGACAATGTCGTTGCTGATGCGCTTTCCAGACCGACCACCCACAGCCTGTCCCTGGGTGTGGACTACGCGGCCCTGGCTGAAGCACAGCAAGCCGACGACGAGCTGCCTAGCCACAGAACCGCAGTCTCGGGCCTGCAGCTCCAAGATTTCTTAATCGGTCCAGGTCAGCAGACCCTCCTTTACGACGTCGCAACAGGTCAGCCCCGCCCTATAGTTCCTGCAGCCTGGCGGAAATGTGTTTTCGACTCGATACACGGGTTGGCGCACCCGTCCATCAGATCAACTGTCCGACTGGTCGCCAGCAAGTTCGTCTGGCATGGCCTGCGCAAATAGGTCAGTGAGTGGGCCAGGACTTGTCCACACTGCCAGACATCAAAAATCCAATGGCACACCAAGGTCCCACTACAGCAGTTCGAGCCTACCCGTAGAAGGTTCGACAACATCCACGTCGACCTTGTTGGTCCTCTGCCAATTTCAAGAGGAGCCCGGTACCTCCTTACCATCGTGGACTGGTTCATGAGGTGGCCAGAGGCAACCCCTCTATCCAACATCACGACTCATTCCTGCGCCCGGGCGCTACTCGCAACTTGGATCTTGTGTTTTGGTGTTCCAGCCCACATCACTTCAGACAGGGGCGCCCAGTTTACTTCCAGCCTACGGTCTGCATTAGTGAACATGCTAGGGATGCAGCTGCACACCACTACGGCCTACCACCCTCAATCAAACAGGTTGGTAGAACGTTTCCACCGCCATCTGAAATCAGCCCTGATGGCCCGCCTGAAAGGTCCTAACTGGGTCGACAAACTGCCTTGGGTCCTGCTCGGCATACGCACTGCCCCCAAGGAAGGTCTCCATGCTTCGTCAGCTGAACTCGTGTACGGTGTGCCCCTGGTCCCAGGGGAGTTCATACCTGCCCTTTGGGGGCAAGAGGAACAACCCACGGCAGTCCTGGAAAGACTGCGCGAAAGGCTCAGCAGCTTGGCACCGATTCCCACTTCATGGCATGGTCAAGCACCATCCTGTGAGCCCAAGGAACTACGAGACTGTAAGTTCGTTTTCGTTCGCAGGGGCACACCCCAGGCACCGTTGCAACGACCATACTAGGGGCCGTTCCAGGTCATCAGGAATAGTGGGTCCACCTTTATTTTGGACATTGGGGGCAAAGAAGAAGTCTTCACGACAGACTGCCTCAAACTGGCCCATTTAGATCTACAACAACCGGTAGAGGTCCCAACACTGCGACGCAGAGGCCAACCTCCTAAGCAACGGCTAGCACAGCCCGTGAACCTTGGGGACCGTATCGCCGGTTCTGGGGGGGCGGGGGAAGGTTGTGTAGCGACTCACCGTCCGAGCAAGCGAACCGGCTCGGCGGTCGGGTCGCGTGTCATCGGACCAGCGAGGCTCAAGATGGCGCTGGGCCTTCGTCTTCCCCGACCAACGGGGAGAACCTGCGCGCGGGAAAAGTTTGATGACATGGTGCATATGTCATTTCCATTTTCAGTGGGTGGGAACCGTTCCTCTTAAAAGGCCCACGTAAGGCGAGAAAATAAATCAGTTTTGATCTGCAACTCATCGACTAGTGTCTTACTTTCGCATTGCAGTAGCAGCCGCTACACACTGAAGAATTTTTAGCCCCTTGTCCTTAAGTGTCTACAGAGACAAGAGGTGGCGGATGTTGGGATCTGGAGCAAAAAACAAGCTGTTGGAGAAACTCAGCGGGTTAAGCAGCATCTGTGGAGGCAAAGGGATAGTCGGTTTTTCAGATTGAGACCCTGCATCAGGACTGAGAATGTAAAGGGGTGATAACCAGAGAATAGGGGTGAGGGGGAGGGGTGAGCCAGGAGCTGGAATGCAATAGGTGGATCCAGGTGAGGAGGGGTTGATGGGCAGATGGAGCCAGGTAGGGGAGGGAGGGGTGGAGGTAGCACAGAGGCGGAGGTGACAGTGAAGACAACAAAGGGCTGCAGATTATGGAATCTGATAAGTAGGGAAGGTTGTGAGTGGAATCATATAAAGGAAGGATGCTAGGTAAAAGGGGAACAGTGGGGGAACTTTAAGTATATATTTTAACTTGTGTTTAGTTTCATATAATGTAATTAATGTCAATTAGCTTAATTACTGAATAACTTAAGTCTATTTATCATTCCTCCTGCCATTAAGGCCTGATCTTGTTGTGGTGGCCTTTACAATTTTGTTGTGTGAAAGTTTGAATATCTATTCACCATTGTGTGTTATGATGTTCAGGTGTGCCATTTGCATTTCACAGATGACTTTGTGCTGTGAATCAGTCACGTAGGACAAAGTCATGGCCTTGATTGAATTTTGGGATGAGTGGTTCTATTTTTTCCCAAATTCTCTTAAGAGCCTTTTCAATTTGATTTGCAATCTTGGTTTCATAAACATCAGGCCTACTTTTCTCTTTGCTTTTTAGTAAAATGGTACAATTTACATTGCACTCTCTCATTTTTCTTTGTGAAATGCCACATTTCACACTTTTCTGTATAAACTTTTCATCTGTTAATTGTGTGTCCAGCTTGTCTAGGACCTTCTGAAATTTTTTCACCATCCTTCATCCCTCTGAATTTTCTTCATTTGCAAAGTTTGAAACCAATCTATTTATACCCTAAGCTGAGTCCTTAACATAGAAACATATGAACATACACGTTAGGGACAGGAATAGACTACTTCGCCCTTTGAGCCTCCTCCACCTTTCAATAAGATTGTGGTTGAACTGATTGTAACCTTGATGCTGTATTCCCACCTACCCCTGATAATCTTGCCAGTAAAGAATCTACCTCTCTCTCTGGCTTTAAAATACTCAAAGACTGCTTCCAATACTGTTTGAGAAGGAGAATTACAAAGTCTCCCAACCTTATGGGTTTTCAGTGGTCATATCCTTTAAAATAATATGTCCTGTTTTTCTTTGGAGTTTGCAATGTGTGACATGCATACGATGATTACACATAGTACAGAAACGTACAATAGGTCTCAGTCCGTAAAGGGAAGGAGCATGATTCAAGTTACAGTAATATTTGAAGAAGCCTGTTTGACAAAAGAAGATGGAAGTTCCATGTAAATTATCACTTAAAAATGTCAATGCAGAACAATCAATAGAATGAGAATATTTTTTGTAGAAATAATCATTTTGTATTCTTTATTTTCTTTACATGGTTCCATGGTTTGAAAAGGCCAAAAAGATTTGGGCAAATAGTGATAGAGGAAAGAATGATGCATTGACAAACTTTGCTGAAGACTTTTTTGATGCTTTAATGGTAAGTGTTATTTTTGGAGGATACTGGGGCAACTGCTCCATCTTATTTATCAAGTAGTTAATCATGTAGTTGATTGGGAGAATCACAGTACATTCTTCATACAATCATTTTTGATATTTTTTAGAATAATTTTAAAACTAAGTGTATTTTCAAAATATGCATTAGACCAGATTAGCTATTTGGATAAAGTAAGTGATGTGTCAGCAAGGGGCAATCTACCCTTGGTAGTATAGCTTAAGTAGCTAAGATCGCATCAGGAAAGGGTATTTGATGTTGAGAAAAGGAGGGCTTGTAGTCCCCAGTAACAATGGATGAGACAAAGGTAGTGGTAAGGAAGAATCTTAACATGGCATGTGGAATCCATAGGGTTTAAGTTACAGAATAATAAGGGAAAGAACAATAGAGCAGTTGAAATGTCCTTTAGTAGTAGTTAATTGTGTTGGGTGGACTATATATTGGAAAACTAAAGGAACATATAACAAGGATAATACAGTAGTTGAGGGAGACTTTAATCTTCATACCGACTGAAGGATGAGTTTCTGGAACAGATTTGAATCTGTCTTCTATAAAAATGGCTTGAGAAAACAATTTTAAATGTAGTAGAATGTAACATGGTAAAGGGCTATTTGGAAAGAATTGTACTGTAATTATATATTGAGATTGAGATGACATCTTGCAAAACTAGGGCCTTCAATTAAAGAAATATATAAACAAGTGATCTAGTTAAAGTAGGTTAAGTAATAAGCAGTATCATTGAAATAAATGACTCCTATTTCTCAATAAGCTTACATTCATTTGAAAACTGTGAGCTTTCAGTGCCTAATGAGAAAGGAAAAGAATAGAATTGTTTAAAATTAAAAGAAACTTATGATTATCTTCAAAAAGAATAATTAGCCTGAGGATTAGGAATGTTGTATAATATTGAAAGAAACAAAAATTTGAGAGTAAAGAACAGGAAATGAAATAAACAGATTGTAAGGACTTCTCAAAATATGTAATAAGAATGAGAGTGAGGTAAGTGAGTGTGGGCCTCTTGGGAAATTAAATCGGGATTCAAGAACTGGCAGAGAGTTAAACGAACAATTTGTATTTGTTTTCATTAGGGAACACATAAAATGCTTAGTGGAAATGAGAATAAAGTTATTTGTCTTTAATTGTAAAGAAAAGATATTGGAGAAATTAATGAGATTAAAAGCCATAAATTCCTTGGGCTTGCTGCCCACTTTCTAGGGTTTAAACGAGGTGCCTGTAGAGATAGTGGATGTATTTGTTGTAATCTTCTAGAAGTTCCTCCTTCGTAGAATGATTTGGAAAGCATCAAATGTTATGTTGCCGCTCAAGAAAGGACCAGTAGAGAAAATAGGGAACTATAACAGGGGCAATATGTCATTTCAAAAGTTTTAATATGATTAAACAGAGCAAACGTTTGGCCAATCTATGTGAATCATGTGTCTGTAAATAGATGAGGAGGAGCCAATGGATTTAGTTTACCTCAATTTTCTGAAGGTGTCTGATAATGTGCCCTGTGAAAGGCTTTAACACATTCAGGGCTTGAGGGTTTGAAAGCAGGATTTTAATGTGGATTGACAATTGGTTAATAAAGAGAAAGCAGAAAGAATAAACTATTTTTGTAACTGATAGGGCTTGGATAAATGACTTGGATAAGGGGAGAATGTTTAATACATCTTGGTTGAATCAAGCCTCGGTGAGAAAGTAAGCTTGATAAAAGCTACAAAGGAGTAGGCTGGGCAAGATTGGCTGGTAGATATAGTTTGGAGAAGTATGAAATGATCTGTTTTGGTAGGAAGAAGAAAAAATCTTATTATTTAAAAAAGTGAAAGACTAGTTAATATCAGTATTAGGAAGGATTTGAATTTCCTTGTGCACAAATCACAGTGTTCATAAACGTACAAAGGAGTGAACCAGTTCAAAAGGTGTGTTAACCTGTATTACAAGGATTTTTGGAGATTAGGAAAGTCATGTTGTAATTATATCTCCTTAAGCAGTCTGTTGGGATTGAGGAGGGCTTGCTTCCGCTCTGGTTTTCTAAGGTGACTGATAAGGAAAATATGGGAAGTGCACATTCTTCCATACATGGGGCGGGATGTGCCTGATGGGATAGGTGGCTAGCTTGTGGAATGCTGCACTCCTTCCGCTGCCTCCTCAGGGTTTCTGTGTGCTCCTGGTGCATGGACTCGAAATTCTCAAATTCATTCCGAATGCCACTCTGCCACTTTAAGTGGTCATAGGATATGGACTCCTGGGAGCCATTGGGGATTGCATTACTTTGAGGAGGATTTTCAACACATCTTTATCTTTTCCTCCATCCATCTGTTACCTCTTCCCTTAACATAGTTTGGAATAGAGTGTCCAGCTCGAGAGACTGATATTGGACATCTGAATAATATGGCCCGACCAAGCTAACCAACCAATATAGAGCATCAGTGTTGGGGATGTTGACCTGGGAGAAGGACTCCGACGTTGGTTCACTTATACCTGCAGTGAATTTGGAGGATTTTGTGGAGACGGGGTTAGTGGTATCTTTTCAGGTTTTGAAGTGCCTTTGATAGTAGACCAGGTCTCAGAAACACGTAGGAGGGCAAGGACCATTGCTGTCAAGTGAACCATAAGTTTTCTGCCAAGTCTGAGGTCTTGATCTCCACATGTCCTTTTCCTGAATCGACCAAAGGCTGTGCTGGTGCATTAAGTGTGACAAAGTAAGAACATAAGAACTAGGAGCAGGAGTAGGTCATCAGGCCTTAATGATTATCATGGCTCTTCTTCTACCTTAGTGCCATTTTTCAGCACTAAGCCCCTACTTTTTATCTCAGTGCCCAGAAATCCATCAGTCCCTGTTTTGAATGAACACAACAAGTGAGCTTCCACAGCCGTCTGGGATAGAGAATTCCAAAGGTTCACGATTGCCTGAATGAAGAAATTTCTCCTCATCTCAATCCTGAATGGCCTACCCCTTATTCTGAAACTACTCCCCACCCCCACTGTCACTCTGCCTGGTCCTAAACTCCTCAGTCAGGAGAAACATCCTTCCTGCATCTTGCTTGTCAATCTCTTTTAGAATTTTGTAAAGTTTGATAAGATCTTTTTAACTCCAAACAATGTAGTGCCAGTCTACTGAAGCTCTCCTCATGTGGTAAATCTGCCATCTCAGTTACTAGTCCAGTAGATTTTGCTGCATCTTTATAGTAAGTACATTGTTTCTTAGGTAAGCAGACCAAAACTATGCAAAGTACTCCATGTGCGGTCTCATCAAGATCCTTTACAATTGCAGTAAGATATCCTTGCTCCTGAATTCAAACTCTCAAACAATAAAGATGAGTGCACCATTTTCTATCTGAACCACCTGTTGTATCTGTATGTTGGCCTTCTGTGACTTGTGTATGAGCACACCCAGGAACCTTTGGACATCAATACTATCCAATCTCTTACTATTGAACGAATATTCTGCTTTACTGTAAGATGCATCAAAGTGTTGACTTTATATTTTTCTGCATTATATTCCAACTGCCACATTCACACCCACTTACTCACCTTGTCCATATCTCCTTGAAACTTCTTTACGTCCCCGGCATACTCATGATCTCTCCTAGTTTAGTATTGTTAACAAATCTGAAAATATGACGTTTTGTCCCTCAGAATTTGTTGATATAGATTGTGAATAACTGACTCCTGAGGTATCCCTCTAGTCCCAGTTTGCTAACCTGAAAAAGATCCACTTATGCCCATTGTTTGCTTTTTGTCCAATAACCATTCACCAAGCCGTGTCAGTACATTGCCCCCAATTTCATGTGCTTTAACCCTGTTGAATAATCTCCTGTGTAGGATCTCATTGCAAGCCTGCTGGCAATCTAGTATATCCACTGGGTCCCCTTTATCTATTCTCTGAGTCAGATCCTCAGAGAACTCCAGAAGATTAGTCAAATGCGAGCTTCCTTCATAAGTCCACAGTGACTCTGCTCAGTTCTGTTATTCTATTCAAGGTTTTCTCTTATTTCATCCTTTATTATTGATTTCAGCATTTTCCCTAGCACTGTAATTAGGCTAACTCTTGAGCAGTTCCTTGTTTTCTTTAAGTAAAAATCAAAACAGACTGCAGATGCTGAAAGTCTAAAATAATCTTCAAAGTAACCCTGGTTTTATTCCATCAAAGACTTCTCCCTGCATCTTAACAAGGTTCTTTTGTCTCCTTCCTAGTTCTTACAAAGGGTTTTTGACCTAAAATTACAGCTGTGTTTCTCTTCCCACATATCCACATTGTGTGTCTTCTTCCAGAAGAGAAATGGAAAGTAATTGTTTAGTTCCCACCATTGGTAAGGTGCTGCCTCAAGAAGGCAACATCCATCATCAAAGATCCCCACCATCTGGGCCATGCCATCTTCTTGCAGCTACCATTGGGCAGGAGGTACAGAAGCCTGAAGTCCCACACCACCAGGTTCAAGAACAGCTACTTTCCTTCAACCATTCAGTTCTTGAACCAACTGGCAAAACCCTAATCACTACAATTTAGCAACACTATGATCACTTTGCATTAAAATAGACTTTTTTGTTCTAATTATGTTCTTGGAAAAATTGTGTTTAATTTATGTTTTTCTTGTGAATGCTGCTTATATGATGCTATGTGCCTGTGATGCTGCTGCAAGTAAGATTTTCATTGCACCCGAGCACACATGTACTTGTGCATATGACAATAAACTTGACTTCGACTTCTCCCCATTGTACATTCTCCTGCCTCTGTCTGTAGGGGCTCACATTTACTGTCACTAATCTTTTCCTTTTTGTGTACCTATAAAAATGTAAGAGTTTTTATAGGTACCTAAAAAGGAAAAGATCAACGAATGTCAGTCTTTTTTAATGGTTCTCGGCTATCTACACTCATCTTCTAACATGCCTTTTTTGACCTTCATCCTTCTCTACTGATTTCTAAAATGCTTCCATTCCTCAAGCCTCCTAATATTCGTGGCAACTGTATGGGGCTTTATTTAATATCTCTAGCTGGCTACGGATGAATCATTTTTCCTTTTGGATTTTTGTGCTTAAAGAATTTTTTTACACAGCTTGTGGACTATTTCTCGAAACGCTAACCAGTGTCATGTCATTCAATGTATTCTGCCAATCAGTCACAGCCAACTCTTTTCTCATAACTTTGTAGTTTCCTTTGTTTAGATTTAGGACCCAATTTTGCATTGAACTATAATGCTTTCAACCTCAGTGTAGAATTCTATCATATTATGGCCACTCTTCTCTAAAATCTCCTTGACAAACAAGATTATCAGCTGTTTTTAATCACACAAAGCGAGATTCAAAACAATCTTTTACCTAATCAATTCCTCAACATGTTGATCTAGAAAAGTCTCATAAATATATTGCAGCATATTTTATTTGTCCAATCTATATGTAAGTTAAAGTCTCCCATAATTACTAGAGAAACAAAGGACTATAATGCTGGAGGAACTTAGCAGCCCAGGCAGCATCCGTGGAGAAAAGCAGGTGGTCAAAGTTTTGGGTCAGGACCCTTCTTCAGGACTGAAGACAGGAAAAAGGGAAGTCCAATATATAGGTGTCGGTCCTTGGCCTCCTCCACTGCCAGGAGAAGTCCAAGCACAAACTGGAGGAACATTACCTCATTTTCCGTTTTGGAACCTTGCATCCTAGTGGCATGAACATTGAATTCTCCCACTTTAAGTAATCCCATCAAACCACCCACCCCCCCCCCCCCCCAACTGTGCCTCTTCTTCCCTTTCCTAGCCTTTCTCTTTTTTCTACCCCCGTCCTTTTTTTCCTCCTTACCTTTTGACCCATCCCCCAGTGGATCTGTTCTCCCCTCCTCCCCTGCACCTGCCTGTCACTATCTCTCACCTGAATCTACCTGTCACCACCTTGTGCCCATTTTGCCTCCCTTCTTTTGTCCACCTATCACTGCTCTGCTTTTCCCTCCTATATGTTGGGCTTCCCCTTTTCCTGTCTTCAGTCCTGAAGAAAGGTCCTGACCTGAAACGTTGACTGCCTGCTTTTCTCTACGGATGCTGCTTGGCCTACTGAGTTCCTCCAGCATCATAGTGTTTTTCATCCCATAATTACTGTATTACCTCTGTTACATGCACCTCTAATCTCCTGATTTATGCCATGCCCAATATTACAACTATTATTTGGTGGCCTATTAAATATTCCTTCCAATGTTTTCTGCCCTTTGCTGTTTCTTAGCTGGATCCAAATTGATTTGAATTTTACATCATGATCAGTCCTGCCAAGATCATTTCTCAATATTGCACTAACTTCCCCCTTAATAATAGTGTTACACTACCCTCTTTTTGCCTATCCTTCCTATATGTTGAATACTGTGGAATATTTAGATCCTTGACCCTTGCATCACAGAGACAGCATACCATCCTGGAATTACATCTGAACTGCAAAAATACCTGTCTGCTTCCTCTCCATCCCTTCTCCAGCCTCCCTATAACGTGATATTAGCTTGTTTTCTCTCCTTCCCATTCTTTTGAAGGGTCTTTGACCTGAAATAGTTCTGTTTCATTTTTCACATTTGCTGCCTGACCAGCATTTTCTGTTTTTATAACTGCAAAATCTAATTCACTTCTTGAAAGAGATAAATCCTAAATCCCTTAAAATTAACAGTTATCAAAACCTGAGGTATGCCAGTACTTGGTAGTCCTATGTAGAAGTAGTACTTGGTGTTAGGAATTGTGTCAGTTGTTGATTGTGCAGTGTTTAGCTCCGTTTACAATTTTTAGACAATGAATGAGTTTGTGCTTGCATACAAATATCCCAGAAAATAGTCATGCTACATTTGTGCAAGACTTGACAGTGTAAATCATAGGCCTGAGTAGGATGTGGAGAGGCTTCAAGGGGATATGGAATGGATGGAGACATGGCAAATTGAACATAATGTAGAAAAATGGCCAATCTGATCATGCATGTTCAAAGTGATTTACTTTAAAAAAAATAGAAAAACAGAATATTTTCTGGAGATCCATAGATCAGAAAGTCTAGGTGTTTTTCAGAACTTGTGTGTTCTTGTACATAAATTGCTAGAAGGTATCATAGTTGCATCAAGCAACTGAGAAGGCAATTTGTTGGTTTTGTAATGCAAGAGGATTTGAGTGCAAGTGTAAAAATGTTTTTCTTCTTTTATATGGGTTCCTGGCATGTCTCCACCAGAAATATTGTGTGTAGGTCTGGTCTCCTTATTAAAACAACAAAATCCTTGCAATATTGGGAGTACAGCATAGATTTAACAGGTTGACTCCTGGCATGTTGATTCTGAATTGTTTTATGAGGAGACTTCTGGATCATCATCTAATGAGGAGAAATTAAACAAATTGGGCTTATGCTCTCTTCAGTTTAGAAGAATAAGAGGTGATTACATTGAAACATAAAAACAAAGATACGGGGATGCAGAAATATTGGGTTTCTGTGTTGAGGTAAAAGATCGATCACGGGATTATTGTATGCGGAACATGCATGAGTGATCAGATTGGTTACTCCTACTTCTGTTTCTTATGTTCTTATAGATATACCTGAGATTCAATAGCATTGCATGTCATGACCATTAGTAGGGGTGCCGTTGATCAGAAACATAACTAGACTTGTCACGTAAATCTTGTTGCCAAAAGATCAGGATAAAGATTGGGTATTCTGCCATGAGTGATTCATCTGAATCCATTGCAGCTTGGAGCAAGTCAACTTTGTGATGGGGCACTCTACAGTGGGTGGGCACTGCTGGAACGATGCCATTGACAAAATGCTGGATATACTCTAGGGCATGGTAGACCATGCACCACTTGAATGTATGTAACTGGCTGCTACAGAATGCTGTTGCAGCATGACCTAAAGGCTTTCATCATCTGTGTTGAGAATTGGTGCCAGGTTAGTCTTCGTTGTCATTTGGAAATGTACATCAACAATATGTTTGGAGAAACTTTCCTCTGAATTTTCTTGCATTTCATTAAGGCTGTAGATTCAAACAATTTTTTTTGCTGTCTTTCAGATTTGTGAAGATTAATCGCCGATTGTTTGAAACTGTGCTTAGTACTTATAATGTATGATGTATGTTTGTCTCATGCAGTAGTGTTGCAGAAATTTAATGGAAATGAATATTAATCATTGTCCCTTTTCTTTTTTAGGCTATTTTCAACTACAACAGAGAAGGTATGGAAGTGAAATAGGATATCTCAAATTGACAGGTCAATTATTTAATGTTAAAGTGAAAAATTAATACGATTGCAATTTGATGTGCGAGGTATTTTGAGGTGTGATTTCTAAATAACTTAATTTTTAGTGTGATTGTTGCAGTTCAAAAGAAAATTATGTTGAAGTTTTCAGATTTTCCATCCACCAGCAATATTGCCTCTGCCCCCCAGTACCCCATTTTGTTTGCCAAGGCCTAAACCTCCTTATTCTCTTAGACTTCAGAATCCATTTCCCCACCTGTGGCTTGGGTACCTCCCACTGACACATCACAACGAACTGGGATCCATTGTGTTCATGAGGACCAAGGCCTTTTCCCCTTGCACATGTATTTATAGAGCCCTAGATACTTCCTGTCCTTCCATCTATGACGGTCCTGACTGCCCACATTAAGGCTGAGGCCTCTGCAGGTCCTCTCCTCCCATTGCACGGTCCCTCATCCCTCTGCCTGCTCCCTGCTTTGCCTATTCCAAAAATGCTTCATTTTGCCTCCTGCTTTCCTCCTCTATCCCTTTCTATGCCCCTATACCTTTCTTGCTTTCTGACCCCATTGCTTCTGCCTTTCTGCTTCCAAGCTTCTTTTCCCATCCTCCACCAACTCCCATTTCTACCTTCATTGTCTATTGTCTTTTGCATTCCTTTCAGTGCTCCCTGCCTGACTCTTTCAGCACTTCCCAACCTTGCCTGCTCATCACCACTCCGCGACATTGCCATTCCTGTCTGTAATAGTGAATGGATTATTTCTAGTTTGCTGATTACCCAAAGCTCATGGGGTTGTGAGGAAGGCACAAAGAAGTTTCAAGTTGATTCAGCCACGTTGAATAAGTTAGGGGATACTGTAGCATGTGGATAAGTATGAAATTATCTATTTTGGTAGAAAGTTATTATTTAAATGCTGATAGATTGGGAAATATTGATGAAGAAAGGGACCTGGGTGGCCTTGTACACCTATCACTCAATGCACACATACAGATGCAGGAAGTAGTTAACAAGTAAAGTGGTATGTTGACCTTCATTGCAAGCGGATTTGAACATAGGAGCAAGAACAACTTGCTACAATTATTCAGGACCTTGATGAGACCACATCTAGAGTATTGTATGCCGTTTTGGTCTTCCTACCTAAGAAATGATATACTTGCCATTTGAGGGAATGCAACAAAGGTTCAACAAATGATTCCTGGGATGGCAGGACCGTAGTATGAAGAGAGATTGGATCAACCTGCCTTGTATTCACCAGAACTTGGAATAATGAGAGAGGATCTTATTAAAATGGACCAAAGTGTGGCAGAGTAGACAAACTAGATGAGGAGAGGTTGTTTCCACTTGCTAGGGTGTCTAGAAGGAGGTGTACACTGTCAGGATACTGACTAAGCCATTTAGGATGGAGGTAACTGGAAATTTCTTTATACAGAGGATCATAAACCTGTTCAATTGTCTATCACAGAAGGCAATGGAGGCCAAGATGCTGAATATATTTAAAAAAGAGTTTGCTAGATTTCTAGACACAAAGGACATTAGGGAGTAAAGGGAGAGAGCAGGAATTTGGTATTGAGAAGGGCGATCAACCATTGTTGTATTGAATGGCGAAGCAGGCCTGAAGGACCAAATTACCTTTTCTTGCTCATAGTTTTTATATTTCCTTGAGGGGGATGAGTTTGGAAACAGATTCATTGAATATTTTTAAGATAGATATAATTGATAAACATAAAATGCAGAATGAGAAATTGAATAATTAGCATAGATAAAATGAAAGTTCTATAAATTCGCAACAGTTCTGGCAGCAACTCTAGGATGAGAAAAGTATGTCAACTTGGTGACCGTTCATTGGAACTGGAAAAAGTTCAAACAGGGTTTTCACAGGCACTGAGGTAGGGAAAGTGAGATGGGAAGAAGGAACAAAAGTGAAGAGCTGTGATAGAATGAAAAGGTAGTAGAGATTAAATAACAAATGTGTCAAGGTAAAGGAGAACAGTAATAGGACAATTAAAGAAATAAATAATGGGTCTTACGGTGTAATGGGTTTGGTGCAATCATCACCTGCAGCTGTAGTCTGAAGTGATGGGGGGCAGTGGTTATAATCTGAAATTATTGACCTCTCATACTGAAAGATTTGTGAAACAACTAATTGAAAGAGATCATACTTTCTTCAAGCTTAATGTTGAACTTCACTATAACTGTATAGGAGGGAAAAGATGTCCAGCTTAGAATGTAGAAGGGAAGCAATGCTGAGTTTGACTAAGGAGTTGTCGGAGCAAATAGTCCCATCAGAATAAAGGGAAAGGGAAGCTGTATTTGGTGTAACATTGTGCTTGGGGTAGCAGGGATGTCAGAAACTAATTAATTGAATGTAGAGTTGAGTAGGGTGAACAGGAGGATCAGAAACCCTTTTGTGGGGTCAGAGAAAGAGTGCAGGAAATGAATTGACTGCTGTCAGGTCTGATGGAGTCTAAGCTGAATAGGTTACATTGTCAGAAAAGCTGAGAAATGAATGAGAAAATGGAAAAGTCTTTATAGAAGGTGGAGTGGAAGGAAGTGTAATCAAGTTGGCTATGGGATCTGTGAAATTATTGTGGATAATGATCAAAAGCCACCACAAGAAATGGAGATTAAAAAACTCATGGAAGGAACACAAAGGTTGATGACTTCTTCCAGCTTGGGGATCCATATCATCTTTTGTTTGTCTTTGATTATTGTATTGGGGCTGTTTCTTCATTTTAGCATGATTTGGAAAATGTCAACAATTTTATTTCCAAATTCCACTCCACACTTCCTTTCATGTGGAGTATCTCTTTGGTCCCTTGACTTCATTCCCCATTTATGGAGAGACATTATTAACCAACATCCTGTGAGTTCCTGGGTACTCATTTCTGGCTTGACTGCAGCTCTGCCATCCTGTTTTCTGAAAGGACTTCATGTTACTCCATTTTTTGACAATGCCACCTTCTATACTTCACTCAAATGCATTATCTCTTTTCCCATTGAAGATATCCCTTCACTCTGTTTGACTCTGTTGCATTTTCTGTATTTCTGTTCTCCCTCCTTACCTGTACCACACTCTTTTCATTTACACCTTCCACCCTACTGGAATCCATATTTTAACAGATCACTATCCAATGCCCTCCCGATTGCTATAACAACTTGCTACCTCCAAATATTTATTTTTCTTTTCTCTCCTTTCAACATATTGAAGGAACTGTTCCATGCAGGAAATTTCGATCTATTCCCCAGTAACCATTGTTTAGATTTGGATGAGGAAGTACAGGTGGCTGCTTGATGGAGCCTAAATACTGGTATGGACTTGTTGTACCAAATGCTCTGTAATCAGCTTTCCATCCCCTTCATATGTCACCTTCCCACTCAAGTTCAGGAAATGCAACTTCTTTCAGTTTAACTCCTCCATCCCTCATCATTGTTGTAATGAAGCTCAGCATAACCTCAAGAAGTAACACCTCATCTTTCAGTTATACGCTTTACAAATCTCTGGATTTTAATTCCAGAATTTCGGGCCATAATTCTGCTTTTTCATGTACCAGGTGTCAACAGTGAATCTTTGATTTTCAGTTTAGAGCATACTTTGTTTCTTTATTTGTCCCACTCGTGTCGTCTTGTTCTTTTCAGTACACCTCAATGAGATACAGCCATTTAAATACTTTTAAAGCATAGTTATTGTGGTAATGTTGGACAAACGTCAACTACATTGTGATCACCCACAAACTGCAACTTGATGATGATGTAATACTGTTCAGAAATGTTGATTGGGGGATTAACATTGGCCAGGACACAGGGGATAACTCCTGTACTCCCTGCACTTTGGTTTAAAATTTCTTCTGCAAGAAACTGCCTTTGTGAGGCCATACCCAGTGTACCATCAAGAGTGCCAACCATATTTTTATGTTTCAAACTCTGGAGTAGACAGTATGTGGATCTAATATCTTTTTTCCAACAGCGAGATGTCAGGTTCTTGATATGTTCCTCCATCGCATAGGCTCTGTAGTCACTGATGACCATATTAATGTTTACATTCAAGAAGAGGTAAGACAAAATATACACAAATTGTTACATTAAGTATTTGCTAGCTAGAAGTTCTCCTGCACAAAAAAAAAGATACGTTAATGGGACTGTGTATAACTGTGGGGATTGTGTGGTGCCAGGTTTGTGCTCCTCAGCAGCGAAAGGCCCAAGGAGGAAATTACATAGGTTGCAGATCAGATGAGAATAATGGGCAAAATACACGTGGTGGATTTGAACATTTTTATATGAAGATTAGGTTCACTGAGGTAGGTGGAGTGATATAGGGGATGTTACTGAAAAGGAGCAATGTAGTTTTGGTGATTGAGGATATGGGGTGGATGCTCAGCTTATCAAATACAACTTCAGGGTAGTGAACATTTTGGTTTAATTGCAGATAATTGCAGTAGAGGCTTGGTGTCTAAGGCAGGGGAATTAAACTAATTGTGGGGATTGAAAATGGTTACTTCAGTCTTCCAATACATAAATTAAAAGTTTCTTCAGACCTAAGTGAAATATCTTAAAAGATAAGCATTTCCAAAGAAGACTGTATTGCCCAACACATTTGTATTTTAACCAAAGAAATGTCTGAGGTTGATAATGTCTCTTTTGTTAATTCTGAGTTTGTTTCTAAATACAGGCTATTAGAAAGATGAATATGATGCTGAATCAGATGTCACATGAGGACAGAAAAAGGGTCCTATTATCTTCAGAAATGCAACTTCTGATGTAAGTAACTAAGCATGCTGCGTTTTCTAATTTATGAAGTTTCTGGCCAGCACTACCAAGCATGCATGAAATGTAAATGAGCATTTGATTCCTACAGCACTGATTGCTCACTTTGCATGCTAGCAGGAGATCCGTGAATTTAACTTTAGTACTATTTTATTTAAGTTGTATTTTCTTCCTTGTTGTATCATTTGGAATTGTACAGTTTGCATTATAGCTCAAATCCCTATGAAAGAGAAACATCACAAGCAATGGGACATTACTAGGGAAGAGTTTCAGGCTGATTGCCTTATTTTAGTTTATTTTTATTTGTATGCTTAGGCAACAGGTGATTGATTGTTATAACGATGTTTGTAAGAGTTCAGCAGCTAACATGGTTCTTTTTTGTGAAAGGACAGGGCTAGAAATTCATCTGAATACAATTAGCTGTGCCAAATCTGTGCTGTGCAGAGAACTCATGCCTGTATGTGCAGGTGCATCTGGTCACTGTTGTACCACAGGGATTGGTGCTGGGGTTCTTGCTGTTTGTTATGTACATTAATAATCTGGATGTGAATGTAGGAGGAATGTTAGTAAGTTAGTAGATGACAAAACATTGGTAGTTTAGTGAGGCGGGTAGTCTTTGGATACAGAATATTGTTGAGTTGGTAAAATGGGCTGAGCAATGACAGATGGAATTAATCTTGAAAAATGTCATGTATTTTGGTATGACTAAAAAGGTTAGAATATACACAATGAACGGTAGGACCCTCATACTGAGGAATAGAGGGACCTTGATATTCAATTCCAAGAACCCTTTAAGGCAGCAGCACAGGTGGCTAAGATGGTTAAGAAACTATATAGGATGAGAAACAAAGGACTGCAGATGCTGGAATCTGGATGAAAAACATGATGATGCTGGAGGAACTCAGCAGGCCAGGCAGCATCCGTGGAGAAAAGCAGGTGGTCAACATTCAGGACAGGACCCTCCTTCAGGACTGAAGATAGGAAAAGGGGAAGTCCAATATATAGGTGTCAGTCCTCGGCCTCCTCCACTGCCAGGAGAAGTCCAAGTGCAAACTGGAGGAACAGCACCTCATTTTCTATTTTGGAACCTTGCAGCCTAATGGCATGAACATTGAATTCTCCCGCTTTAAGTAATCCCCTCAACCCAACCCCCCCCCCCCCCACTATGCCTCTTCTTTTCTTCCCTTTCCTAGCCTTTCTCTTTTTTCTACCCCCGTCCTTTTTTTCCTCCTTACCTTTTGACCGATCCCCCAGTGGATCTGCTCTCCCCTCCTCCCCTGCACCTGCCTATCTCTATCTCTTACCTGGATCTACCTATCACCACCTTGTGCCTACCCCACCTCCCCTCTTTTGTCCACCTATCACTGCTGTGTTTTTCCCTCCTATATATTGGGCTTCCCCTTTTCCTATCTTCAGTCTTGAGGAAGGGTCCTGACCTGAAACGTTGACCGCCTGCTTTTCTCCACGGATGCTGCTTGGCCTGCTGAGTTCCTCCAGCGTCATAGTGTTTTTCATTAAGCTATATAGGATGCTTGTCTCCATTAGCAAGGCCATAGATTATAAGAGCAGGGAGGTTCTGGTGCAAATATGTAAGTTGTTAGTTATGCTACAACTGGAGTATTGTCTGCAGTCTGGCTCTGCTGGAAAGGGTGCAGAAGAGATCCACCTGGATGTTGCCTGGGATGGGGCATTTCAGCTGTGAGGAGAGACTGGATAGGCAGAGTTCTTTTTTTCCTCGGAGCAGAGAAGACTGAAGGAGCACCTGATGGAGATGTATAAAATTATGAGGGGCATAGGTAGGGTAGGTAATGAGAACTGTGGTAGAGGTATCTATCACTAGAGGGCGTGGGTAGGCGATTAAGAGCAGAGCTGAGAAAGAACTTTTTTCATCCAGAGAGTGATTGGAAATTGGGAACATACTTCCTGAGGGGTGCTGGAAGCCCACAATATTGTACAATTAAGTATTTATGTGAGCATGTGACCTCCCATTGCATAGAAGGCTGTGGGCAAAGTGGTGGAAAATGGAATTAGTATTAAAAGGTACTTGATAGCTGGCACGGACATGGTGGTGTGAAGGGTCGATCTCTGTACTGTATGACTCTGAGGACTTGAGATCAATGTTCTGATTCATCTGACCATTCCACATGAAAATAAAGAAAAGGCTGCAGATGTTGGAAGTCTTAAAAAAACCCAGAAAATGCTACTAAAACCTAGCAGGTCAGGCAGCATTGGTGGAAAGAGGAACAGTCAATGTTTTGGGTCTGATCCTGCATCAGAACTGGAAAAAAGAGAGATGCAAGTTAGTTTTCAGTTGGAGAAAAGGTGGGGGAGGGATGTGTAGAACAAAGGGAATGCACAGGTTAGGATGAGTTGAAATGGCTTAATGGGAGCAGTTCCAGCATATTAAGCTTTTTGGTAATATATTGTTAATGTTAAGTTGGTGAAACCTGACAGCTAGATAGACCTATACAAATTGGATGAGAAAAACTGAGCCAACATGATATAAAGAACAGAAAATGGAAAATGCAGTAAATACTCCCAGCCAGTCAGGCAGCGTCTGTGGAAGGAGAAACAGTTAATATTTCAGATGCGGAAGCCTTCATCAGACCTGAGAGAGAGAGAGAGAGAGAGAGAGAGAGAGAGAAATAAGCTTGTCAAGGTAGCAGTGAAAGGTGGGTGGAACAAAGGGAATTTCTCTGATAAAGTGTAGTCATGCTTGGGATGATATTATGGTGAGATCAGATAAGCTATTATATCTGTGTAATATGTTACTGATATGGTTCTATCAGGTCAGACAATAGACAGAGAAGAAGAGAAAAAAAAGATGGAAGGCAGAAATGCTTCTTATAAAGACAAGAAAAAAGAGCATTTTATCTCAAGTTAGAGAATTGGATATTGAGTCCAGAATGCTGCAATGTGCCCAGGCAGAAGATGATGTGTTTATCCTTGAGCTTGAGTTAGGTCTCGTTGTAACACTGCAGGAGGCCACAGACAGAGAGGTTGGAGTGGGATGGTGAATTAAAATGGAAAACACATGCTGCCTTGAAGGGCACATCCTGCCCACAGGAGCAACACCTACAAAATACACAATACACAAGCTCCTTGGACAGTATCACAAACGCACTTCCTAACATATACAATCTCTGTTTCTCACCACTGAGGAGCATTGCATATCCTCCCTGGAGCAAGGCAAGTACCAGAATATGACCTCAGTTTTTCTGTTTGTTGATCCTACATGATTTCTGGTCCTCTTAACCTGGCATTATAAGGCATCCAATGAAGGAAATTTGATTTGAGATTTCAATGTATACTAAGTAAATTTATTTGTTTTACAGGAATGATTTTGGGAAAAGGATTTTAGATGCTGGTGGTAAGACAAACCTTTTACTTTAACTAGCAATTGAAATTTAGGGGTGGAGAAGTAATATTTATAGACCCAGCATCCCTTTTTTGCAGAAAATGAATAATTTCCAGGAACCCTTTTCTTTTTCTGGTATATTTTACTAATGTGTTGTATAATGCCCTTCATAGATGGTTAAACTAAATTAGTAATTGAAGAGATCCAAATGCTAATGGGAGTTTAAATCCCAGCAAGTGGTAATTTTAAATTCATATAATTAAATGTATCAGAAGTGAAAAGCTATTGGCTTAGACACTTGAATATAAAGTGTATTTTTTTTTAGCTCCAAGCAAATAAAAATGTTTTTTTTTTCCCCTGGCGGAAGCTCCATAATGATCATTTTTAGATAATTTTGTATCAGTCCATAGATATGGCTGAGCACTTCCCAGATGGATCCACATTTGTGTAGGGGTCATATTCCTGGCTCTGGATGCATATTTGATGATTTGTTCTGTAATGATGATGACCTAACTACCAAGTACACATGAAAACCTATCCAGCTCACTTAGCTCCTTCAAGAAAGGAAATTTACTGTCCTTACCTACTCTGGGACACTAGGTGAGACACCAGAGGGTGGTGAATCTGTGGAATTCATTGCCACAGATGGCTGTGGAGGCTAAGTCATCGGGTATATTTAAAGTGGAGGTTGATAGTTTCTTGATTTGTGACAGCATCAAAGGTTATGAGGAGAAGACAGGAGAATGGGGTTGAGAGGGAAAAATAAATCAGCCATGATCGAATGGCAGAGCAGACTCGAAGGGCCAAATGGCCTAATTCTGCTCCGATGTCTTATGGTCTATGTGAATCCGAACACAGCAACTTGGTTGATTCTTAAATGCCCTCTGAAATGGCCTCACAAGCCATTCAGTTGTATACTAACTGCAGCATTGGTACAAAAATGGATACAATCACGTGAACTACCTGCAGCATCTTAGGCACCCAATTCATAAATGGCAACTTTGCTCCCAGCTCAATTGCCCTTGCAAGTCCTTCTCACAAACATTTCAGGACTAATGTCTAATTTTGGAGAATGGTCTCACATACCCATCAAGCAACAGTTTGAAGTAGTTGTACTCACAGAACAAGCCAGACATCTCCATCACAATCCTTGGATACATTCTGTTCCACCAACAGGGCACACCCACCAGAAGCGGTGGTACAGACAAGCGGGAGTTGCCTTGTGAGTCCTAACATTGACTCTAGACTCTATGAAATTAAATACATCTGTTGAAACATACACAAGGAATCCATTTTCTGAGTACTTTCTTCTCGCTCAACTGATGGAAGAACACTTGAAAAGAGCATTGACAGTAGGTCTGAAGAGGACAGCAGTTAGATGGTCTCCTTAAATAGCTGGCGAGCCAACACAAAGAGCAATCTACTTGATCGCAGAAAACTAGGTAAACCTGTGCGTGATGGCAATAATTTTTTTTAAAATTCATTCAAGGGTTGTGGGCTTCACAGGCTGAGTGACCATCCCTAACTGTCCTTGAGGAGGTGGTGGTGAGCTGCCTTCTAGAACTGCTGCATTTCTGGAATTGTGGGTATACTATTATACTATATGCCGTTAGGGGAAGAGTTCCAGGATTTTGACTCAGTGGCAGTGAAGGAGTGGTGATACATTTCCAAATCAGGATGGTATGTGGCTCGGAGGGCAACTTCCAGGTAATGGTGTTCCTATGCTTTTGCTGCCCTTATCCTTCTAGCTGGTAGGGGTCATAGGTTTGGAAGGTGCTGTCTGAGGAGTCTTGGTGAGTTGCTGCAGTGCACCCTGTAGATGGTACAGTGTGTTGGTGGTGAAATGAGTGAATGGTTGTGTATGGGGTGCCTATCAAGCAGGCTGCCATGTCCTGAATGTTTCAAGCTTATTGAGTGTTACTCAAGCTGCACTCATCCAGGCAAGTGGAAAGTATTCCATCATGCTCCTGACTTGAGCCTTGTGGATGGTGGACAGGCTTTGGGAAATTAGGAGGTAAGTTACTTGCTGCAGGATTCCTACTCCCTGACCTGCTCTTGTAGCCACATTGTGTATATGGCTACTTCAGTTCAATTTTCTGGTCAGTGGTAACCCCCAGGATATTGATAGTGGGGATTCAATCATGGTAATAGCATTGAATGTTGGGGTGATAGCTGGATTTTCTCTCATTGGATATTGCCATTGCCTGACGTGTGGTGCACATGTTACTTGCCACCTATAAGCCAGGCCTTGGATATTGTCCAGGTCTTGTATTTGATTGTGGACTGATCCAGTGTCTGAGGAGTTGCAAATGGTGCTGAACATTGTGCAGTCATCGGTGAATATCCCTTCTCTGACATTAGGATTGAAGGAAGGTCACGGTTGGGCCTAGGATACTACCCTGGGGAACGCCTGCACAAATGTCTTATGGCTGAGATGATTGACCTCCAACCACCACAACCATTATTCATCAGTTATGGCGACTGCACTGTTCATGCAGAGACAAAGTACTTCATTCACTCTGACTACACTGTTGTTGTGTGGCACTGATACTGTTAAATTTCTTTACTCTGTGGCATGTCACACAGGCAGTAATCAAGAAATCATTAACTTTGAAGTCCTTTTCTGTTCTGTCAAGCTCCCTGTAATCTGCCTATGGTAACAATATGGACCGCATCCTCTGTCTAAAAGCTGCAGGTGAAGAATTAGAAAAATGTTGACTTGCAACCTGATAAGAAACGGTGCCTCAAGAAGGCGGCATCTATCATTAAGACCCTCACCATCCGGGACATGCCCCCTTCTCGTTACTACCGTTGGGGAGGAGGTACAGGAGCCTGAAGAGCCACAATCAAAGATTCAGGCACTGCTTCTACCCCTCCGCCACCAGATTTCTGAATGATCCATGAACCCATGAACACTACCTTATTATTCCTTTTTTTGCACTATTTATTTATTTTTGTAATTTATAGATTTTATGTCTTTGCACTGTACCTCTGCCGCAAAACAACAAATTTCGTGTCATATGTTTGTGATAATATATCTGATTCTGATTCACTTTAAATATTTTATTAAATAAGAGGCGAACACAGCATTGATAAAGCATCTATAAAATTTCATACAGGATGATCCTCTGTGTGTTTAATATCTTTTTGCTCAGATTTTTATTTACCTACTTACATGATGTTGGTCCCACGAGAAAGGCCAGCATTTATTGTTAATACCTATTTGCTCCTGAGGAGGTAGTGATGACCTGCAGTCTTGAGCAACTCTAGTCCTGCTGAAGTTATTCCCACAATGTGGCTGAGTTCCAAGATTTTGATCCAGTGACAATGAATGTGGAGCAATATATTTTCTGGTCAGAATGGTGTGTGACTTGGAGGGAGAACTCCAAGTGGTGGTGTTGCCTTGTGCATTTTGAACAGAAGGGAAGTGGATTGTCACCACCCACCCTGACAGCCTCCAATGCAACTGAACCTGTGATCACTGCTGAGGACGTAAGATCAGTCTTCCGGTGAGTGAACACGAGGAAAGCATCTGGCCCAGGTGGTGTCCCTGGCCGTGTGCTCAGATCTTGTGCTGATCAGTTGGCAGAAATATTTGTGGACATATTTAACCTCTCCCTGCTTCAATCTCAGGTTCCCACCTGTTTTAAGAAGACCACTATCATCCCGATACCGAAGAAAAGCAAGGTAACATGCCTCAATGACTACCAACCAGTGGCTCTGACATCCACCATCATGAAGTGCTTTGAGAGGTTGGTTATGGCACGCATCAACTCCAGCCTCCCAGACAACCTTGACTCACTGCAATTCGCCTATCACTGAAACAGGTCCACAGCAGATGCCATCTCCCTGGCCCTACACTCAGCTCTGGAGCATCTGGACAGTAAAGACAGATACGTTAGACTATTGCTTATTGACTACAGCTCTGCCTTCAATACAATAATCCCAAGCAAACGTCACCAAACTCCAAGATCTAGGACTCAACACCTCCCTCTATAACTGGATCCTTGACTTGCTAACCAACAGCCCACAAGCAGTGAGGATAGGCAGCAATACCTCCAGCACGATTATTCTCAACACTGTGCCTCACAAGGCTGCGTCCTCAGCCCCCTACTCTACTCCTTATATACTCATGACTGTGTGGCCAGATTCTGCTCTAACTCCATCTAGAAGTTTGCAGATGATACCACCATTGTAGGCCGTATCTCAAACAGCGATGAGTCGGAGTACAGGAAGGAGAGAGAGAGCTTAGTGGAATGGTGTCATGACTACCTTTCCCTCAATGTCAACAAAACGAAAGAGCTGGTCATTGACTTCAGGAAAGGGGGCAGTGTACATGCACCTGTCAACATCAATGGTGCTGAGGTGGAGAGGGTTGAAAGCTTCAAGTTCCTGGGAGTGAACGTCACCAGCAGCCTTGTCCTGGTCAAATCATGTAGATGCCAGGGTCCAGAAAGCTCACCAGCGCCTCTACTTCCTCAGGAGGCTAAAGAAATTCGAATTGTCCCCTTTGACTCTCACTAACTTTTATCGATGCGCCATAGAAAGCATCCTATCTGGATGTATCATGGCTTGGTACGGCAACTGCTCTGTTCAGGACCGCAAGAAACTGCAGAGGGTTGTGGACACAGCCCAGCGCATCACGGACACCAGCCTCCCCTCCTTGGACTCTGTCTTTACCTCTCGCTGTCTTGGTGAAGCAGCCAGCATAATCAAAGACCCCACCCACCCGGGTCATTCTCTCTTCTCTCCTCTTCCATTGGGTAGAAGATACAGGAGCCTGAGGGCACGAATCACCAGACTTAAGGACAGCTTCTACCCCACTGTGATAAGACTATTGAATGGTTCCCTTATATGATGAGGTGGACTCTGACTTCACGATCTACCTTGTTGTGACCTTGCACCTTATTGCACTGCACTTTCTCTGTAGCTGTGACACTTTACTCTGTACTGTTATTGTTTTTTTTACCTGTACTACGTCAATGCACTCTGTACTACCTCAATGTACTCTGTACTAACCCAATGTAACTGCACTGTGTAATGAATTGATCTGTACGATCGGTATGCAAGACAAGTTTTTCACTGTACCTCGGTACAAGTGACAATAATAAACCAATACCAATCTGCTGCCCTTGTGGTACTTTGTGAATTTTGAACTGCAGTCAGACTGGCCTGTGTAAGTAACTGCATTGCTTCGTGATGATGGTATATTAACCATCCTGCACCACTGGAGGAGGGGGTAGATTTTCAGGGTAGTGGATTCAATGGCATTAAATCAAACAGGTTTTGGATGGATTTGCTCTGCTTTTTGGGAATGCCTGGTGCTGATCCTGGTGTGCCCTTCTGGTTTCTTCTTTAAATCGGAGTTGTTCCCCTGGCTTGATAGTATTAGTAGAGTGGAAGATATCTCAGCACAGGAGGTTCACAGATTGTGGTAGAATATAATTCTGCTATTGTTTGCCTGTAGTGTCTCATGGATGTTTGGTTTCGAGCTGCTAGATTTGTTGCGAATCTGCCCCATGTATCACAATGGTGGATATCACACAGTACAATAAAGAGTACCAACCATAGATCTTGTTGACAGTCCTAACATTGCTGATATAGGCAGATGCATCTTCAGTAGTTAGATTGCTAAAGATGAGATCATGAATATTTATCCCTCATATTTGTTCACTTAGCTGCCACAGATTCTGTCTGGCAGCCATGCCCTTCAGGAGCTAACTCACTCTCAGTCAGAAGTGGTCTCTCCTAAGTGTCATTCAACATGAAGTACTGATTAATCAGCTAATGGAGGACGGTAAGTTAAAATTCATTGGACGGTTCCTTGCCCAGGTTTGAGCAGATAATGTGAGATGGTGTGGTTGGGGTCGATGTTAAGGCCTCCCAGGAGTACTTCCTCTTGCCCATATAACATTGTACCACCACCTATGGTGGGTCTGTCCTGTCAGTGGGTCAGGGCAAACCCAGGGATTGTGATGGAGGAGTCGGGCATGCTGGCTATGATATAATTCAATAATTAGAACTGTGTTAGTCCTTTGCTTGACTGGTTTGTGTGATAATTCTCCAAATTCAGATACCATTCTCCAGGTTTTGTAGGAAGGACTTTGCAAGGGCGATGGCGCTGTGAACAACTTTGGTGTATTCAAATTTGGTGTTTATGTTGATGCTAGGTGGACTGTCATTATTACTGTGTTTCAGTGTAATAGTTTTGATGTAAGTGAATGCCTGATATTTAAGAGTCAACAGCTGATGGGGTTTGGTCAAATATAGAAGTCATTTTTCAACAAGTAATTTACTCCATGTGATTTGGCACAGTGATGCAATATTTCATGCTGCCCTCTCACAGTTACAGTGAGTGAGTTCGACCATGACCTTGAATACTGTTTGTGTGGTGTTTAACTATTCTTCCTGTGATTCTGTGGGTTTCCCTTGGTGTTCTGGTTTTCTCCCACATCCCAAAGATGTGCTGAATGGTAGGTTAATTGGCCGCTGTAAATTGTCCTTAGTGCAAGTGGGAGCCAGGAGAATCAGCAGAAAATTGATGGGCATGTGAGAATAATAAGTTGCAGGGGAATAAGAGGGAGAATGGGAATGCTCTGGAAGCTAGCATTGACCTGATGGATTAATGTCTCCCAGCTATTTTGTGAGTAATAATAAGAAATGGTTGAATGCATTAGAAGCAACAAAGGCAGTGCATTCTGATGGTGTCTCGGCTGTAGTGCTTAAATGCTCTGGTACTAGTTTTTTTTCTAGCCAAGATATTCTTATGCTGGCATCTTTCTGAAAAGGTGAAAAATTGTATAGCTATGACCTGTCTACAAAAAAAAAAGTGGGACAAATTCAATCTAGCTGATTACTGCCAATCATCAAAGTGATTGAAGATGCTTGTTATCAAAATGTGCTCCCAAAGGCATCCATTCAACATGAGCCGATGAACTGGTACTCACTTAAGGTTCTTACTGGAAATGAAAACAAGTAATCTTTGATTTTCAGCCTTTTCTGTTTTTATTTCACAAGTGGGAATGTTTGCTGGTAAGCACATATTGTTCATTTACATTTACAACTCTTAAATAGTGAACGATAGTGATCACATGCAGCTTTGATTTCATTCAGGTTGGGCTAACAGGTGAAAGCAGCATTCACACCGTGCTTATACCAAGCAATGACCATTTCTACCAAAGTAGAACCAAATATTTTTAATAGTGCTACATTCACTGAATTCTCCCACATGAAACTTAAATGGACCTGCTGCTTGGATATTGTGACTACGGAAACAGGACTTAAATTGGGAAAAAGGGACTTGCCTCTTGAGTCTCCAAAATCTTTCTACTATTCACTAGGGTCAGGGAAAGTGAATATATTTGTATTTGGGGAGTTATTACGATCATGCATGCTCTACTTAAAAGTTGGTGCAAGTTCATTCCATAGATAATTTTGTGAAGATAGCTCCCTGAGAAGAAGGAAATGAAAACATTCTGGGCAATAAGCCTGGACGGAGGACTAAGAGGTAATAGAAGATGTAATAGAGCCAAGTTGGGCTAAATGTCTTCTTTCTGTGCTGTTTCAATGATTTTTTGCAATTATTTGTAGCAAACCGAGCATTTCAGAATTGTTTACTTTGGAATTAAAATCTGAACTGTTGTTTCTTCATTCAGATAATTTAGGAAAAGCATTTTCCACAATCTCCTTAATAAATGTTACCATAAGTTACCACTTAAAATAAAACGACCTTGTTGGAATCCTGTGTTATTACAGACTATTTAGTTAATATTCTCTATAGTGACTGTCTGGTTTAGTCCCATGCTTTATCTAGTTTGTGAATTGATTTAATTCTGTATTACAGATTATAATTTGCAAGTAGCTATAACAGAAAGTCTGTGTAGAATGACATCTGAAACTCGGAGACGAGAACTGGCTAATAATTGGTTTCACATGGAATTCGTTGTTGATGCATTTAAGAGAATTAAGGATTCTGAATTTGAAACAGTAAGGACATGAATTTTATTTAAATCTATTGCTCACAAACTACAACTTGATTAGGAGAACAAGAACAATTATATAAGAATATCTGTAGAATCTCTGATGTCAGAAATATGATTGACTTAGATATGAACCTTGCTGGGCATTAACCTCTAATGTCTTTTGGATATCCATTAGATGTTGATCTCCTAATGGCAGGATAGCACATCTGGTGGAACAGGAAATTTTGTTAGCATGGCTGGTTTTTTTTTCTACCATTTTCTTACCATTTATCCACACTCTAATGCTTCATTTAAACACATCAGTTGATTCTCCAAAAACTTGTCTCCCAAACCAGTTGGAGTCCTCCCAGACCACATGTTGCCATAATCCCATAGAAGTGAAACTGCTGTTGACCGCAGTAGAAAAGAAAAACAGATAGGCTGTAAACTTGGTTGGCTGACTTGATGGGAATCATTTCCATCTCTTCATATCAGGTAATTTTTCCTACACCATTCTTGACCACTTAGATTTAATTTTAAGATCATGCCCCTATTTTCTCTGTGTTCTGTTAAAGAGTAATTTTCATCAATAATTTAACTACTGTAAATAAATCTCTTTTTGAATGATCAGTAACCTGTAATGTTAACTTTGTTCCTCTCTCCACAGATTCTGCCTAACATATTCACAGCATTTTCTGTTTTTATTTCAGATTTCTAGTATTCTCAGTTTTTATTGATTTTAATCTGTCTATCTACTGGATAACACAAGTTTCTTGTTCATGGGCCTTGCTCTTCACCCTGCTGTCTTTCTAAAACCAGAGTATCTTTGCTAAGGTGGGGATGTGAATACTGAATATAGTATTGTGAATTAAGTGAAATCTGGCCAGCACTTTCTTATGATGCTCCTGTGAGTCTCCTGTTTGTATGCCCTCTACCCTGAGCTCGGACAGCCATCTATAATTGGGTCATTGACTGTTATCATAAATTTTTGTAAAAAGGTACAAGTCACTTTGCAATTGCACTTTTAATGTTTAAATTTTGGACAGGACTCTAAGTACCTGTCCTGTGCTAACCCAATTAAGAAGCTGTTATTGGGCAGTCAAGTTGTCAAAGTAGCTTCAGTCAGCCATTTGCACCTATTCTGAGTGTTTTAGTAATTGATTATGGGTGTAACTGCTATCAGTTGGGAGACAAAATTGCCAAGTGGCAATTTCCTTTTCCCAAAACACGTTAATTACTTCAGGTTTTATTTTTGTTTTTATGGCACTAAGTCTACATAGTGGGTGAATCAACATGACCAAGTTAAATCCATTGTTGAAAGCTTCTAGGAAGGATATCAGAAAATTTAGCACAAATCACACTTAAATTAATAGAACTTCAAATCTGGGGGTGGTGGTTGGTGGTGCCAGGGTATTTGCCTAAAACCTGATTCTTCCAATCATCATATTTTTCCATTAAGTTCTTAGGTTGTGCTTGATTTTTTTCAGAAAAAAATGATGTCAACAAATATTTCATTCCAAACATTAGATTATTTGCTTTTAACTTTTGCATTATCCTTTCCTCTTTGAATAATGGTGCAAGGTTCCACTGTTTTGAGTTTTTGGCACGTTAATTGAACTTATTGAGCTTTAGAAGTCTTCCCAGTTTCTCTGCTTATTTAATCATATGGCACTTCTAGGTTGTGTTGAGAGAAACTGGGATTAATTTTTCTCAGTTTACTTGAAATGGCAGCTTCTGTGTGACTGAGAGACACTGCTTCTACTTATTGGTGGGCAATCTCATAAAGCATTTTTCAGCATGTAGACTCTTCAGCATGCATGTGTAGGGTTAGGTGCAGGTGCTTGCAGCAGATTCTGGACTCCAGAATGAGCAAAAGATCCAAAATATAATTAATCACAGAAGCAAGATGTTCCTGGATTGGAAGCTGCACTATGTCTTAGGAAAAGAAACACCTTTGCAGTGACCTGAAGGCTGAGGTTCAGCAGTAAAGCCTTCACTTAAAGAACAGATGGTGGTTGGAAAGAGTAGAAGAGGTATAGTGTTTTGTTGTCAGCCATGACTTGGGGGAGATTTTCAATGCTGTCAGCCATGATTTGGGTAGGAATTCATCCACAGCTCAAATACCTAAGACCCTACCCCACTGGGAGCTAAGATTGGAGGTAAATTCATCAAGGATGGAAAGGCAGTTGGCTACTGCTAGAAGGAACTCTTGAAAACCATCTTAACCTGATTTAAGCGCCTTTGACTTTATCCCACAAGCATTTGGTCCAGTCTTGCTGCCATTTCTGACCAACATGAAGTTGGAAAAGCCATATGCAAACTAATAAACAACAAAGTCTGAAGAGCAGATTGAATAGCTGGTGTCTTATATCTTGTTGGTGAGGAATTTCAGTCACGAATCCACAATTTTTTCACATCTAGAAAATGCCAAGAGGATTCAGAGGAGTGGTAATTATGACCATCTTTAAGAAAAGAGACAAAATCCAACTGTGGTAACTGTAGAGTGGTCTCCCTGCTGTCTGCTACAGGGAAAGTTATCACCATGGTCCTCAACTGCCTCATCCCAGTGGCTGAGGAGCTGCTTCCTGAATCGTAGTGTAGATTCTGTCCATCTGGAGACATAGTGGACATGATCTTCACTGCACAACAGCACCAAGTGAAACACGGGGAGTAACACCAAACATTACTTATTGCCATTCTTGATCTTATGAAAACATTTGACTCGTCAATTGGGAGGGACTGTGGAGCAATCTTCTCAAATTTGGCTGCCTATGGGAATGTGTCTTCATTTTTACATTTGTTTCTTGATGATGAGCAATACATGGTCCGGACCAGTGGGTCCACAACAGAACCAATTTCAATGTGGTTGGTTGTCAATCAAGTCTGTATTTGATGCTTTTTTCAATCTTTCTTGTCGCAATGGTGCTCCCCACCTCCAACTGCTGGCATGGAACAAGGCACAGGGCAAGTGGGAAACTGTTCAGTCTATATGGACTCCACTCCAGAACCCAGGCCACCTCCGTTTGAGTCACTGAGCTGTTTTGCACAGACGATGCTTACGGTATGTAAACTCATGTTAAGAGGCTGAGGATCAATTCATTGTTGACTAGTTTTATGAAGCATACTCAACACTGTCAGATCAAAGTTTCCCTGCCAACCTGCCCCAGACCTCTGGGTACTCCGGTTTCCTCCCACATTCCAAAGACGTACGGGTTAGGAAGTTGTGGGCATGCTATGTTGGTGCCAGAAGCGTGGAGACACTTGTGGGCTGCCCCCGGAACACTTTACGCAAAAGATGCATTTCACTGTGTGTTTCAATGTACATGTGACTAATAAAGATATCTTATGTAGAACATTGCATCTGACAATAGATCTACAGTAAGACGATAGTAATGTGAACCACTTCCATTATCTTGGAAGCCATTTATCAACAAAGATGAATATTGATGATGAGATTTGCAGTGAGCCAGGATATCTTTATACATCTGAGGAAATAAGTGCATGAAGATCAAGACCTCAAACTTAGCACAAAGCTCTTGATCTACCAGGCAACAGTGATCCCTGCCCTCTTGTATGCTGGACGACTCACATGAGGGACTTTGATGCACTGGAAAGATACCAATCTACAAAATTCTCCAAATTCACTGACACAATAAATGAAACAATGCCAGCAACCTTTCTCTGGCCAGTATACCCTGCATTGAGGCCCTATTGAACTCAGTCAGCTCTGTTGGGCAGGCTACATTGTTCACATACAGCAGACTCCTGAAAGGGGTGCTTTGTTAAGTGCTCAGTCATAGCAAGAGATTACCAGATGGACAGATGGAGACTCAAAACCTCCTTGGAAAAATGCAAGGTTGCCATTGACTCCTAGGAATCCCTGGCCCATGACTGCTCAAAGTGAAGAAGGAACATTTGGAATGGCACTGAGAACCTTGAGCTTACGCATCAGTAGCACACAGAAGCCCTCAATAAACTCACCCCCGTTGCATAACACTACACTTCGACAATAGAAATCCATGACAAAGCTCTGGAAAATATGGACCATTTCCATATCTTGGGAAACACTTCTCAGTGAAGGGAGACATCAAGGACGAACTTCACCATTGCCTTCATTGTGCCAGCACAGCCTATTGTTTTTTTTGAGGAAGCATGTTTGAAGATCAAGACTCAAAACCAGCAGAAAGCTCTGGTCCACTGGATGTCCTTGTAGACAAATCATTGAAAGTTAATGTGCGGGTACAGTAAGCAATTAGTAAGGCAAATAATATGTAGCCTTTAGGGTAAGAGAATATGAGTACAAGAAATATCATGCTTCTGTTGAATGTGTTGGTCACATTTCATCTGAAATAATAGTGTACAGGTCTGGTCTGCCTCTGTGAGGAAGGATCTGCTTGTGATGAAGTTTCAATAGATTGATTCCTGGGATTGTGAGTTTGTCATCTGAGGAGCGATGAAGTGGAATAGGTCTATACTCCTGACTTTAGAAGAATAAGAACCAATCTGATTGAAGTGTATAAATGCTTATAAGGCTTGATGGGACTGGTGTTTCCTCTAGCTTAGGGTATTTGGAACCAGTGGTCAAAGTCTCAAAATGAGGAGTTGGCCATTCAGAACAGAGGGGAAAACAAATTTCTTCAGAGGGTGATGAATCTTTGGAATTAACTACCTAAGAGGTCTGTGGAGGTTCTGAGCATACTGAACAAAGATTTTTGCATCCTGAGAGAATTGATGGATATAGGTTTTTTACAGGAGAGTGGTGCTGAGTTAAAAGATCAGGATCTTTTTGAATTGCAGATCAGGGATGAGGGGCCAAGTGACCTGCTTCTGTTTCTTATGTTTTGTGTTTTTATACTTTTTTGTTGTTCACACCAAACTTATAACCTGAATGGTCCCCTTGTATGATAAGATGGACTCTTGACCTCATAATCTGCTTCATTATGGTCATGCACCTTTTTGTCTGCCTGCACTTTCTCTGTAAATGTAACGCTTTATTCTGCATTCTGTTATTGCTTTTACCTTGTACTACCTCAATGTACCGATGTGATGAAATGACCTGTATGGATGGCATGCAAAACAAAGTTTTTTTTTTACTCTACCTCAGTACACGTGACAATAATAAACCAATATAATTTACCATTTTACCCCATTATATTTTATCTGCTAATTTTTTGTTCATTCACTTAATTTATCTATATCCCTTTGCAAGTTGAGTCCTCCTTACAACTTGCTTTCCCATCTATCTTTGAATCGTTAACAAATTTAACTGTAATATTTTTAAATCATCAATCCTCTATGCATGCTAATTTATTACACACAACATCATGTGCTCTTGTGCAGGTGGATTATCAAAAGCCTAGGCATGTTACATCGTGTTAATCATTAATTTTATTTACAAGTTTCTTTTTTCATTCATTAATGGATGGGATTATTGTCCCAAAGAAGAAAATAAAGATTAGAACTTTTTATGAGCCTGCTGTGAATGATTTTTTTTGCTTAAAAATAACTGAGTCAATTGGGACTACTTCAGAAGTATATGTTTCTGCTGCATCTCTATTCTCACTTCGAAAACCATTTGTTCACAGCAAAGTTGAAATGTGCTTGAAGTGTTTCATTCATGTAATAATTTATTCCTATTTTGCAATATATCAATAAGAGGATAATATGAAAAACAGCATTTTAATTTTAGTTTGCGATATTTTATAATTTTCACGATAAGTTGGGTAAACGTAACAGTGACTTCACAAGGTTTCAAAGTAACAACAGAGTCACTAAGATATTGGACCACTTTTGCAAATTTATCTCTTTACCTTGAAGAATGGCACACATGTGAAATTGGTTTTTTTTGTGGCACTATTCTCATGATTCCTGTTACTAAAATAATGACTCAGTCACATTTGCATATAATACTTACCTTTTATTACATTCTATGTATGGCACTAATAAATTGTTATGATGTAAAGATATAGGCATAACATATTTAAATGACAGCACAATAATGGACTGTGCGGAGTGCTCTTAGCTTATTAGGCATATACAATCTTGTTACCTCTGTTACATTGCCATTTTTAAACATGTTCGGTGCCCCATCAATACATGTGAACAGCTTGACTTATTCTAGGCTTTTTCAGACTTGGCAGATGAACCTCCTCACATTGCATCAGCATTTTTACCTGTTCCAATATGTTTGTCTTAAATACCAATTATAGAGTAAATGGTTTCAAACCCATGCTCTTTACTCATTGTACACTGACCTCAGAGTGTCTCTGAGGCACTAAGATGCACTAGTCTCATTCCCATATAACCCATCTAAAAACCTTTATGAATATCAGAAGTTCTGGATGAGGCAAAGCCTTTCGGTTGCATCCTTTTTGGATGTGGAAGAGACAACAATTTAATAATTCAGTTTTTTCCAGGATTGTAGAAGATTCCTCAATCAGGTGAATGGAATGCTTGGAGAAAAAACAAGGTGAAATATTTATTTTGTATTCTTTTGAGATTTCTTCTTACATATGTGATTGAATACTGTCAGTATTGTAACCAGATTGTACAGTCAAACTGCCCCTGCTCATCTTGATTACAATTTATTTGACTTTGATACAGGGAATTTATTTATCCACCATTTTGTTTTTGCCCTGTTGCAATGACAAGATCATGGTCCAACTTGCCACATCTTTGTACTATTGAGGGAGCATTGTATTGTTGGAAATCTTATCTTTCGAGTGAGGTTTTAAGAGGAGCCCTGCTCTGCCTTCTTTAGTGGATGAATTATTCAACTAATATCATTAAAAGGGTTTATTTGGTCATTAATTGCAATAGTTTACAGAATGCAAATTGACATCTGTGCTTCAGTGTTTCCACCATTTTCTGCTTTGTCCTGGATTACCAACGTCTGCAGGTATTTTGATTTTCAAACATCTCTTTCCTGTTTTTTAAAGTCATTATTGACAGAACAGATCAGAACAGAGTTCTGTGGAACTAAGCAAGCAGTTTATTGAAATACTTTCCAGAAGGAAATGTGACCCAGAAGCGCTGAATTATCTAGCCTATTGTATCTAAGGCATAACTTTGTCCCGTCTTTCAAAGGACATTGAGGAGGAACTGATTGAGTGTGAGTGAAGTGGTTGATAAGGCTGGTAAAATTTACTCTTTCAAAGAGCCAGCAGAGAGAGGGCTGAATCAACCCTTTGCTCAAATATTCTTTCATTCTTGCTAATCTCACAAATAGGAATCTGGATTTAGTAATCTGTCATCATGTTTAACTTGAACATTCTTTTTTTTCCTCTGCAGTGTTTCTACTTTCCCTTGTTTGGAAGTGTTTCTTGATAATCACAAGGTAAGCTGGCCATGTAATGAGTGAGCTGCTTATGACAGAGAAATATTCTTAATCTTAGAATGTTGAAGAGGCTATATGAATGTGATGTCGTACCTCGTTCTACCTTTGTGCACCTGCCAAGTATGATTCTGATCCTTCCAGAAAATACTTTTAAAATAGATTGTCTTGTAAAAGCAGTTTGGTTCCTTCACTGTTTTCCACAACAACACTACTGATGTGAGAAATCTGAAATAAAGGGGCCATGAATGGTCATTGACCTGAAACATTAACTACTTCTGCCTGATCTACTGAGTGTTAAGAGCATTCTTGTTTTAATTTGTCCTTTATTTTTATTCAGATCTGTCAATTTGTTTTTGAGTCTACATTTCTCTAAAGTATACCAACCCAAGCCTACTCATGTGCTTCAGGGTGATTTGAACAGGGAATCAGTCCTCTGCATCTTTTCAAAAATTCAATATTGCCCAACTAGCCAGGGGTTGAGAACTGAATATAATTTTCTAAATGAGGCCTAACCAAGGTTTTGTACAAGGACAAAATGATGGCTTAAAAATTCAGTTGCCTATCACATCTCTCTAAAGTGCTACATGACTGATTTTGTGTGAAAAATCAATTGTGAAATGTGACTGTGAACTTATAGCACATACAGCACAAAATACAATATTTGATTAGCTGCTTTGTTGTATATCTACATGTGGAAGGCACTTGGGGAGATAGTGCAATATTCTTAATCATAGAACGTTGAAGAGGCTAAATGAATGTGACGTGCAACCTAGTTTTACTGGTGTGCACCTGTCAAGCATGATTCTGATCCTCTCAGAATATCCATCTGAAATAATTTGTGTCATAAAAGCAATCTGGTTCCTTCACTGTTTTCCAAAGACAAAACTGCAGATGTGGGAAATACCTAAATGCCAGATTGTCAGTGAAAATAATATGTAATTAGTACCCTATTGGCCAGTTACCCTGTTCACCGTTTTTGAACTGTTGAAATCTTGTTGTGGTAGCAACAAATTGGGTGCCCCTGAAAAGATTGTGAAATTGGCTGCACACGAATGAACAACAGTATTAACATGATTTCTACCCAATTAGTCCTGTTAAGTCAACAGTTAGTTGAAAGCTGTTGACTTCAGTGCTCTTGTAATGGTGTATTTAGATGGCTTACTGTGGTAATGTGTATTCATGCAGGAGCATAATACTCCTTGGTAGAGTACCCCAAGGTAAAAATATGGTTTGGAGGGACTTTGATATTTGCTCCATATGGTTCCTGCAAGTGGCTTTCTCTCTTTCTATCATTACCTTGTCATTGGTTGTCTACCAATGTTACTCAAGGGTGAGGGTAGGGTCCATACTTAGGATCCATAGGTTAATACTTTGTCCTGTAAAATTTAATGTCCAGCTTCCAAGCAGCAGCTTTAAAACCGAAGTGGTTCTAGTTGGAAGGGGTGTAATTTCCAGCTCTGATTCTCCAAGGTCTTAATTCGTTGTAGCTCTAGCCAAAGCAATGATCAGTACCCACATAGCTAACCCTATATTAGCAGATATGTGAGTTTGGTTGACACTGTAAGATACATCACTCTTGAAAATGTTAAAGAGTGGTTAGGCTAAGACTACTTGCTCTGGGGAAGTCCACTGTTAACTGTGTGAATTGGTTTAACTGTCTTTCAAGGTGGACATGGTTAAAAATCTTTGCAACAGATCCCCAAGAAAGTCTAGATCTATGTACAATTTTCTGCCAATTAATATTTTGAAAATTCTGCCTGTTGCAATAGGTAACATATGACTCAGTGATTGCCCAAATCTTTTTGCAGAAAATTTATTGTTTATAATTTTGGTTATGCATGGGAAAGAAACAGAAGTCAGAATAGCCCTCTTGAACCTACTGCACTTTCATTAGGATCAATACTGATGCTTAGTCTTGCCTGATTCATCATATTCCTTAATTTTTTCATGCTGGAAAGTGAGCATGCAGATACAGCAAGTAATTAAGGAGGCAAGTGGATCGTCAGCCTTTATGGAAAAGGGGATGAGAAAGAAGTGGATGGTCAGGAACTCGGGGAGGTTAATAATGATGTCATGAAGAGAGTCCACATTACAGAAGAGGAGGTGCTGGGGGTCTTAAAATGCATAAAAGTAGGTAAATACCCCAGACCTGATTGAGTGTCTCCTAGGACATTGTGGGAAGCTAAGGAAGAAATTATAGAGCCCCTAGAGGAGATACTTGTATCATCGATAGCCACAGGTGAGATGCCAGAAGACTAGAAGGTGGCTAATCTTGTGCCTTTATTTAAGAAAGGCTGCAAGGAAAAGCCTGGGAACTACAGACTGGTGAACCTAATGTCAGTGGTGGGTAAGTTATTGGAGGGGATTCTTAGGGACAGGATCTACATGCATTTGGAAAGACAAGGACTGATTAGGGATAGTCAGCATGGCTTTGTGCATGGGAAATCACGTCTCATGAATTTGGTTGAGTTTTTTGAAGATGTGACCAAGAAGATATATGAGGCCAGCGTGGTAGACGTTATCTATATGGACGTCAGCAAGGCCTTTGACAAGGTACCATATAGTAAGCTTGTCCAAAAGGTTAGAACACATGTGATTCAGGGTGAGTTAGCCAATTGGATACAAAATTAGCTTGAAGGTAGGGGTCAGGGTGGTAGTAGAGGGTTGTTTTTCAGACTGAAGGCCTGTGACCAGCGGTATGCTGCAGGGATCAATGCAGGGATCACTGTTGCTTGTCATTTATATTAATGATTTGGATGAGAATGCAGATGGCAAGGATAGTAAGTTTGCAGATGATGCTAAAATTGGTGGTATAGTGGACAGTGAGGAAGGTTATCCAAGGAATGGCTTATAGTAGGTAAATGTGAAGTGTTGCATTTTGGTAAGACAGACCAGGGCAGGACTTGCACAGTAAATGGTAGGGCCCTGGGGAGTGTTGTAGAACAGAGAGGCCAAAGGGTGCAGGTACATAGTTCTTCGAAAGTAGTGACACAGTGGTGAAATGGTGAAGAAGGCTTTTGACATGATTGCCTTCATTGGTCAGGACATTGAGTAGAGGAATTGCGATGTCATGTTACAGCTGTACATGATTCTGGTAAGGCCACATTTGGAGTACTGAGCACAGTTCTGGTCCCCCTGCTATAGGAAAGATGTCATTAAACTGTAAAGGGAACAAAAAGATTTACAAGGATGTTATCGGGACTGGAGGGTTTGAGTTATGAGGAGAGGCTGGATAGGCTAGGACTTTTTTTCCTGCAGCGTAGATGGGTGAGGGGTGACCTTATAGAGGTTTCTAACATTATGATGGGCATAGATACAGCGAATAGCCACATTCTTTTCCCCAGAGGAGGGGAGTCCAAAACTAGAGGGCATAGGTTTAAAGTGAGAGGGGGAAGATTTAAAAGAGATCTGAGGGGTAACTTTTTCATACAGAGGATACTGTATATATGGAATGAGCTGCCAGAGGAAGTGGAACAGGTGAGTAAAATTGTGACATTTAAAAGACTTCTGGACAGGTACATGGATAGGAAAGGTATGGGCCAAATGCAGGCAAATGGGATTAGCTCAGTTAGGCAACTTGGTTGGCATGGATGAGCTGGGCTGTATAGCTCGATGATTCTATGACTTAGAAAGTAGAGAGCTTTTGCAGCAACTGTGCAGGGTTTTGGAGACTACCCCCTATAATACTGCATACTGGTATCTTGGTGCTCAGGATGTGCTCCCAGGTACAAGAATATTAATGGATTCAGTGCTGAAAGAGGTTGTTATAGCATTGGTAGAGAAATATATTACAAATAGTGTTGCTGTGCTGGTAACCTATCTTCACCATTGCTATACACTGCAATGTCAAAATCCAGGATGTTTGGAGCTGGTTTGAACCCCTACCCACTGGCAGTCTTGGAACAATGAATCTGCCGACAGGTTGGTGCAGCCATCTGCCTGCTGGTATTGGATGACCCGAGGTGAGTAATGCGACTTCTCATTACTAAGGTGTGCACTCCAGCTGGCATGGTGAGTGTAGGCCATTGATGGGATTGTCGGGGGCTGTTCCATGTATTGATTGACTGCCTGAATTCCATGATCTCTCTCAATACTTTCTGTTGCATATGATAGAAGTTGCTGTCTCTTTTCCAAGTTTGGCTGCACGGTCTTGGGCCAGTGGTACCCTTTCTCAATGGTAACAAGTTCACTGGCCAGCAACCACTGTAGAGTTTGCTACAGTAGAGCAAGAGCACTAGAATGAATCAGCATTCTGCAGGGTAGCACCAAGCGTGGATACTAATGTATTTGTATTTGTATTGGAAACAATTCAAAGAGGGTTCACTTGGTAAATTCCTGGGATGAGGGGGCCCTCTTATGAGGAAAAGTTAACCTAGCTTAGCCAATACTCTTGGAGTTTTGAAGAATAAGTAGTGATCTTTGTGAAGTATGCAAGATTCTGAGGATATTTGACAAGTCGATGCTGATTGAATATTTCCTCTTGTGGGGAATCTCGACTGGGGGCAGAATACGAGGTTGCCCATTTAAGACAGAAATGAGGAGGAGTTTCTTCTCTCTAGTTGTGTGTTTTTGGAAGTCTCTGTTCCATAGGCCTGAATCATTCAATATTTTCAAGGCTGTGCTCTTATTGTAGGCTCGAGGTGCCATAAAGCCGATTCCTGCTCCTATTTCTTACATTCTTAATCTCAAATATATTCAATGCCTGAGTATCCAGTGGCCTCTGGGGTGAAGAATTCCAAAGTTTTATGACACACTTTGCAGTCTCTCCAAATCTCTAGTTAACATCTTGTATTGAGTTTATAAAAAATAATTGTAGACTCTTCAGCACCATTTAATTTAGGCCTGTCCTTTTCTTGTCATCATAGGAAAAACACCCTCTCTGTTGAAATAATCCAGTAAGCGTACACACCAGTGCCTCCAAAGTGAATGTATCCTACTTTGGGTAGAGAGGCCAAACTGTACATGTACTCTGTGTGATCTCGCCAATGCTTGTTCAACTGCAATGACTTCTTGCTGTTATGTGCCTATTCCTTCCCATATGGACAAAAAGAAAAGTGCTTGGAAAGGATGGGCATATAGATGTTCTCAGGAAACTGTGCTTGCTTTGACCTTGGACCTAGAAAATCCTTATGCAACCCTGATCTTGTACAACAACTACAGCTATCTCAAATCCAGTGACTTAAATTTATATAAGTGTACAATAGCTGCTGTGCATTCTAGCTAGAAGATACTCTGAAATCTGACAGACTGGAAATAAAATAAAATCAGCAAATACCAGGGATACTGAGCAGGTCAGGCATTATTTGTGGAGAGTGAAACAGAGTTAATGTTTCAGGTGAATAACCCTTCATTAGAAATGGAGAAGTGAGAAAACAAGTATATTTTAAGCTGCCGAGATAGAAAGAACAAAGGGAATGTTTGTGATAGGATGGAAACCAAGGTTGTCGGTGACACAGCTGCTTTTGGTACGATCTGAGAATGGGCATCTCATACGTCTGAAGGAGTTTAAAGGAGACAAATAAATGAAGAAAATACCCAGCATATCAGGTAGTATCTGTTCACGGGTGTATTATCTTGCATCAGAACTGGCAAATTCTCACATGAACAGGAAAGATGGTTATCTAAAGTTGTTGAATTCAGTATTGAGTTCTGAAGGTTCCAATGTCAACTGGTCCAGCATCTCATTTTCAGAAAATTTGCTGAGTATTTTCAGCATGCTCTTTTATTTCAGATCTCCAGCAACTGCTGTGTTCTGTATCTCACACTTCCAGCATGTGTGTTTTTAAATTGTCTGTCTCCTTCCCTCATTCATCTGCCTCCTTTAAACTCCTTCACATAGAGGAGTTACCTCCCTCAGCTTATGTTGGGCTTCGTTGGAACAATATGGGAGGTCGAAGTGTGCAACAAAAGAACTACTGTTTAGTTAGAAAATAGTGCTGGAGAAATTAATGACACTGAAAGCTGATAAATTCCCAGGACCTGATAATTTGCATCATGGAGTACTAAAGGACCTAGCTCTGGAAATAATGAATGCATTCTTATTATTTTCCAGAGTTCTATTGCTTATGGAGTAGTTTCCACAATTGGAGAGTGGTAAATGTAAATCACTATTTTAAAAAACGAGGAAAGGGAACAGACTGATAAGCTGAACATCAGTAGTGGAGAAAATAGTAGCTGCCATCACAAAGGCTGAGATAGCAGGATAGAAGGAAAATATCAACACAGGAGCAAAAGAACATAGGAGCAGGAGTAATCTGTCTGGCCCCTCAAATCTATCCCACATTCGATATGATCATGGCTGATCTGCCTCAGGTCTCAACTCGTTTTCTGTGCCAGGTCAATGGGATTAGGCAAAGTCAGCATGGATTTCTGGAATGGAAATTATGTTTGACAAATCAGCTGGAGTGTTTGTGATGTAATTGTTGTATATTTCAAATCAAGTCACATTTTACTGGCATTGAATATAATTACTGTACATCCAGCTACGGTCTTCTCCTTCATACTGTCATTTATTGAACTCTGGACCACAAGCACAATATTGCAGATTTGGTGTCAATGGAATTAGTTGAGATTGATAGCCTTGGCTTTACTATCTCAGCTAGCTCTGGAAATTGTTGTATAGATGAATCTCAAAATTTCCTGAAATCATTTATTTCAGATTCATTTGCAAAATTGTGGGACAAACGGTACTTTAGCATCAAAGCTAGCATTAGGAATTGCATTTTCTGCTATTATTTGAACTTGCAATCAGGATTATGTACATTATGTGAAGTATGGCCTTTCGTTCTTGTTGAGCTGGTCTTGCGTTTTCTCCTTGCTGTGTGATAACACTCCTGAAGTTTGTCTTCTGTTTTCAGATAACTCCTTGAAGAAACACATTCTTTTCTGCATATTTGCAGTCTATTTTTTTTGCCCTGTCATCAGCCCATTGTATGAAATTCATAACAGTGCTGTATGATGGAGGACTGGAAAAAGGACGTTTCTCAAAAATCTTGTTGGTTTTCACATTCAGTAAACTCACAGTACTCGGTGCTCAGTATGATACAGAATTTCTTTAAACCCTGTATTTTATCTATTTCTGCTGGCAGTGGAGACGGAGCTGCTTTATCAGGTTCAGTCTGTTGTTTCTTACAAAGGTAACGTTGAAGTGCAGTTCACAAGCTGGACAACTACTGAACATTTTTTTCATTGCAGCAGTGAATTTGCCAACTTGAGAGGAGTGAATGTGTCTCTAATGGCCAGGTAGTCTTAGAATGGGCACACTGAAATACCAAGTAGCCCCTTAAGAACTTAATTTGATTCCTGAGCACACTGTGGTATTTTCTGTCATAATCTTGGATCACTTGTCAAATTCTCTTTCAAAGTTCATCAGACATTTGGTGACAGCTTTTGACACAGTTGAGTAATTTATAACTTCAAGAAATAAATAACTGCATATTTTCCAAACATACATTTGAGGTACAGCTATGATAAGCACAGTACACAGTTATCTTTGTCATCTGTTGAGCTTCCCCCTGATTCCAACTAATTATCACTCAATCAGTTTACCCCCGGTAAGTAGCGCAGTGATGGAAGCGTTGTTCACAGTGCTTTCATGTGAATTTACTCACCAAAAATCTACTCATTGTGGGTTTTTTCCAGGGCTACTTGCTCTATACTTCATCACAGCCTTAGTCCAGACACGATGCAAAGAGCTAAATTCCATTGTTGAGGTGCGATTGAGTCCCATAAAGGCAGCATAAGACTGATTGTGGTATCAGGGGGTTCTGAGAAAGCTGGTCAATGTTCATCAAGGGGAAAACGTGAGACTGCTATGTCTTATACAAAAGAAGATGGTTGTGCTCGTTAGAGGTCAATCATCCCTGCCTCTGGACATCACTGCAGGAGTTGCTCAGGATAGAGTCCTTGGCTTAACTATCTTTAGCTGATTATCAATGACCTTCTGTAATTGCTGCCAGAGGTAAGCATGTTCACTAGTGATTGCACAGTGTTCAATTTCATTTGCATTCCTTCAGGAAATGAAGTAGTTTTTGCTTGCTACAAGAAAACCTGGACAGCATTCAGACAAAAATGAATCAGTGGAAAGAAACAATTGTGCTATAAACCTGCTAGGCAGTGACTATTTTCCAACAATAATGTCCAATCACATATGTTAAACATTCATTCCATTCATCACCAGCTCACTGTGGCTGCAGTATGTGCCACTTACAAAATGTACTGCAGTTACTCACCTGGAGTATTCCAACACCTTCTCCCAGATCTGAGACCTCAACCACTAAGAAGGATAGACAGGAGGCACATGGTAACACTGCTGCCTGCAGGTTTCCATGCAAGTCATCCACCATCCTGAATTGGAAGTATATGCTGTTCCTTCTACATTGTTGGGTCCAAATCCTAGAACTCGCTACCCTTTGTTGGAATATTTTCACCAGAAAGACTGCAGCAGTTCTTAAGGGCAATTAGAGATGGCCAATAAATAATTCCTTTTCCAGTGACATGTGCATCCTGAAAAGTGACTAAATAAGTATCTGAAGTGCTATTATGTTGCAGATCACGTGACTCAGCATATTCTTTGCTCTCTTGATATTCGATAGTCAAGGCCTGGCCAACTGGGATCACTTGCTTTTCTGGAAGAAGAAAAGAATAAAGTAGCGTCATGGTGAGGAGGACAAGTAAAATGTGTGCTCACACAATCTGCATCTGAAGGGATAATGGGAAAGGGGGAATGGAATCTGAGAGAACAGATTATATGTGAATATTATCATTATCAGTTATTTTGCACAACCTTAAAAATGAATCCTTCAGCTTCTCCACTACTGGATAATATTCTCTTTTCTAGGCTGCCGAGTTGATGGACGTAGGCTTGCGTGCTGGTAATCTGCTGTTTAGGTGGTTATTGTGTGGCATCTTTTTCTGCTAGAGAGAAGGAAGTCTGCTAATGTCTGGGTGATGAATCTTCCGTAATTAGATATGGGTCTGCCATTTTTAGTAATCAGAGCATGTGAGGTTGTGGTGTAGCTTGTGTTTATTGGTTGAGTGATGAATGTCTCTTGAGCATAGTTGTGAAAGGCTGCTGGGCTGAGTGATAGGATTTGTTGAAGTCTTCCTGGCCTCAAGCATGAGGTTATTAAACTTTTTAGCAATGTATCTATGTTCTTACTGTTGACCTCAAGTGCATGCTTCCCTTACTTCTGCTTCATTATTGCCCTGGGTAGCTTCCTGAGCACTTTGCACGTGATTAACCTTTCTCCTCTCCATTTCAATTAGCAAAGTATCTAGAGACACTTCTGTTCATCGGGTTACTTGTCATATTCAGCCCTGTTCTGGCTTAGTTTCAAGCAAGCTTCACAAAATTTTGGAATGATTTCCATGAATCATTCATTAATTATTACTTGCTTTAAGAAGTGCAGCTCAGCTTTAGCTACTGATAGCTACTGACAGAATTACACCTTGTGGAAATACATGAATGTAGCAAGTACTGGGATTGAAGCAAGCTGGATGCTTTGATCAGGTGGTAACACAATTGTTAAATGCATCCTACACCTGTTCAGGTGGTGCAGGTTAATTGCAAATTCAATATACTCAAAGTTGAGATACACAGGGAGATAACAAGGGTTATAGACAACTGGCAGGAAAATGGAATTGAAGCCAGAGGGGCCAAATAGCCTATTCCTGCTCCTATGTGTTACTTTCCTGCTGCAATCCATATTACATTGCTTAAAATGTGAAGCAAGCAGATCCTGTAATAATTTTCAAAAGGAGATTGGATAAATGAATTTGAAATTTGTAGGGCAAAGATGAGAGAGCAAGGAGTGGGACTCATTATTAGCATTTTCAAAGTGCACACAGAAAAGGCCCCCTTTTGCTCAGGATCATTCTATGATTTTAGCATGTATTGCCACTGTATGCTCAGCCTTTTCCATGGAGCCGGTCTAGAGTTGACTGATAACATTTGCATAATTTATAGGTGAGCACTTTCAATCAAATTGTCTTATAGAAAATTTCATGAAAGCTTTTACATTTGCATTATATTGTTGCAATGTCAAAATATTATTGGGTCAAATTCAGATTTTGAAACCTTGCAAATATTTAAAACCTGTGAGTAATGTCCTGGATATGCTCACTGATAAATACTTATTGCAATTCTGGCTACAATTGTAATAGAGAGATAAAACTAAAGGAAAATACTTTCAAGCTTTAACTGTTCAGGAAATCATAATTACTGCTTCCAATATCTTCATAATGTTTTGGAGGCATGGCTTTTGTAAATTTCCAATAAGGTTTTCCAATACATTTCAAAAGAAGGGAATGATTTTTATTCTCTGCATGGCAAGTAAACACACACACGTATCTATCAGAAACTCAGAAGGAATGTGGTTACCACTTTGCTGTACATAATAAACAGGTGATATCTTCCCTTATAATTAATACAGGTACAGGAATATGTTATGGTAATTTTAAAGTTTATTTTGCATATTTAAGAAAAATGTGAAATGGGATTTGTTAAATAATTGCATGTGTAGTTCAGTTATGTCTTGATATTTTAATTTTTAGCTGCAGATGCCATCTGACGATAAACTCGAAGAATTCTGGATTGATTTCAATATTGGCAGTCGGAGCATTTCCTTTTACGTCATAACTGAGGAAGATGAAAGTGTGAGGAGTATTGCAAGTATTCAATTTTGAAGTACAATAATCTGTGTATACAAGAGAATGAAAAGTATCTTTTAAATACTATGAACCCTGAAAATTATGATACCAGAAAGTTTATTTCTGGCATCATGTTGTGTTGAGGGAATGAAATATGCAGTACTGCATTATAATGTTTGTGCCCTTACTTGACTAAGCTGCAGGTAAAGAAAAAGATTTTCCAGAATCTTGTGTTCAAGCTGCTTTAGAGTGCTTAGAGGGCAGCCAACCTCCTTTCTACCAGTAATTCTGTTCCCAAAATTTTTCTTTTTGGGATATTGTATCTCAGGCCCATTGGACATAGGCCAAAATTTTGCTGAAGTATGCTCCATAGATTTTTTCCTCATACATACTGTAAGCTTAAATAGTATTTATGCCACAAATTGCTCTGCATGCAAGCTGATAGTGGGGCTCATGTAGAAAGGTAGAAAATGGGGGCAGGAATAAAGCCATTTGGCCCTCAGGCCTGCTCCACCACCAATAAGATCATGGCTGATCATCCACTTCAGTATCCTATTTCCAATTTCTCCCACTATCCCATGAGTGTTTTTACACTGGATCTTGGTGAGCAATGGAAACCATCAATATGTCTCTTTAACCTGCAAATTTCAAGGATTTAAAATGGAATGGGCAAGTGGAGAAGGAAATATGATCAATTGGAAGAGGATCTGTGTGATTCCACCCTTATCTTTACAAAAACAAAATCTCATCATAAGTTTTCAAAAATTAGATTTTAAATATAAATTACTGCAGATAGCCAGGTCTGCACTTTCTAGAAAAAATGTGATTCAAACTGAAATCTCATTTGTATAGGTAATAAATTTTTCCTGGGTGATTAGGAAGAGAAATTAAGTGGGAAAGATTAATTTTGTTTGATAGAGTTACAAATGAAGAGTAAGAAAAAGATGAACAAAATTAAAAGAAATCAGAACAATATATTACCTGAATGAATGGGGTTTCATATAACTATATATCACATGCAAACAATATTCATACTACATGTACAGTGTTGCAAAATTGTTCAACATTCCAAACTCTTATAAACAATGGTGGAAGCAGGTTAAGCAGTATGTGTGGGTCCTTGAATGGTGAGAGGGGAAAAGGTAAGCACATGAGTGTTGCTTCTCCTGTGGTTGCATGAGAGAGTGCTGCGGAAAGGGGAGTGGTTGGCAGAAATGAAAGAGTGGGGATTGGGGAGTAAAGAGGAAATGGTGCTATTGAAAGGAGGAGGGAGGAAGATGGATTTGATACTGGTATCCTTTTGGAGATTGGAGAAACTATGGAGCATTATCCTTTAAATGTGGAGGCTGGCAGGTGGAAGGTAAGGACAAGAGAATCCTATGTTTGTTCAATGGGATTTCACCATCAGACATATCTTCCCCCCTCCTCCCCAGAGTTGGAGGGAATGAATGTTTAGGTAGATGAATGGGGTGCCAAAACAAATGGACTGTTCTGCTTTGAAAGATGATGTACATATTGAATGTTGTTGGAGCCACGTTTACCTAGGCAAGAGGGAAGTATTTTGTTAGACTGCTGACCCATGCCTCATAGATGATGGAAGAGTTCTATGAATTAAGGTCAATCACTCACCACCTGATAGCCACAGTATGCATTTCACTGGCCCAGTTAAGTTTCTGGATAAAGGATAATGGTCACACCCAGGATAAGACAAGATAAGATTTCTTTATTAGTCACATACACATCGAAACACACAGTGAAATATGTCTTTACATAGAACGTTCTGGGGGCAGCCCGCAAGCATTGCCACGCTTCCGGCGCCAACGTAGCATGCCCAAAACTTCCTAACCCATACATCTTTGAAATGTGGGAGGAAACTGGAGCGCCTGGAGGAAACCCACGCAGAACATACAAACTCCTTACAGACGGTGACTGGAATTGAACCCGGGTCACTGGTGCTGTAATACTGTTACGCTAACTGCTACACTACCGTGCCTGCCCTACACTACCATTTCTGATGTTGATGTTGGACTATTTGAGGATGGTGATATTATTGATTATCATGGGTGGTCTTTAGATTATCTTTTATTGAAACATGGACAAAAGAATCAAAGGAAAATGTAAGCTAAGAGTAATTGCACTTGTATGAACGTTGCTTGCAAATCATCAGCCCAAACCTGAATGTTTTCTGTGCTGAGGATGCATTTTGAAATCTTAGAGTTTGTTCAAAGTGATTTCAACATTGCAGAATACTGATTCATAAATTGAATGAATGTGGTGGATGGTAAACAGCAAGAAGATTCTTAGCCCAAATTTGATCTGATGGTATAGACTTCATGGGGGTCTAGGATCAATGAAGAAGACTTCCAAACCTCTTCCCTTCTGACTTATACCACTGTGCTCTCACATCTGATGGGTCAATGTCTGGTGTGACTAGCTGACATACAACCCTGCCATCTTCAGCAGCCCTGGAAAACTTAGCAGTGTCAAGTGTACTAGGTATGCCTTTAGGTCCAATACTTTCGTCGGTGATTCATCTTATTATTTTTTGTAACAATTTGGTTACAGCTGCAGACTTTCATATGTCATTTTAATGGGTAATTAAAGATGAGTCTTATTCATTTGGATCTCAAGCTGCATTTAGATCACATGAAGAAGAACATTAGATTTCCTTCCCTAAAAGTCATTCATGACGTGAATGCATTCTTTGTGACAGTCTAGTGGTTTCATAACCACTATTACTGATATTGGCTTTATTTTTAATAACAGATTTACTGTATTTATGTTCCTCACCTGTGATAATGGAATTTGAACTTGTACTTTCAGATAGTAGTCCAGAAATCTGGATAACTAATCCATTAACAAAACTTTGATGCTTTTGAATCTTCCTGATAGAAATTTATAGGATTATGAGAGGCATAGACAGAGTAGACAGCCAGTATCTTTTTCCCAGGGCCGAAATGTCTAATACTGGAGGGCATGCATTTAGGGTGAGAGGGGGTGTTCAAAGGAGATGTGTGGGGCAAGTTTTTTACACAGAGAGTGGTGAGTGCCTGGAATATGCTGCCAGGGATGGTAGTGGAGGCAAATACGATAGAGGCACATGAATTTGCAGAGAATGGAGGGATATGGACATTGGGTAGGCAGAAGGGATGAGTTTAATTAGGCGTTTAATCACTAATTTAATTAGTTTGGCACAGCATCGTGAGCCGAAGGGCCTGTTCCTGTGCTGTACTGTTCCATGTTCTATACCTCGTTGTTCCTGTGTCAGCTCTTTAATGGAGCTAGACTTTGGCTGAATGGCTTCACTGTGCGTTTTAACACTTCTGCGATGCTGTATACTTAATTCTGTTGCCCTGTTCCTTTTTACTAGATTGAACTCCATTTACTAAAATATAGCTCCCTCTCATATTCTGTGATTTTATGTATTTAATTCTGCTGTCCTGCTCATTTTTACCAGATTGATCTATCTTTGCCAAAATTTTCCTCCTTCCCTTATTCAGTCTGTAGCCCTTTGTAACTTTTTGTTAAAGAACTGATGCATGGCACTCCTGTGCTGAATTGGTCCCTTTGAAAAAATTGTGATACTAGTTTCTGGTGAGCATGCAACATGACAACCATATGGAGAACAAGTAGGAAAATGGAATCAAAGCCAAAATCAAACAAGCCATGAGCTAACTGAATGGTGTGGCAGGCTTGAGGGTCATATGCTAGCTTTTATTTTTTTATGTTCAGACATACGGCTACACAATCCTACTTCCACAACTGCTGACGCACATGCACCCACATAGATAATGCCAATAAATTTAGGATGCTGAAATTGACTTTGATTCTTTGCTTCATCTTCTCATTATTGGCATAATCTGTCAATAATGGGAGGAGACCACCAGGACAGAAGTGAGTTCTCTTAATGTCTGCTGTGCTCCATTCTTGCACAAATTAAGCCTTGCTGCACTCTACTAGTACTTATTCTTATCTTTAAACAATGGTGGAGCTTGTTTCATTGTTATATTGCCAAAGCTATATTTGTAGCATGGCATAAAACAGAAGAGAAAATAAAACGGATACAAAATCTGGTAAAGGGATTGGATTGCAGGAGATTTTTATAGCCGCTTATGAATCTGAGCACGTTTTTAAAATGGAACATTAATTCCTGTATGAAGCTTTAACTAAATCATTGTAAAATTTCAGAGAAATACCAGAAAAAATCTGTTAAACTAAATTTCCCAAATTTGTGCATTAAGAATGATAGAAATAACAGCTAATTTCATGAACATCTTTGATCTTGAAACAGAAAATTGTGGAGATGCCCAGCAGGTTGAACAGCATTTATACAGAGAAATAAACTGAGTATCAAGCTGTTTTTTTTTCTCTCTCTCTCCCTCTGCAGATGCTGTCTGAACTTTTGACTATCTCCAACATTTTATGTTTTGCATTTCAGATTTCCAGCATCTGTAGTTTATTTGCTATTGGAGATTGTACAGCAAAACAAAAGGAATGGGTTTTATAAAGTTAGATGTAATTCAGCAGATTAGAAATGGGCATTTTAAGGGGCAATAGGGTTTCAAAGGGTTGCATCAATGTTTTGAAAGAATGGCATGTTTTGGGGGTGTCACAGTTTGCTTATATTCCAATGAACTTTGAATATTTTTGAACTGAACATAAATGGGTAATTATCTCCTTTAATTCTAGGAACCAATGTGGGAGACGGTCTGTTTGCCTGAAGAGGATGTGGAAAGTTATACTGTCGAAGGTAAAACAGAACAAAGATTGCTAAATATTCTGGATGGATTTCTGTCATATTCACTAACACTGGTGGTTGCAATGACTGCATTGTTCCCTTATACTTACTTGAATTTCTCATAAACCAGATTAATTCATACAGGAGAGGGGGCTTCATGCAGGAACAGTATCTTGCAAATTGGGGAAAGGTATTCGTAAACTGTCTGTACTATCAATGAATATAATGCAGCAAAAAAGCTGTCCACAAAACAAAAGGGTATTTTATTCATCCCTTTGTGCTTGATATATTTTCATTTAGATCAATATCATTGGTTTAACTTTTTGATTCTTTTTAATATATCCATATTAATATCTGGTGATTTGTGCATACGTCTGCTCCTTCACACCTGCTAGGCTCCCATCTTTAAGAAATTAATCTTACTAGTCTTTTCAGATCGAAAGTGAACGAGTGGTGCTTCTCCACATTAAACTTCATCTCCATGGTTTCTCCCAAGGAGTTCAGTTATGAAGTCAAATGCTGGGAAGTGGCTAGAAGCAATCTAAATGGAACTGTATCAAGCTTTGGTCTTGGAAATTCCCAGATAATTAAACCATAAAATCATAATCCAATCAGCAGAAATTATTTAAAGCCACACAAGGCCTTAAGAAGACTTTAAAAACTATGTAAACACAGTTCACACCGCAACAAGTATAGTGCTTTTCCCCTTTGACAAACTTAGAAGGAAAATCAGATGCCCACATCTACCCAGTAACAGATAGGGGTGGGAGGAAGGTTAAGAAGAACCATTAGAGATGCAGAAATGTTATAAATAAAAGGAGAACCATGACAAAAAACACTACCCAGCTTCTATGGATCCAACCATTTACATCATAAAATTGATTGGCAGAAGAGGGGACAGACATCCTGGTACTTTAGTCATCCTGGTTAATTTGAAATTGAAAGATTAGTCTTCAAAAATTAAGGGGCCATATTTTGTATGGAAATGCAAGCAGTTCCATGTGAAACTTCTAATATTTTCCTGGATAAGTGACAGCAAGATTTGGGGACTTTTTTGTCTGCATCTGTGTATGCAAGCTTATTGACACTTTATCAGCTACATTCCCATGTTGGACTTGCATGAAATTCCCAAGAACTAAAACTGAGGACATATGAATTAGGAGTAGAAGTAGGTTACTTGGCTTCTCAAACTTGCTGTGCCATTTAATAAGATCATCACTGATCTTGATTGTAACTTCAATCATATATTGCCTTTTATCTGATAACCTTTCATCCCCTTGCATATCAAGTATCTATCTGTCTATCAGAGGGTTGTGGTGGAGGGAGTGCATTCGGATTGGAGGGCTGTGACTAGTGGTGTCCCGCAGGGATTGGTTCTGGGACCTCTACTTTTTGTGATATTTATTAACGACTTAGATGAGGGGGTGGAAGGCTGGGTTAGCAAGTTTGCAGATGACACAAAGATTGGTGGTGTTGTGGATAGTGTGGAGGGCTGTCGAAGCTTGCAGAGGGATATTGATAGGATGCAGAGCTGGGTGACAAGTGGCAGATGGAGTTCAATCCAGAGAAGTGTGAGGTAGTACACTTTGGAAGGACAAACTCCAAGGCAGAGTACAAGGTAAATGGCAGGATTCTGGGCAGTGTAGAGCTGAGGGATCTGGGGGTTCATATCCACAGATCACTGAAAGTTGCCTCACAGGTGGATAGGGTAGTTAAGAAAGCTTATGGGATGTTAGCTTTCATAAGTTGTGGGATCGAGTTTAAGAGCCGTGAAGTGATGATGCAGCTTTACAAAACTCTGGTTAGACCACACTTAGAGTACTGTGTCCAGTTCTGGTCGTCTCATTATAGGAAGGATGTGGAGGCGTTGGAAAGGGTGCAGAGGAGATTTACCAGGATGCTGCCTGGATTAGAGAATATGCATTATGAGGAGAGACTAAAGGAGCTAGGGCTGTTCTCATTGGAGAGAAGGAGGATGAGGGGAGACATGATAGAGGTATACAAGATATTAAGAGGAATAGATAGAGTGGACAGCCAGCACCTCTTTCCCAGGGCGCCAATGCTCAAAACAAGAGGACATGGCTTTAAGGTATTGGGTGGGAGGTTCAAGGGTGATGTCAGAGGGAGGTTTTTCACCCAGAGAGTGGTTGGTGCATGGAATGCGCTGCCTGGGGTGGTGGTGGAGGCTGATACATTGGACAAGTTCAAGAGATTGTTAGATAAGCATATGGAGGAATTTAAGTTAGAGGGATATGTGGGAGGAAGGGGTTAGATAGTCTTAGGTGTGGTTTGAAGGTCGGCACAACATGGTGGGCCGAAGGGCCTGTGTCGTGCCGTATTGTTCTATGGTTCTATCTATCTGTCTATCTCTGCCTTAGAAATATTAAAAGAATCTGCTTTCACCACCCATTGAGGAAGAGAGTTCCAAAGGCTCTCAACACTTTGAGTGTTGAGAGAAAATTGTGAATAAAAACAGGAAATTGGAAATAATTAGCAGGTCAAGCAGCATTTTGTGAAGGGAGAAACAGAATTTACATTTCAGATCGAAGTTAAACAGTGATAACAGCCAGATGTAGGGAGAGAGTTTGATATAATGTTGAGCTCTTCTGCCAGCTTCCTGTCTGGGCCCATTTCTTTGGCTCAGAGGCTTCATCTCCTCTGTGAACCTTTTCTCTCATCTTCTGACTCCTTCCATGGACTCCTCCCTCTGGCCTCTTGCCCTTTCCAGATCTATTCATTACTAAATGTCGATGCAACATTCACTGCCTCAATTTTTCCACTGCCCTTACTCACTTTAACCTATCTCCTCTGAACATACAACATTGATCACTAAGGACCAATCCCACATTGTTCTCAAACTTGCTGACAAGGGTGGTGCCATTATAGTTTGGTGAAGTGACTGCTACCTCACAAAAGCAGAACATCAGCTCTCTGTTACCTCCTCTTACCTCCCACTGATCAGTGATGCCACCACTGAACATCAGACCATTGTCACTGAGACAGCCATTAATCTAATTTCCTTGGGAGATCTTCCCTCCACGGCTTCCAACCTCTTCATTCCCAGCCCTGCACGTCCCACTTCCACCTCCTTTCCAAGATCCACACTGTCTGTAGACCCCTTGTTCTTGTCTCACGGAACTTATTTCTTCCTACTTTGATTCTATTCTTTCTCCCCTTGTCCTGTCTTTTTCCACTTATATCGATGACACCTTTGATGCTCTCCATCACTTTCACAAGTTTCCTGGTCCCAAGTGGCTCTTCCCTTTCCTTTCTTAATCTATCACCCATCTTATAATCTATACTTCTCATTTTTCCTTAAGACATGCAAGGAAGTCATTTGACCCATCAAGTCTATGCTGGCTCGCAGATCAATCACGTTCCTTGCCTCTGGGATAACTTACAGTAGCCAACTAACTTAACAGTTGGGCCCGGGAGGGAACTAGTGCAGCCAGTTGAAACCTACGTGGTCACAGGGAGCACTTGCAAACTGCTTACAGACTGCAGTGGAAGTCAGGATCAAACCTGTGAAGCAACCATGTTACCTGCTGTGCCATTGCACCACCCAGCAGAGACCAATAGCTGTTATGTACCCACAGACACCCACAGCCAAGTTGACTGCACGTCCTCCTACCCTGCTTCTTGAAAAGACTCAATTCCAGTCTGAATTTTGTGGCTCTGTCATATTTGTTCTGATGATGAGACTTTCCACACCTGTGCTCTGAGAAGTCACTTTTTGCTTTACTGTGTCTTCCCTTCTTCCATACTTGACAGGTTCTCACTGTCTCTCCCGTTTCCTATAATCTGCTCTTATCCCCTTTTCTCCCTCCCAAAGCAAGGATAGGGTCTTCTTATCCTCACCTTCATCCTTTGTAATTTCTGCCAGGTTCAAAAAGATGCCATCAGCAGACACATCTTCCCCTTCCCTACCTTCAACATTCTGAAAGGACTGCTTTCTGCACAACTCTCTTGTGCACGCTTTGATCTCCAAAGGCCGCATTCCTTTTAATGGCACTTTACCATGCAACCACAGAAGATACAAGACCAGTTCTCTTACCTCTTTCCTTCGCACCATTCAAGAACCCACACAATCCTTCCGGGTGAATTGCTCTTTCAATTTAACATATTGCATTAGTTACTAGTGGCATCCTCTACACTGGAGAAACTGAATGCAGATCTAGTTCCTCCTTACAGTCTGCAAGGGTGATCCTGAGCTTTTAGTTCCCTGTCACCTCAATTCTTTATCTTACTCTCACTCTGACCTCTTTGTCTTCGGTCTCTGATACTATTCCAATAAAGCCCAAAATAACTTGACGAATTTCTGTTATGTTTTAGCCCATGGAACTCAATATTCAACAATTTCAGATAGTCAGTCTGTTTATGTCAGAACTGGCCAGTTCTGATGCAAGGTCATCCAGCTGTAACATTACCTCAGTTTTTCTCTGTCCCCAGATGCTACCTGATCTGCTAAATATTTCTGGCATTCTGCTTTTTTTTTCAGATTTCCAGCAACTGCAGTTCTTCGCAATCTACAGTTCTGTTGCTTTTTCTTCTTCCCTTATCAATTTCCTTTTTGCAGTTCCAACAGATAGGTCATCAATGATTAACAGGTATTTACCACCCTAAGCATTTGCCTGCCTCCCTCCCTTAGGTGGCATCAACAGCAATTACGTCATCTGGACTTTTTTGGTCTTCATCTTACTCAGACATTGCTTTTTTTCCTCCACCCATCCCTTCCCTTCTCTGCCACTTAAAATACAATTGTTATTTTACCTTTCCAGTAACAATGAAAGGTAACAACTTGAAATGTGAATTGATTCTCTCCATATGTGTTGCCTGACCTGCTGAGTATCTCCAGCAGATCAGGCAACATCTATGTGCAGTTTTATTTTTGTTTTTCTTTGATTAAATTTGGAGAGAGGTTAATTTTATACTATTCTGAAGTCAGGGAAGGTGAGTTTAAAATATATGGCTGCCTGAATGTTCTGTTCCTTCACACTCCCTCTATCTTTTGTTTTTATTTAATAACTGAAATTTTCCTAACTTGTTGTCTTAATTTAAGCAGTAAAGAATGAGAAGAAGTTGCTAGCTATTGACATGAATATCCCAGTCAGAATTGGAAATTGTGAAGGGAACCAAATACAGATATATTTTGATTTGACTTTGGACATTCCCAATGTTGTCAGGAAAGTTTATCGTTCCACTAAATGTAAGGTATGTCCACTCCTATCAACATTTATCTATTTTAAAAGTAAGAAATATTTTAGCTGGATGTGTTCTCTAACATTCATAAAGATATTTTCATACAGATAATCAAATAAATTGCTTGTTATAATTTATTATCTTAGCCAGATTCACATTATTTGTGGAAAGTGTCAATTTGGCCTGTGGTTTTGGTTGGACTTTTGAGACGACTTCTCCATTTAGTCTCAGTCCCTTCTTCTTTTCCCACAAGCATGCAAATTTCAAAGTATATGCCCAAATCCCTTTTTAAGACTGCTCTTTAATCCGTTTCCACCACTTTTCAGATAATGTATGCTAGGTTATATTAACTTGTTATATTAAAAAAAATCATAATCTCCTTTGACAGTTGTCTTAAATTTAGGTCCTGTTGCCAGTGTGAACAGCTTATCCCTAGTTACTCCGTATATTAAACAAATCCTAATAATTTTGAGCACCTTTCTTGCCTTCCTTTAATTTTCTAATTCCTGGGGAGAAAAATCCCAGCTTCTCTAACCTTTCCATAAGACTAAAGTCCTTTACCTCTGAAAGCAAAAATGCAGGTGCAACGTTCGTTTAGGAAGATAAATAGTATGTTGGTCTTTAATGCCTGAGGGTTCGAATACATGAGTAAGGATGTCTTGCCAAAATTATATACAGCCTTGGTGAGATTACGCCTAAGTATAGTGTACTTTCTATAAAAGGAATACGTTGAAGATACTCTAGACTGATTTCTAGGATGGCAGGTCTATCATATAGGAGGGATTAAGAAAGTTATACCGTTATTCTCTAATGTTTAGAAGAATTCATAAGTGATAGGTAGATATGTGGGAATTCTTCCCTTGACTAAGGAGTGCAAAACTAGGAGATCATGGTCCCAAAAAAAACTGGGTAGGACATTCAGGTCTGAAATAAGAAACTTCTTCACTATGAAAGTGGTGAATGTTTGCAATTTTCTACATTAAAGAATTGTGGAGGCCAGTTGTTGATTGCATTCAGAATATTTTTCTGGGAGATAGAGGAATCAAGGAACATGGAGAAAGAGAAAATTGTATTTGAGGTAGAAGACCAGCTATGAAGTTGTCGAATGAGGGAGCAGGTTCGAAGGGTAGAATGGTTACTCCTATTTCTTATGTTTTTACATCCCCAGTACCATCACAGAGAGTCTCCACTACATCCACACCAAGGCCTGATATGATTTCCTAAATTATTATGTTTTATCCATTGTTATGACTGTTTTTGCTGTTACACTCTCTAGCCACTATTATAAAGCCATTAAACACACAGTTATTTTAAGAGCTCCATCAACTTATCCCACCAGTTTAAAAGATTATAAGTGAATTCAATACTTGCTGTCTCTTAAAATATGCTGTTTAATTTATTGAGTCTTTTTGGTTCCTCTAAATTTAGTTCTTTGCGTTGAATTCCATCTGCCATGTGTTTGCCTTTTTCACTAGTCAGTTTATATCACCACTGCCCCACTCCCACATGCATTCCTAAAGTCTCTTTCCATCCACCTTTACAATATTTTATCATCTGCAAACTTTGAAATTTATCCACTGTATACCCAAATCCAGGTCATTAGTATGTATAGAAAAATTGATCATCCTAATAATGATGCCTGGGATCACAGGGTATTCATCCCTCTAGTCTGTTTAATACCCATTCACTATTACTTTTGTTTTTCTTCCTCTTAACCAATTCTCTGTCATTGGCACCACTGAGCGGGTTATTAGAGGATGAGCAGAGAGTGAGATTAGGCTAAGTGGAATGTTAAAGAGTAAAGAGTGTGAGGGGAGAATAAGATTACACTGGGTGAATATTAAACAGTGCAGAGAAGTGAGAATAGACAAGGTGGAACTTAAAAGGATGCATGGAGTGTGGGAAGAGTGAAATTTAAATGGGATACTAAAGGGTTAAGGAAGAATGAGATAAGCTGGGATGGGATATTGAAGGAAAGCAGAATAAGATTAGACTATTTGGAATATAAAGCTTCTGGGAAGTGAAAGGAAAGTAGGATAAGATTGGGTTTATTAAACAGTTCATGGGTGAGGGTAGAATTAACTTAGACTAAGTGGGATATTGTATGGAGAGAGGTTTAGCAGTGTGAGTAGGGTATTAAGAACATGAGGAATAGAAGCAGAAGTAGGCCATGTGAACTCCTCATACCTTTTCCACCATTCATTATCATGGTTGATCTTTTACCTCATGCCACTTTCGTGCTCTTATCCCATATAAGTTGTTTCCTGTAAAAATCCAAAAATGTATTAATCTCTGTCTTGAATGTGGTCAGTGACTAAATCTCCACAGTCCTCTTGGGTAAAGAATTTCAAAGATTTGTTACCCTCTGGGTGGATACATTTCTTCTTGGATACCTAGATACTTATTTTGAGACTGTGACCCTTGTTTCCAGACAGCCCAGCCAGGGAAAATATCCCTGCCTTTACCCCGTGAGGTCATGTATGAATGTTGTATGTTTCAATGAAATCAGCTCTCATCTTTCCAAACTGAAGGGAGTATTAGCCCAGTCTGCTTAATCTCCCCTAGTAGGTTGATTCCAGCACATCATCCAATAAATCAATCTGGATGCATTCCCTCTATCCCGCCTTAGGTATTGAGACCAGACCTATACACGGTATTCTAGATGCGGTCTTACCAGTGTCCCATATAATTGCAGTAAAATGTCATAGGAAGAGGCCCTTTGGCCCGCCAAATCTATGCTGACCATTATGCCTATCTATACTAATCGCACTTGCCTACGTTAATTCCTGTTCATTCAAGTTCCTGTTCCGATCTTCCTAAATGTTACTGTTCCTGCCTCCACCAACCCCTCTGGCAGCTCTTTGTGTGAAAAATTTAACCCTCAGATCCCCTTTAAATCTCTTCCCTCTGACTTTAAACCTATGCCCTCTAGTTCTAGTCACCACTACCATGGGAACAGATACTAGCTATCTACCCTACCTATGCTTCTCATAATGTTATATACCTCTATCATGTCACCCTTCAGCCTTTTTGTTCCAGGGAAAACAGACCTGGTCTATTTAATCTCTCCTGATAACTCAAGCCCTCCAATCCTTTTATCCTCCAGTCTTAGATCTTGCCCTCTTCCACTCAAATCTTTTTGCAATAAAGGCCAACATATCTTTAGCTTTCCTAATCATATTCTATACTAGTACATTAGCTTTCAGTGATTTGTGTACAGTGACATCCGTTTCACAATGAACACTAATACCTTTCAATCTGATTTTTTTGTTATTTCTTCCAAAGTAGATGACCTCACATTTTTCTATATTATCTTCCATGTGCCATTCCCACCTAGCTTATCTATATCCTCCTGAAGTCTCTACAAGTATACCACAACCTACATTGGTAGTCAGCAATGCTTCATCAGCGAATTTAGATATATTACACTTGGTACTCTCATCTAACTCATTAGTACAGCTTGAAAACAGTAGGGTCTTCACCACTGAACTCAGTGGCATCTAACTAGTTATAGCCTCCCAACCTTTAAATGACTATTTATTCCTACTCTCTGTTTTTTGTCTATTAACCAGTCCTTATTCCAAGCTAGTATATTAGCTCTAATTTTGTATAATAAGTTTTGTGTCGCTCCTTATCAGAGGCCTTCTAAAAGTGTAAATAAACTACATGTACAAATTCCCCCTTATTTATTCTGCGAGTTACCACCTTAGTAAAATGATTTTTCAATTTGCTGTTTTCCTTTCATAAATCCATGTTGACACTGCCAAATCCCATTATCTAAGTGCCTTGTTACCACTTAATCATAGTAGATTCTAACACTTTTTCTACTACCACTATCAGACCAATTAGTTTGTGGTTCTCTTTTCCTCTCTCACTCCTCTCTTAAATAGTCGGGTTGTATTTTCTACCTTTCAGTACATGGGAATCTTTTAGGAAATTGAAATTTTGGAAGATGAAAACCAGTGTTATGACTATCCCCATTGCCGCCCCTCTCAACATGAATGCTCTTCATCAGGTCCTGGGGATTTATTTGTTTCAAGCACATTATTTTTTCCAGCATTATTTTTCCAAATACTAATAAGAGGGAGAGCTGTGGAATCTGTGTGTACATGTGGGAGCCGAGGTGTGTCTGTGTGTGGGGGAGGGATTGGAGGAATATTTGTGTATGTTTGTAGGACGGGTGGTAATAGTGTGCGTGTGTGTATGTGGGCAGAGTGGTGTATGTGTGCATGAGGGGAGTGTAAAAGTATGTGCAGTGTGAGTGGAAGCAGGTTATGTGCATGTAAAGGTGTGCGAGTGGTTGCAGAAAAAGAAGTGTTTGTGTGTGCAGGAGGAGAGCTCAAATTGGATGGGCTCAAATTTAAATCGGTTATTAAAATGTTGAATGCAGACAAATAGTAGGAATGTTATTGGGAAACCTTTGTTATATTACAGAGATCATCAATGAAAGATAGGATTTCTGAAGTGAAAACAGCGGTCCATGTGATCTTTGATGGGAGCAGTTCACAGGTAAGCATCAGTACAGGTATGATTATAGTTTTCTTTTAGTTTTCGTTTTTAAAAGAAATTTAATTCTTTAATTCTCATGGACACAGTTTCCTGCCTTGGATGATATTGTAAACATTGGCTTAATGAGAAATAAGCTGAGTCTGAATACATTTATTGGCAGTAATAATTAAGTGTGGAACAGTGTCGCTGTTTATTGGAGAGCAGTTGAAGAGCACACCCATTTTCAGGTTTCTATGATTATGAAACGATCCCTTTGTATTTTGGGGAATGGGTATTAATAAAACAGACCTTAAATTTCTTTCATTTTATAGGGGTGTGTTGACTCAGTGTTTGCTCTGGCCAACATCCTTTCACCTGTTTGTTAATTTACCTTAAGATTTTTTTCAAACTTATTTTGCATTTGTTTCCCCAAATAAAACTTCATTTCTTGATGTGCTGCAAATGCCTAGGAATGCACTTTTCCAGTCAAGGTTTGATCATTCATTTGGAATTTAGCAAAATGTCTCTTTCTAGAAATTTGTTTGGGAAAATAGCACCCTCTGACAGGCAAACTTTGAAATTCAAATTGTCATCATGCTCTGTCATACAATGCCTCCAGATAAATGCATACAGTTGCTGGAGTTCTTGCTAGACATGTTCTGGTTCTAAAAGGGCATTGCCACCTATTAAAAAAAATCCATTATAGCTCTGTCCAAGAGCTCAAGAGTCAACATGTCACTCTAAGGAAACATCCATTCTTAGTAACTTTAAAAACCTTGCTCAAATATTTTCCTTGAATCAAAAATTAGTCAAACCACCTTTGTTGTCTTAAGCAGTTACTTGGGTTTGAGGATGACTTATTTCTGCTCCAGTTCTGTAGATACTCAGGTGACTGATGTGGCCAATATGGGTCCCTCAGACCCTGCCACAGGTGAGGCAGGAAATGCTTGACAGGGTGAGTGGTGGGTAGCTGGGATTTGTTGTACTCCTTCTGCCATTGGCATAGGTTTCTGTGTATTCCTGACACATGAACTTTGAGTTTCTCGATGCCATTCCAAAATCTCCTCCTCCACTTCATGTGGTCATGGGCCACCAGCCAGTGGTGATGTTACGTTATTTCAAGGAGACTTTGAGAACACCTTGAATCTTTCTGTGACCTCCTGGTAATCTCTGGCAGTGACAGAGCTCAGAATAAAGTGTCTGTTTTGGAGTGCTGGAAATGGTGGCCTGGGAGAAGATGCTGATATTTGACTCACTTATTCTTCTAGTGATTTGGAGGATTTTACAGAGGCAGTGTTGGTGCTATTTCTCCTGCTTTGAGGTGCTTGCTACAGCTAGTCCAAATCTCTGAAGCATATAGGAAGGCAGGGATCACATATTACCAATCAGAACATGTGCTTTGTGCCAGGTTTGATGTTTTGGTCTTCAAACTGGTGCATTGAAGGAGATGGTGAATTTCATCATTGATGTCTACCTTCGCTGAAAGGTGGGTTCTGAGATATGGGACGCGGTCCACATTTTCCAGAGTCTATCTGTAAATTTTCATTGTTGAAGTGCAGTGTTAGTGAAGTGCGGGGACAGGTTGGTAAAGGAAGTATATTTTGTAGATGTTAAGTGTAAGGTCCATTCTCTTATGTACTTCAGTACACTTGATGATGATTTGGAGGTTGGTCTCCAAATGTGCACATTCAGAAGCATCCGTGTGTACTGCAGCTTGATGACCTAGGTTAGTGTCACCTGGTTTTGGAGACCTCAGATAACTTTCAACATGTATCCTTTCCATTTTGTCACCCTAGTTTACAACCTCTTACTTTGTTCTTGGGTACGTTGTCTGTTCAGTTCCTGCAAGTAGACCCGCTGATCTCTGTTCTAATAATCTCCTTCTGTGGTCTTTGAATAAGCTCCTAACTAATTTAGTGACTCACTCAGTTGTATCCAAGTAAAATTTCCAAATTTGCTCTCAGTGTTTCTATCCAGGTTGAATTAGCATTCACTCCTGTTCACGTAATGAAGTTCTCTGCCAGAAGATGCTTAAAGGGCTATATGTAGTTTGCTTTTAACACCACACACTCTGGAAAATCTTGACGTGCTGCAGAATCTGAGCATCAGTTTGGCTATTACTAGCTATTACTTACCTGCCCCCACTATTAATAGCTGTGCCTACAAATCACATGGGAAACTGCTGAGATTATCAAGCACCTTTTAAATTGATAACTTCTATCTTTGATCCCCAAAACAAAGAAAATAATCTTCCCTATAATAAATAATTTATTTTAAAATTTATTTTTGTGTTTTCAGTGTGTTTTATTTACATTTGTTTTATTTGATTTTTTAAAATTGTTTTAATCATGGTTGTAATCTATTGGAATAATTTTGAAATGTCTTTATGATAGCTGTTGATCTGTTTTTAAGTGTCCATCACAGCATTTTGAGGGCAGAGCCAAAAGTTGTTGATTTATTCTTTTCTTCAATTACTTTATGGCTTTAAAAGTTTTTCACCAAATTTTTTGGCTAGTAATGCAAAATATCATATGCAAATTAATTATGATGAATTTACAAGTATATGGGTGACTCAATTATTTTTATTCATTTTGAAAATGGCAGGCGTTGGTGGCTGAAAGCCAACTTTCAGCACCAAACAGTAAAGAAAGAGGAAGTGAACCGAAATCCCACACAAAGGCACGGACCGGCACCGGCCTCGAGCAGGCCACAGTACATCCAACAAAGGCAAGTTTTGCATATTTTATTCATAGAACAATACTTTTATGCCAAGTAACTTCTGTGAAATACTGTTCTCTTATGATTGTTTAGTAGGACAGACCTTCGGCTTACATGTTCACTTTTTGAATATACATTTGAAGCAATGGTGTCATATACCATATATAGTATATTTTTAAAAATACTGATTGCATTAGTAAATCTAAAACTTATACAGGAGTAAACAACATGGATTTGTTAAGGACCACACAAATTACATTTGGTCGAGGTTATTTTTGAAGAGGTGAATGACAGAATGTTAGACCAACTGGCCTGCAGTTCACTGGTTTCTCTCTCCCTCCTTTCTTGAATAGTTTGAGATTTTCCAACCTGCTATGACCTTTACAGAGTAGGGGTCTTTGGAAGATCACAATCTGTACATTCACTGTTTATGTAGCCAGTCTTTTATGAAGACTAGGATGCACACTAGCAGGTTAGAGGATTTGTTAATTCTATTTGTTTGTCTAGTTCTACTTCTATAGCGATATTGTTTTCATTAACATTGTCTTTTTGATTAATTAATATTATTGTTATTCTGCTTTTAGTGCCTTCTGGGATCAGTACTAGGGCCATGCTTCTTTTGATATATATTAATATCACGTGCAGTGTAAAATTTCAAAAACTTTGGTTGACACATAGCTTCGGGATGCGTAAATTGTGTGAAGAATAGTATTAGATGGCAGAATAATAGGCTGGCAGAATGAACGGACAAGCGGCAGATGAAAGTTAATACAGAAAAGTGATATATTTTGACAGAAGGAGTGAGGAAAGATGGCATAAGATAAATGGCGCAGTTTCCAAAGAGAGTACTGGAATGGCATTGAGAGTATATATGTACATCAATCTTTGAAAGCAGCAAAATGTGTTGAGAGGGTTGTCAGCTAAGCATATGGGATCCTTGAGCTTCTTAATTAGAGGCATAAACCTTGAGACTTAATTTATACTGACACTAAAACAGCATTGCATAGGGTGGTTGTTCTAAAAAAAATTCCTTAACATTTGCAGTCTTGCTTTGCAAGGTTTACAAAACTGCATTGTTGAGTTCCCTTTTGTAAATAAAGGCTTTGCTAACTTCGCCATTATATCAATCTGTTGCAAGAACATGCATCTGCTGGTACTTAGCCTTGAAAGAGTGACCTTGGGAGCAAGCCCTTGGGAGAAACATATCTTCTATGATAGTGGGCCAGAGAGACCATCTAGAGCAACAGTCAGATGCTTCTGCCAGGAGCTTGCCAAGGAAGTCGCTATGTTATGTGACTTAAGAGAGCCTGTGGTGGAGTTAAATCTTTGTGTCTGCCCTGCCTGTTTCTGAGTCCTGAAGCAAAAGTAAATGATGTCCTCTGTTCTTGAATATGGAGGTTGGTTGACTTGCTTAAGTCGATGTATACTTCCCCTTGAAAGACCAATGAATGCTTCCCCTTGGAAGTCTGGTTTTAAAATACAATGCCTCAACATAAGGAGTCACAGTCAGCTATGGGGTAGACAATGTCTTTTTTGTGCCTGTGACTCCTTGTCAGAATTCCAGCTTGGGGCTTTGACTGCATGCCTGCTTGTGGTTGTTTGTCCTTTTGCTTTTGGCTCACTGTTGTTCAACTCCTATAATGAAGGGTTTCTTTAATTAAATTGATGCTTCACCACTTAAAGTATTCAGAATTCATGTGTCACTTCAACCCTGGAACACTCATGAGTTCTTGACCTGTGTACTTCAATATGCACTTGGGTCAAAAACCCAAAGTGGAAAGGGGGCTTACACAAGATAGTTAAATTGTATAAAATAACTAAGACATCATTCCTTATATTACCTGGTACGATTATATATTTTTAAAATATATATCATTTTTTAAATTAAATATTTTGGAAATTGGTTTGAATAAACATCTTTTTAATTTCAGCCACTTTTTGCACATAAGCAGAAGACATCAGAGGTATCAATGGTTGTGACAAGTACAGAAAGGTTGACCAGAAAGAGTCCTTGTATGTCAACTGCAGTAAGTTGTAAGTTCACTCTAGCATTTTTTTAATGTATTAGTAATCCAGAAATTTGGACTACAAAAGTTTCTTAGACATGAGTTCAAATCCCAACAGAGCAGTTAGGGAATTTAAAGTTGATTAATTATTAGTCTTGAATTTTAGGGATAAGTACTATTTTCCATAATGGTCACTCTGATATTACTAGATGGGTTTTAAAAAATCTCATCCAGTTCACTAGACTCTTTCACTAGAAAAATCTGTCATTCATACCTGGCTATGAAGTCGCCCATAAACGACTTCAAACCTGCAGAAGTGTAGAAGTGTGAAAGGCGCCTTTCTTATATTTAAACATATAAAATCCTGAGGAATCTTGACAGGGTGGATATGTAGAGGATATTACCTGTTATGGTAGAATCTAGGTCACTAGAATCTAGTGGCCACTGTTTAAAAATAAGGAGTCAATATTTAAGACAGGTAAGGTGAAGTATTTTCTCTCAGAGGATTGTGAGTCTTTGCAACTGTCTTCCTCAAAGGATAATGGAAGCAGACTTTATAAGGCAGGGGTACATAGATCCTTGATAAACAAGGGGGTCAAAGATTAATGTAGGTAGACTTGGATATGGAGTTGAGGTTACAATCAGATCAGCTTCGATTGTATTAAATAGTGGAGTGGGCTTGAGTGGCCTGCTCTTGTTTCTAATTCATTTGTTCCTACTACTTCTAACTGGCCTCTGAAATGGCACAGCAAGCCATTCAGTTATATCTGACTGCTATGTTGAAACAAAAAATGGATAAAATGAGAGAGACTATCCACCACTGAGCTTGGCACCAGATTGGTTCACAACAAAGCTGTTGTTAGCCCAGTTGACCTTATGAAATCCTCTTCTTTAAACATCTGGGTACTTGTGTCTAAATTTGGAGAGCTGGCCCACAGCCAATGGCCTGACATATTTATACTCATAGTATCAAACTTTATAGACAATGTGCTAGACTTCTCCATCATAATCCAATGAGTCATTTTGTCTCATTGGCAGGGCAGACCCACCAAATACCAGTACAGGTCCTCTCCAGCTTATGAATGCCTGACTTACATACAGCTCGAATATGGGAGTGACCGTTTGGGAGACCCGTGGTATGGATTTGTTGGCCGCTGCTTGGCTGCAGGAATCTTCGTGGCCACAGTTCCAACTTGCAAACTGTTCGGGTTATGAACAGTTCACAGGAACAGAGCCCTGCTGTAACCTGGGGATGACCTGTATACAGATAGGTGGGAATTGTACTGGGAGTCCTCAGTGATGATTGCAAACCCCAAAAAATCTTATGGCATTGTTAGAGATAGGCAAGGAAGACTACTAAATACCACCTACTGTCCTGGAGTATTGCATGCAGTTCTGGTTGTCATGCTGTAGGAAGGAAGTGATTGGGTTGGAGAGGGTGCAGAAAAGATTTAATAGATTATTGCCTGGTATGGAATGTTTCAGTAATGGAAAGAGACTGGATAGGCTGGGTTTGATTTCTTTGGAGCAGAAGAGGCTGGGTGTGGGGAGCTGATAGAGGTATACAAAATTATGAGGGGCATAGATAGGGTGGATAGTGAGAAACATTTCCCCATAACAGAGACATCTAAAACTAGAGAGCATAGGTTTAAGGTGAGGGGCCAGAAATTTACCCTGACCCTCAATGATGAAAAGTTAGTTGCTGCAAGGGATCTGTGTTATTCTCCAAGCTGGCAGTAGGGAGTATCATAATCATTTGAATTGATATCTTGGGGTATCTCTTTTGGGATGTTACCTGGCACTTTTATCTTTGCTGTTCTATTGCCAGCCGAGGAGTTCCTTTGTGTCAGTCATAAGAGTGGCATTGTTGCCCAATGGGTTGCACTATCAGCAGTGAATGACAACTCCAACTGGCGGCAGGATCGAGTGCATAGGAACACATGGAAAAGAACCTGGCTGAAGCTGTTCACCACCTTGAGACTGCTGCACCACTCAGCTCGATCATGGCTGATTTTCTATACCATTTTTTTTTGCCCTATCCCTGTATCCCTGAATTCTTCCAATATTTAGAAATATATGGATCTCACATTTGAATGCAGTCAGTGACTGAGCCTACACAGCTTTCTGGGGTAGATAATTCCAAAGATTCAACTCTTTTTTTTAAGTGAAGAAATTTCTCCATATTTCCATCCCAGATGGCCTACTTATTTTGAGACTTTTCTAGTTCTATACTCCAATTCCAGGAGAAACATTCTTCTTGTATCTACCTTGTCGAGCCCTCTTTGAATTTTGTTTGTTTCACTGACTTATGGAAGATTATTTTACAGCAAACAAAGTTTATTCAGTGTCTTCAGAAACTCTAAAACACAAAGAACTCATGATTGAACTGCTGTAACTTTTTCTATGAAAGCAGAGTGATTTAACTAGCAAAATCCAGATAGCTACATACAAATTATGTTTTTAAAATCATTGCTGGTTGTTTCCAGTAATGTGGTTCCTAGGCATGAATAGTGGGGATTTTATCTAATTATCAACATTCTGGCAGACAATATTGGTATCACCACACACAGCTGCATTTGAGGTGTTTTTCTGAGCACTTGTTAGGACTTAAATACACAAATAAATAAATTTTAGGCTGAACAGTGGTATTTATTTTGTACTTTTCATAATGCAGACTAACTTTTTGTTCATTATTAGCAGCTCCAGCAAGGAAAAACAGAATGAAACCACCTCTAGAAATGAAGAATTCATCAGGAAGAAATAGTGTATTTAAAGTTCGATCAAATGAAGCAGAACCAGGAAACTCCATTTACTTAGACCTCCCTGAAGAGAGGGCAACTCACAAGCTCGTAGAAAAAAAGAGCACTAAGGTGCAGGAAGAAAGTAGAACACATACTCATCTTCATTATAACAAACAAGGATTGATATATGGAGGATAGGGGAAATAAAGAAATCAGTCTGGAAGGGTACATGAGATGGTTCATGTCTGCTAAATTCAATTTTCATTATTGTCACCTCTGTCCTTACATTTTTTAATATTATCTACCAGGTGAACCTGTTTAAAAATACTGATTTTGTCCCAGCTGAAATATCACATGAGTTCCAGGTCATCTAAGTTTAAAGCTTTCAGATCTTTTGAGAAGGTGCAGAAAATATTTACTGGTATGGTTCTAGGCTTGAGGGTGTTCAGTTACATGGAGTGGCTTGGGTTGTTTTTTCCAGAGCAAGGAAAGATAAAAGGAGATGAAATCGAAAGTGTGGTGAAAGCAAATTCATTGATGACATTCAAAAAGCAAGTTTATAAATACTGGTAGGAAAATGTGTTGTTGGCTACAGGGAAAGGGTGTGGGAATGGGAGCAATTGGATCGACACCAAGAAAAGCTGGCATGGAATTAATGTGTTTCCTGAAGAGCCTCTTGTGCTGCAGTGATTCTAACCACTACTGGAAATCCAAACATAGTTTATGAAGCTGTCCAACACAAGACTGAGCCAGGCATAGAAGCAGCAACCCTGAATCCTTCATTGTCTGAAAGTCTTTCTCAGAGTACGGCCATCAGTTCAGTGATTGACACTCATTGAATTAGAGAGATGGGTTTCAGAGGAGGAATCCCAGGAGAAACGGGGTAACAGTTTGCGAGCTTGGCAAAGGATGAGATCTTAAAACATTTATATTATGGAGGACTCAGACCTAGTCCACTATGCGGTATCCTATAAGCCGAGACATACACATTGAGATCATTAGGGTATTGTCAGTTCTGACATTAAAGTCACATGAAATGTCAAGGAATATGGGGAAACCCAGCTTCCAAGCTTATAGAAGGCTTTGTGTGGAATCTAGCACCCTTCCTTTCTGAAGGGAAGTGATGGCCTTTGTGTCAACATTTGTGGAGCCAATAGTGGCCAGACTTTGCTGGGTGAGGTCTCAGCTTGAGCATAGATAGACGCCACCCAATCTCTGAGTGCTCTAGGTGAAAACCTGACTTCTGCCTTCCAAACTCAGACTTGTCATTGTGATTTTGGATTCCATTTTTGATTTTTATTTATTCATTTTTTGGGATCTGGGCATTGCTGGAAAAGTCGGTATTTATTGCCCATCCTTAGTCCCCTTTGAGAAGGTGGTGGTAAGCCACTGTCTTGAAATGCTGCGAATGATGCACAATGCTGTTGCATAGGAAATTCCAGAATATAGATTTGGTGAAAATGAAGGGCCGGCGATATATTTCCAAATCACAAGGTAGTGTGAATTGGAAGCAATCCTGTAGGTGGTGGTGCTCCTACATACCTGTTGTCCTTATCCTTGGTTTGAAATCAGGGGCTTGGGAGGTGCTGCTTGAGCAACAGCTGTGCATTTTGTAGATGGTACATACTGCAGCCATCACACACTAGTGGTGGAGAAAGTGAATGTTTAAGGTGGTATGTGAAGTGTCAATCAAGTGGGCTGCTTTGTCCTGGCTGGTGTTGAGCTTCTTGAGAGTTGTTTGAGTTGCACTCATTCAGGAAAGTGGGGAATATTCCATCACAGTTCTGACTTGTACCTTATAGTTGGTGAAAAGGCTTTGGGGTGTCAGGAGGTGAATCACTTGATGCAGGATATCCAGTCCTTTACTTGCTTTTCTACCCATGGTAGATACGTAGCTCATCTTGTGTTTCTGGCCAGTGGTGAAGGTAGGGGACTCAAAAAGATATTTTCATTGAAAGTCAAGAGTAGATCGTTAGACTTTCTCTTGTTGGAGGTGGTCATTGCCTGTACTTTTTGCAGCATGATTATTACTTGCCACCTATTAGCCTACGTCTGAATGTTCTCTAGGTGTTGCTACATACAGATAGAACATAGAACAGTACAGCACAGATGCTGAACATTATGCAATATCAATGAACATTCCCATTTCTGTTTTGGAAAGAAGCTGAAAATGGATGGGGCTAGGACAATTGAGCCATGTCCTGTGACTGGGATGATTGAACTTCTGCAACCACAACCATTTTCCTTTGTGGAGGGTGACTCCAACCATTGGAATGTTTTCTCTTTAATGCCCATTGACTCAGTTTTACCAGGTTTCCTTGATGCCACACTTGGTCGAATGCTGCCTTGACTCAAAGGCGATCACTCTCACCTTATCTCTTGGACGTTATTTGAAGGAACTTGGAAGTTTTATGGGACTCCATTGACCTGTTCTCCAGCAGACTTTAAGGATTACTTATACCCTAACTGGAAGGGTTAGCAAGGGCTCCTTGGAGTACTTATCTGCGTATTTACTAATGATGACAGCATTTGTGCTCTCACCAAATGCCCTTGCTGATGTCATCAGCCAGCTGGCATATCTCCCTACCTTTGGATGTTGCAGTCTGAAGCCAGGCCATCTAAGTCCAGAGGTGCTTAAGATTTGACATCTGCAGGTTCATTCACAGCAAGGAAATAGCTATCTCTAAGTTTGGCTGTGGTCACTGATACACTATTTGACTGGAAAATGACTTGGCCTTACTTAAGCCCAGTCTGGGATTGGGTCTGCGATGAACCTGTTGGTTAGGATCATGATTTGTACGTTTTGTATCTGATGAAATTCTGAGGACGTGCAGATTTGAGAGGGTTTCTCCATGATCACTCTTGGCTCATGGAGTTGAGGGTTTATGTGAGACCATGTACAGTGCTCATTGCTGTAGCCTGTGTTTCTTTTGAGCAGTTGTGTGTTTGGAACTGCTGCCACGGGGTAATGCTTGTGGACATGGTAGGAACAACAGCTCTAGGGTCATCTCAGCTTTATGCAACCTGAACTGTATGTTAATGAGTGTAAAAAAAAGTGACTTAATTTAGTGGTTGTTAGAGTAGGAACACAGCAACCAAATGAAACATAACAACAAGGGAACAGCTGGTATTTACATTTTAAGCTCCAATTTTTTTCTCAGTCTGCTTGTTGAAGAAAGTATCCTGATGGAAGACTGAAGGAAGGTGAGAATTGCTGAAGATTAACTGGGCTGACTGAATCCATTCTAGTCACCGAACTTTCAGAAGATGTCGCCAATGTTGTTTACTAGAATAGTATCAGGAATGTGTAATTTCATCTATAAGGTTAGACAGGAGAGAAACTGGGATTATCCTTCTCGGAGAAAAGCAGATTGAGGGGAGATTTGGTAGAAATGTACAAAATCATGGTTTAAATTGGATGAATAGAATAAGGCTGTTCTTGTTAGTACATGGTTCCAGGACTGGAGGGACAAGTTTAATATTTTGGACTAAAGATATAAAGGGGATGTGAAGGAAAATGTTTTTTTATATTTAAACAGAAAGTAGTTAGTTTTTTTTAAATGCAAAGGCCAAATTACCTCTTGTGCTTTGTTTCCTGCTTACTACTTTCAGCAGTATTGCTAATGTTGGGAGTAGAAATTGGTCAGCTCAGGCAAATCCCTGTGGAGGGTGATTATAGCTTTATGTGTTGAGGTATAACTTCTTTCAAATATAAGCAAGGAGCAGCCTCCTGATTATGTGTAATTCGTGTTTATCATCTTGTATTTATTTTTTCCCAGAATGCAACTAACAGCAAGGAAACAACTGACTCAATAAAAGCAACCTCTCAATGTTCCAGACCACTTCAGAAGGTATGAAGTATTGCTAAATAATTGCATTTATTGCTGTATATCTTTTTTCCAATGTTTGGATGATACCTAGTTTTAATCAGGATGTGATTCTGGAGCTAGGAGTACCATGGGTACCTAATTTCAAATGTCCATGAGCCAAGATGATGAATTCAGCATGCTAATTGATTAGAGGGCATCATTGTTATGTGCAGTCTATCTAAATTTACCTCTCTGGAGAAGAATTTTGCTAAGGGAGGACGCCTACACATTTATGCCAGCCCCAATCCTGAAATTGGATGAATAGAGGGAAGCTGTTCTTGTTACTAGATGGTTCATAAACCAGAGAGACAAGTTCAATATTTTGGACAAACGTACAAAGGGGATATGAAGGAAAATGTATTTTTATTTAAATAGAAATTAGATAAAGAAGTTTTTCCTCACAACCATCCCCCCAGTGCCTGCATTTTTTGTGATCAGAAATTTACTGTCCGTCAGTCTAGTGGAAAAAGGATCAATCAGTCCTTTCAAAAGGGAATTGAATAGACACCAGAGAGAAATTAGGATCAGGGGTAGGCAGTGCAGCTGCTTGTCTGCTTTTTCATTCAATAAAATCATGGCTTATCTGATCTTAGCCTTAATGTCACTTTCTTGCCTGGTCCCCATAATCCTTGATTCCTCTAAATTCTAAAAATCTATCACAGCCTTGAACATCCTTAATTCCAAATTTTCACAACTCATTGAGAGAAGAAATCCTCCTCAACTTGGTCCTAAATGAATAACCCGTTGTCCTGAGACTACAGCCCTTGTTTTAGATTCTCTCAGCTTCTATTCTGTCAAACCACTTCAGGATCATTTTGGTTAGAAATTCCTTCACACAGACAGTGTTGTGCTGTTTGAAATTCATTAACATGGTGATGAGCAATTTTATATACATTTCTTGCATTTGTTGGTAAATGTTTTCTTGTTTCTCAATGAGGCATTTATTATTGTTGGCATTTTTTCTCTCAGCATCAAACTTCCCCCAAATGTCATTAAGAGTAATTATTTGTCATTAACAAAAATTTCAATCACTTTAGTCTATCAAAACAAAGTTGATGGCTTTGAAATCATGCTAATCAGCACATGCTGTTTGCTCTGAAACAATTATTTCAAGGATAGTCAAGCATCAAGGATGAGCTTTCTCTGCATCTTCAGCCACTTTTCTGCATGTAAAATTGACTTCCAGTGATTTATCTAGACCTATCAGTCCTAGTTGTGGATAAAATAGACATTCAAGCGAGGCCTTGGAGGCACGTGGGCACCCACAGGAACCACTTGGTGAGGAAATTCAGCACCGAAAATCTTATCCACTCCAGGCTTTACAGGGAGCCACATACTTATGCAGAATTCTCAGAGGTGCATGTCTATGCAGACTATGCCCCATTGGGTAGTCAAAATCTCCAATGAGATTTTGTGATCTCATCAAATCTCAAATACATCTCATAGAACTGGACTGGCTTTGCAGTCAAAGTCACCATGACTCTCAAATCTGTAGGTTCAAGGTCATTTCAGGCTGTAATGGCTGATACCTGTATCGCTTCAATGTTTGCAGCTTACCATTCTTATGGTATTATGATCTGTGATGCACTGCATAATTTGGCCATTAAATTAAGTCAGCCATTGCCTGCCAAGGCAAGACCAGCAAGGAAGATGAGTAGAAGCAGCAGAATGAAGACAACATGACAACTATGAGGAGCTGCAAGTTGAGGAACCGCTCAGCTCAGGCCCTCAACAACTGATGGCTATTAACTGTGTCAATGAGATCAGACTCATGATGGCATCAGTATACTACTGTTCAATTTTGAGAAAATACTGCTTGTAGAGTGCCATGGATAACACAGTGGCACAGCAGGTAGGATGCTGCCTCACAGCTCTGGTGACCCAGTTTCATTCCTGACCTTTGCTGCTGTATGTGTGGGGTTCACATATTCTCCCTGTGACTGAATGGGTTTCCCTGGATGTTGTAGTTTCCTCACACATCCCAAAGACATGCAGGTCAGTAGGTTAATTGGACGCTGTAAATTACGTCTAGTGTGTAGGTGAGTGGTAGAATCTAGCAGGAGTTGATGAGAATGTGGGGAGAATGAAATGGGTTAGGGTAGGATTAGTGTAAAACTGGGTGCTTGATGGTCAGTGGGCTGAAGAGCCAGTTTCCATATGGTATCTCTCATTGACTCTATAACCATTATACTTGCCTCCCTTTGAGCCATCTACATTAGCTCTGAGAATCAAGTGTCCGCTCAGGATATCTAAAAGAGCTCATGCCCTTGATAGACCAATTCTAGACTGTAAGGTACCAGCTAGTGTGTCTACAGTCGAGGGAAGCAGGTTTAGGTGCACTGGCAAGAAAATGAAGGAAATTTTGTTATCCTCAGAGAGGACCAGAGTCTCAGTTCCCACACTGTCCCTCACATTGCAAGACAGTTAACTGTCATCCTATCCGCTAGAACAGTGGTTTTCAACCTTTTTCATGCTGCGGCCCCCCAGAACATGTCCTTGTTAGATGGTGGACCCCCAAAGCCCACAAAATCAAACAATCGATACTTCATGCATACAACACTCAAATTACTGCACATAGGCCCTTTTGAAATAGTGACTATTTCAATCATCGATAACTACTAGTGGTGTCTTTCAGTGTTCAGTTCAATGTGAAGGTTGTGCCTGTTTTGCACTGCAGAGTTTGTCCAAACGTGGTGGTATGTGCGACAAACATACGCATATGTCATCCTCATTATTCAGTCTTGATCTGTATTTGGTTTTCATGGCAGTGACTGCAGAAAATGCTATTTCGCACGAGTAAGTGGTTGCAAATGGTAACAGAACATTGACGGCTTTGCCGGACAGCAGTGGATACTCCTGGCAACATGCTATCCAGAACGACAACAGTGACATTCGGTTGAACTGCAAGCGCAAAGTCCTGTCAGATGACAGTTCAGCCAATTCTTCTTGTTCACGTCCAGTTAAATCAGTAAGCATGCATTCAAACGGATTTTGAATCCGATCAAACATGCTCATGTCATTGTCGCCGAAATACTCATGGAAATAAGGTGACAGCTGTTGAATATGGTTCAAAATGGTGCTCGCAATGGCCTCTGTCTTAGTCTCATTCACTGTCAGAAAGTCAGCCAGCAACGGAAACATATTATAGACGCCTTGCTCGCATCTTCCCTTCCAGATACGGAGTTTTTTCTGGAAGGCATTGACTTTGTCATGCGTTTTCTGAACATTTGAGCCAGGTCCTTGCAGTGATAGATTTAAGCTGTTCAAAATGTTGAAAATGTCTGCAAAATAAGCTAATCTGGCAACCCACATCTCATCTGTCAAGAACTGTGCCAATAATCTGTTATGGTCATTTAGAAAAATGAGCAGTTCATCTCGCAATTCATATACATGCTGCACAATGCGGCCTCGTGACAGCCATCTGACTTCTGTATGTAGCAACAAATGCTTATGCTCGGCTTCCATTTCACAGCATATGTTTTCAAACAAACGATGATTGAGCGGCCTGGCTTTGATAAAGTTAATGATTTTAATGCACGTGGAAAACATCCGCAAGATTTTCATCCATATCCTTTGCAGCCCAATCCTCACGGTGAATCATGCAGAGGGTTGCTGCTACATGTGGAGCTACTTCTTTCACTCATGCGACTAGACCCGACTTCAGTCCCGTCATTGCGGTAGCACCATCCGTGCATACTCCAATACACTGTGTCCACGCCAACGCCAATTGTACAAAATAAGTGTCAAACACACGGAAAAGTTCTTCACCGGTTGTACGCCCTGGGAGCGCCTTGCAAAACAAAAAGTCTTCCAAAGCCTCTCCTTCCCAGCAGTATCGAACATAAACCAACAACTGCACAGCACTGGCAACTTCAGTACTTTCATCGAGCTGAATCGCAAATCTGACGCTGAAGACTTGCTATCAGCTGGCTCTGTATACCTTCCGCCATATCGCCAATTCTTCTGCTTACTGTGTTATCAGACAGTGGAATGGCTTTCAGTTTTTGACTGGATTCTTTTCCCAGTACAACTTTGCACATATCTACTGCTGCAGGCAGTATAAGCTCTTCTCCAATTGTGCGAGGCTTTCTGGACCATGCTATTCGCAATGTACCAAATATGATGCACGAAGATCCTTCGCTTTACAGTGGTGCAGGCTGTCATTTTGCCTTTCTGCTGGAGGTACAGCTCCTTTTGCTGTTCAAAATATTCCTTTGGTTTACTGGCTGGCAATATCTGGATGCACTGTTGTTAAATGGCGCTTCAATTTCACTGGTTTCATTGCATCGTTGGACAGTGTTTGCAAACACAACACAGAGAGGTTGGTCCGCATTTGTCCCCACTGTGATGAAGCCATATGAAATGTATTCTGGATCGTACTTGCGTTGTTTTCTCTTTCGGTCACCCTTATCCCCTTTGTCATCAGAATCTTCCGGTTTGTGGTCAGCTTTTCTCTTCAGAAATTTCTCCATACTCAGCAATACACGCTGGACAGTTTAATCACTATTACTGATAAACAAAATTATCAAAACTAATCTAAAATTTACATTTGCAATTTACACTGTTACTTTTCACTTAACAGTGATGTCACTGGCGTAAATGCACAGTAAGTAAGCAATATTATTAAGGCACACCAACAACGTCACTCAGTCTCGCTAACACTACAGTGCACAACAGAATAGTAGTGAGTAGTGAACACTACTGACTGCTCTGACTACACAAATCGAACATTAAGGTAGCGTAGCAGTTAGCACGACGCTATTACAGTGCCAGCGATCGGGGATCCATTCCCGTCACTGTCTGTAAGGAGTTTGTACGTTCTCCTGTGTCTGCGTGGGTTTCCTCCGGGTGCTCCGGTTTCCTCCCACATTCCAAAGACGTACGGGTAGGTTAATTTGGGTTTAAAATGGGCAGCGCGGACTCGTTGGGCCGGAAGGGCCTGTTACCACACTGTAGATAAAATTTAAAAAAAATTTAAAATTAAGCAGCAGCTTACTAGAAGGGAACACCGTCTAAGTCTCTAAGATTGTCACCTATAACAGATAGAATAGATATGGCTGATTTTCTGAATAGTGGAAAACTGGAGCAAGCAAGTAAGCTACGTCTTTGTAACAGGTCGCTTTTCCATTTTTTTCTTGGCTTTTCTTGGCTCACAGACCCCCTGGCAACCCGCCGCGGACTCCTGGCCACAGGTTGAAAACCTCTGCCCTAGAACACCAGTCAAGGCAGTTAATTAGTTACTGGACAAAAGGTGTCTGCTCCCTGATGGCCATGCCACTGTCCTGTAGAGCAACAATCTGAGAATCAGCCTGCAACCTTCAAACTAACAGAGCTCTGGAGCACGGGGACTGTGCCTCAGTAGAGCAGAAACCTGGTTGCCTCAGCCACCATGTTACCTTAGCATTTTCATTGCTGGGCAGAGAAAATCAAATAATTTCCAAAGTGGAAGTGAAGTTCTGTCCCTGTCACAAATGCAAAGATAATGTGATCATGGACTTCTCTGCACTCTGTCATCTCAGGGAGCCAGTCTAACAGACTAGACACTGCTGCAAGCATTTTAGAAGGTCAGTGCAAGAACTTCTTCCTAACTGTTTACCCAATCTGTAGTCAGCACTGCTGAATGGATTGGACCTATGGGAAGCCTGAGTGAAGACCCCACCATTTTCTCTTGTGAAACCCATTCCTCTATGCTAATATTTTTTTCCTCATGACGCCAGTGTCTAACTTGATGCTGTGTAAAGACAGGCACACTGATGCAATACCATGCACTTATTTTGCAGCAGGAGAAGCCTATTATCTCCTCTTGCTTGGGAGAAGACAACTTTGGCTCTTTTTGGGTATTAGGCTGTAACTTAAGGGTCCACTTGCCCACTTTTGTGCAGAAATACAGAAAAGAAAAGGGATTATTGGTTAGGTGGGTTTATTGATTATTGCAGTCATCTTTATCCACAAATATGACATCTCAAGAACAAGTATGCCTTATAATTTCAGCCTGATTCATTTTGCAATTCTTTATCTGGATACCTTTAGAAAGAATCATTTGTTACTTATGTTAGATAAATGAGATGTTGAAGCTTGGCTACCAGATGACAAGAATTTTCATTGAAGGCTGAAATCATCTGAGCAATTGAGTATTTCTTTGACCTGATACAGTATCTATTTTATAGCCATTGGGTGCAGTGTGCTCACTGAGAACCACAATGTTATGTCATTATATCCTTTGCTGTTACCCCCTTGTACATGTACAGTGCTGTTTGTAAAATGTGTTTATGTTGGATTATATGTACGTAAAGATATGTGTTGATCTAGGATCCAGGTGTGTGTGCCACTGCCCCTTTGATGTGATGTTTGGACTACAGAGGAAATACTGAAATATGGACGTTAAAATTCTACAACACAGAAAACCTTTGACTCCATTGGGTGTCCGTTTAGCAAAGTGCCCATTGGTTGAACCTGGCCAGATTTAATCTCCTGTTAATGTCAGCAAGCTCCATTCATAGCTAGAGCTTGTAAATAAGCCCTCAGTCCCTGCAAGGAAACAAACTGGTATCACTGAGTGAAATTGCATTAAAGAGCAATGATCTTTGATATGATCATTTTTTCCTGGTGCTAGGACTCACCAAGATGCTGTTCTCTAGAGGTGTCATTTTGTTCTCCTGAAGTGAGTTTTCTCTGGTTCTGCCAGCTGTTGTGCCTGGCATTCTTTGCTTGAAAGAGATAACCATTGGGAGAGGCAGTTGAGGAGACATAACATTGTGGCCATCTTCATTACTTGCAGAACACCCAAGAGTGAGTGAGAGATTGTGTACATTGTGGGGCCTGGAGTGGGATTAATGAAGAGAGGGACAAACTATTTTGCTGCATCAATGGGTTTGTGAGTGAACTGATGGAGTCATGGTCAATATATGTGCTTGAGACAGAGAGGGACAAGGTGGAAAGGGGTGAATGCAGAGGTTGTGTGTGTGTGTGTGTGAGAGAGAGAGAGGAAGGTAGGGGAGGAGAGTGAGTGAGTTTCTCAATGAAACAGTATTTCACAATCTCAACATTTGAAAGTTGTCCCTTTTCACTGTGAGAATTTCCCCCACCTCCTGATTCCTTCACAAGCCTGCTTGATTGGATTCCAGCACGCATACACACACTTAGAACTTCACTATTGTGCAACTATCCACCACCCCCGCAACCCTGTGCTGCGCAATTAACAACCTGCCCCTTACACATCTAACTTTCAGCTGTGGGCTCCTACTCTCTGTAATGGGTGCGTGTCTCCTGTCTAGCACAGCTGCCTCTTTTAGGAGTGACTGTGCTGTGTTCCTCAGATCTTACCATTAACAGAAAGTCCAAGAGCAGAAAGAAAGAAACTTAGGGGGAGGGGGAGAAAAAGGTAGAAGCACACAGGGATAGAAGGAAGAAAGGGGAAAGGGGAGTAGAGAGAGATGAGATGAGAAAGAGACAGATACAGATTCAGGCAGAACAGCAAAGACAGAGAGCTGTGCAGAGTGAGAGGAACGGGGAACAAGATAAAGGCTGAGCAGTGAAGACGGAGAAAGAAATGCAGAGCAACAGGGATGGACAAGGGGAGAGGGCATGCAGAGTAGCAGGGACAGGGAGAGAGGAAGATATCCAAGCAGAGCAGCAAAGAAGGAAAAGAGTATGCAGAACAGTATGGAAAGGGAGAGAGGCACAGAGATCACCAGAGACTGAGGGGGAAAGAAATATACAATGTAGCACTAACAAGGATCAAGGAAGAGATGCATGGTGCTTGTGGTGCTCAGATGTGATGATCCTGATGAGTTCCTGCTCACCAGACTTGGAGTGTCTAATAGCGAAGTGCCGCCCATACTACCTGTTGCAGGAATTCACTTCGGCTATCATGACGGCAGTCTATATTCCACCCTAGGCAGATGTGAAGCCTGCACTCAATGAGCTATACTCCATGACCAACAGCTTTGAAGCAGTATACCCTGAGACCCTGTTCATCACAGCCGGGGACTTCAACCAGGCCAGCTTCAAGAGTGTGCTACCAAAATACTATCAGCATGTCTCCTGTCCCACCAGGGGTCCAAACACCCCAGACCAGTGCTGCGTGACCATTAAGGACGCCTACTGATCAATTCCCCGTCTGCACTTTGGTAAATCAGACCATCAGGCTGTGCTCCTTCTCCCTGCTTTCAAACAGAAACTGAACCATGAGGATCCATTACAGAGAATCGTGCAGTGCTGGTCTGAGGAAATAAATGAGCTTCTGCATGACTGCTTTGACTCAGTAGACTGGTCCATATTCAAGGATTATGTCACCGCCGTCAGTTGTGGCATGCCATAACAGGCTACACAATGAAGTAGGGCAGCATTGCTGACGACAACACGTCCCTCCCTGATGAGCTCGATGCATTCTATGCACATTTTGAACAGGAGGGCAATAAAATTACACCACCCACCCTGACAGCCTCCAATGCACCTGCACCTGCACCCACAATCACCATTGCAGATGTCAGATCAACCTTCCTGAGAGTGAACCCGTGGAAAGCATCTGGCCCAGGTGAAGTTCCAGGCTGTGTCCTCAGATCCTGCGTGAATCAGCTGGTAGAAGTATTTGCAGACATTTTTAACCTCTCCCTACTCCGATCTGAGGTTCCAACCTGCTTCAGGAAGACCACTAGCATCCTGGTGCCAAAGAAAAATAAGCTAGCATACATTGACGACTACCGCCTGGTGGCTCTGACATCCACCGTAAGGAGTGCTTCGAGAGGCTGGTCGTGGCACACCTCAATTCCAGCCTCCCAGATTACCTCAGCACACTGGAAGTCACCAACTGCTGAAACAGGTCCACAGTGGATGCCATCTCCCCGGCCCTACGCTTATCTCTGGAACACCTGGATAACAAAGATGCTGACGTCAGACTCCTATTTATTGACTATAGCTCCATCTTCAATACCATAATTGTAAACAAACTCATCTCCAGAAGCCTAGACCTAGGATCAGCACCTCCCTCTGCAACTGGATCCTTGTCTTCCTAACTGACAGACCATAATCAGTAAGGATAGGCAGCCACACCTCCGCCATGATTACCCTCAACTTTGGTGCCCCGCAAGGCTGCATCCTTAGCCCCTTACTTTGTTCCCTGTACACTCACAACTGTGTGGCCAGTTTCTACTCCAACTCCATCTACAAGTTCACAGATGACTCCACTGTAGTGGGCTGGATCTCAAACAGCAATGAGCCAGAGTACAGGAAGGAAACAGAGCCTAGTGGCATGGTGTCAAGGCAACAACTTTTCTCTCAATGTCAGCAAAACAAAAGAGCTGGTCATTGACTACAGGAAGTGATGCGGAGTATACACCACTGTATGTATCAATGGTGCTGAGGTGGAGAAGACTGAGAACTTTAAGCTCCTAGGTGTAAATATCACCAACAGCTTGTCCTGGTCTAACCACATAGAAGCTATGGCCCAGAAAGCACACCAGCGCTTCTACTTCCTCAGAAGGCTAAGGAAATTCGGTATAGCCCCATTGACCTTCACCAATTTTTATAGATGCACCATAGAAAGCATCCTATCTGGATGCATCACAGCTCGATATGGCAACTGCTCTGCCCAAGACTGCAAGAAACTGTGGAGAGTTGTGGACTCAGCGCATCATGGAAACCAGCCTTCCCTCTATGAACTCTGTCTACACTTACCACTGCCTTGGAAATGCAGCCAGCATAATCAAAGACCCCTACCACCCCGGTTGTTTTCTCTTCTCCCCCCCTTCCATCAGGCAGAAGATACAAGAGCTTAAAAACATACACCACCAGGCTCGAGGACAGCTCTTATTTCACTGTTATAAGACACTTGAACAGATCTCTCGTTTGATAAAGATGAACTCTTGATCTCTCAATCTACCTCATCATATCCCTTGCACCTTGTTGTGCACCTGTACTACATTTTCTCTGTAACAGTAACAGTAACATGATATTCTGCATTCTGTTATTGCCTTTCTCTTCGTACTACCTAGATGTACTTATGTTTTGGAATTATCTGTGTGGATGGCATGCAAAACAAAGTTTTTCACTGTATCTGGGTACACATGACAATAGTAAACCAATTACCAATTATATGTAGAGAAGAAGGAATTGGAAAAGAGGTAATATGAAGACAAGCAGAAAGAGTGAAAGTTGGAAAGTGTGTGTGTGTGTGGGAGAGGAAGGGAGGCAGAAGGAGCTTGTGTGTATGAGTGAGATTGAATGGGTGGGTGTGTGTCTTTGTGTGTGAATGAGATTGTGTGAAAGTTATTAGCAGAGTGCACAAGGAATTAAAGGGAAGAGCTGGAGATGTCATGAATTGTCTTAAAACTTGGGGATAAATCTTACCAGACTATGTTACATCTTGCATTGTGGGAACTGTTCTGAACAGACACATCCCCTGAAAACTCCTGCTAATATCAACTGGAGAGTTCCCCTTGGCCCTTTGCACACATTTCCATCCTTAGGGGATATTTTATATCAGCTTCTTTAAGTCCCTGTGGCTAAACTTAGTTAAAAAAAAACCTACTAAAGCCATACAGACGTAATTGGCATACTCCAGTAGCTGAAAAGGTGCTAGGACTGCGAAGTGTATGCACTTTCAAGGTCAGACTGATGAGGCCCAATCTTGAAATCCCTTTTACTAGCATGTGGTCCATAGTCTTCTATGCCTTGGTGATTCAAGTCTCTTCTAGATACTGAAATGTTGTGAGAGTCTCTTAGGTAGTGCATTCTAAATTCCAACCATCCTACGGGTGAAAAAAATTTTTCCCTGTATTTCTCTCCAAACCTCTTACTCCTCACCTTAAACCTATGCCTTCTGGTTCAAAATACTGCTGCCATGGGGAAAAGTTTACTATTGTTTACCCTCTGCTCCTCATAATTTTGTACATTTCTACCAGACTCTCCCCTGAGCCTTTTCTGCCCCAAGAAAAACAAACCTAGCTCCAGTCTCTCCTTATCTTTGAGACCCAAGCAACATCCTGGTGAATCTCCTGTGCATCCTCTCCAGAGCATTCTCTATGGTGACCAAAACTGCACACAATATTCTTGATGTGATCTCGCCAATGTTTTATAAGGCTGTATCATAACTTTCTTGCTTTTATATTCCATGACCCACCTCATCAATGCCAAAATTCCATGTGCTATCTTTATCACCCTATCTACCTGTGCTGTCACCTTCAGGGATTTTGGACTTGCATGTCAAGGTCCCTCCGTTCCTCAATACTCCTTAGTCCTACCGTTATTTGACCTAGCAAAATACATGACTTCACACTTAACAAGATCAAATTCTATCTACCATTGCTCTGCCCAATTTACAAACTAATTAATATAATTCTGTAACCTGAGATTACCCCCTTCACTTACCACACCATCAGTTTTTGTGTCATTTGCAAACTTATTAATCATTCTCCTGCATTAACACCTAAGCCGTTAAAGTATATAGCAGACAATAAAGATCCCAGTGTCAATCTCTATGGTGCACCACTGCTCACAGACTTCCAATCACACAAACAAACTTCCACTATCACCATTTGTCATCTATTACCAAGAGTTGGGAGACATCCTGAAAAATGAATAAAAAGCAGAGAATATTCTGTTTGTTTATTCTTTTGCATGAAGTGTATAACTACAAGCTTCCCCACATTATACTTCTTGTGCCATGGTTTTGCCTACTCATGTAACTTGTTTTTATCTATTTGCAGACTCTGTGCCTTCACAACTTTTCTGTCTTTGTATCATCAGCAAATTTCATCAAAACATGAAGAAAGGCGAAGCAACATTTTTTTTTCTCTCAGAACTCTTTTTTTTGGAATTTTCTTTGGATATTTTTAAGGCAGAGGTAGATGGATTCTTGTGGGAATGTCAAATTCAGTTTACAATCCAATCCGGCATGATCTTATTGAATACGGAGCAGGCTCAAGAGACTTAACAGCCTTCTCCTCTTAATTCATATCTATTATGAGTTTCTGCTGCCCCAATACTGCTTACAGGGGTACCCCAATAGTTAGTGTTTACGAGCATAAAATGACATTTGTATCAACTCTGCTTAGTGTCATTTAGCTAATCCTATATCTCTCACCCTCAACATGATGACCCTTTATCCTGTGTGTTAATCTTCTATGTGGTACCTTGTGGAATGCCTTATAGAAATTGAAATACACTAAATCTAATGATTTCTGTAGGTTACATCCTCAAAGAAATGTACTAAATTTGTCAAATATGATTTTCCTTTAAAACTATGTGGGAAGAATAGAAAAGTAGAATCTTATCTGAATGTATTATCTTCACTTTTGGAATATGGGGATCACTGGCATGGTCACCATTTATTGCTTATCCCCAATTGTTCTTGAAAGGTGGTAGTGAGGCATCTTCAACAACTGAAAGCATTCCCACAATACTGTCAGTAGCAGGATTTAGATCCAGCACCGTTAAAAGAATAGCGATGTATTTCCAAGTCAGGATGGTGTGCACCTTGAAGGGTAACCTGCAGGTTGTGGTGTTCCCATGAACCTCTGTACTTGGTGATCAAGGCCTTGAAGGTGCTGTCGAAGTAGGGGAATAACTGCACTGCATTTTGTAGATGATATAAACTGCAGCCACGGTGGAAGGAATGAATGTTTAGGATGGTGGATAGAGTGTCAGTCAAATAGACTGTTTTATCCTGGTGTTGATTTTCTTGAATGTTGTTACAGCTGCAGTCATCCAGGTGAGTGAAGAGTATTACATCGTGCTCCTCCCTTATAGATGGTGGAGAGGTTTTAGGTTGTCAGCAGATGAGTCACTTGTCTTTGGATACTTAGCCTCTGAGTTACACCTGTAGGCATAGTATTTATGTGGCTTGTTCAGTTAAGTTTCTGGTCAACAGTGGGGGCAGGGGACTTGGCATTGGTTAAACCAATGAATATAGACAATAGGTAATTGGACATTTTCTTGTTAGTTTTTTGCCTGGTACTTTGTGACGTGAATATTACTTCCCATTTATCAGCATCCTTGCCTGAATATTGTTGAAGTTTTGAGGAAGCAGGCATGGACTCCATTTGCTGAAGATCTGCAAATGAAACTGATTAATACTGATTGTGATTGACACAATGCCATTGAGAGATCCATGGGCTAATGCGATTTGTTTGAGATTTATGCAAGGTTATGTGGAGCCTGGGAAATTGGGATCAGTTTTTAATAGATATGAGGCCTTGTGTTGAGAGTGGGCCATGTCATTTGTTTTGGGTAGATTTAGGGCCACAGAGAAGGAGCAGGGCACTGATAATTGTTTTAGATTCCTTCAGATATTTAAGGGATTTGAGTTGTCCTGGACTGTGTGGAAATTGTGAGTAGTCGAATTGTTTGGAATTGACACAGGGTTTACGAGTTGTACTTGGGGAGTTAGGAATGGCTTGAGATCGAGTTCAAGGCAGAGTATACATCAGTGTGATTCCATTCAAACTTATTAAGGTTTTAGGGAGTATATGAGTTAGTGATGACACAAATGTTTGATTGAAGAATATTTAAGGAAAGAGTAGGTCTTTGGGATTAGTTTGAGATTGCTACATTGTTGAACAGTGAAATTAGTTTGATTAAAATATTGGACAGTAAAGAAAGTAAAGGTAGGGTGACTAGATTTGGATTTATAGAGGCTCTGGGCAGATTAGGGCAGTTGGGTCCATTGTAGATTGGTACTATACCAGAAGGGTGCGATCAGGGATGTGGGATTAGTTTTGTATTTCTCTAGCAGACAAGAGCATTGACACAATGGACTGAATGTTTTGTAAACCTCATAATTTGGTGATATTTGTTAACATCATTCTTGTACCAATTGCATCAACAGAATTTAATGGGAATTGTGTTCCTTATTTCCTAAATTGAGAAATATTTATTTTTTCTTAAGTCAGCTTTGTTCTATTAGCATCTTTATCTGTTGTAGAAGATAACTGCCAGCAAAGTTGTTGAAATGCTGCAGGAGGAAGATGAAAGAACTGTAATTTCACAAACAACACTGCAAGGTAAAGAGATTTTATCTTGATTTAAACAACTAGACATATGCAGGTACCTGATGACTTCTAATTAATCCTATTTTTTTCTTTTAGGAAGACTGGATGATATTGTTCCAGACTCTCAGCCTGTGGTATTGAAACAAAAACCTTTGTAAGTCTCAATTTTTTAAACTGAGTTCTTCATGTGTTTGTCTTAAGTTCAGTTTTAATGCATACATTGTAAAACATTTAGAGATTTATATTCTCCATACGGTGCGCTAGTGAGTAGTGAACATGAGAAATAGAAGTAGGCATTGGTGATTTGGTCTCTCTTGCATGCCCTGCCATTCAGTAAAATCACGGTTGACCTTTTTCCTTCCATATCACTTACCTGCACCAACTGCACATCCCTTAATATCCAAAGTTCTCTAGGAGTCTTTCTTGGATATTCTTAGAGTCTAAGCCTGCACACCCAGTTAGGTAGAGAATTCAAAAGAAACACTCCCTCTGGGTGAAGAACTTCCCTCATCACTATAATTAATAATTGATGACATTTGCTGAAGTTTAAGCAAACACAAAACATTACCATCGTAGGAATGATCCTTTGCAAACTGCTTCACTATATGTCATCTCAGCTTACTACTCTACCCTCTGACCTAGAAAGTTATGGGTTTAAGCCCCATTCCAGGCTCTGAGCATGGCTGATACTTCAGTCTGGTTTGGAGATGCCAACTTTCAGTTTTGATTTTAACGGAGGCTTTGTTAGTCTGCTATCCCACTGTTATAAGACTATTGAATGGTTCCTTTATTTGATGAGATGGACTCTTGACCTCACGATCTACTTTGTTATGACCTTGCACCTTATTGTCTACCTGCACTGCACTTTCTCTGTATTTTGTTATTGTTTTTACCCTGTACTACCTCGATGCACTGTGTAATGAATCGATCTGTACGAACAGTTTGCGAGACAAATTTTTCACTGTACTGTGGTACAAGTGACGATAATAAACCAATACACAAAGAGCTAGTCATAGATCAATGTTCTCCACCACATTTCCCCTTAACAAACCTTGCTAAAACGCATTGTTAGCCAGTCATTTATCGCATTTGATTTTTAAGAATCCAGTTGGCTCTTACTTTTGTCGATATGATAATTAAATATGATATATTGGCCATAAGCTTCAGGATGTTCTGAAAACATGAAATTTTTTTCTACAGATGCAAAAATTTTTTTTTGTAAAATGAACTTGAGTTCTGTAGTGGTTTAATTGCAACACTGGTTGGAATGATCATTAAACCAGTCCAGAGTCTGATCTTGATTTGAGGAATTCCAGTGGGAAATTATATTCAGCCAAAAGGCTCAAAAGCTTTAATGTTGGCAGTAAAATTGATTTATAAAAATGTCAGAAACATTTATGGCATGATAATTAATTTCTTCCTTCAACAAGAGGATGGCTGAAAAAATAATACTTACTCTTTTGATTTCCCCCATCTGAAGAGGTGTGGGGCCAAAATTCATCTGGACACATTTTCAGAATAGCATTGTAAGATAAGATAAAATAAAATATCTTTATTACATGTACATTGAAACACACAGTGAAATGCATTTTTTTTACGTTACTGAGAATGTTCTGGGGGCAGCCCTCAAGTGTCGCCACTCTTCTAGTGCCAACATAATGATGGAGTACGTATTAATCAGGAAACTCAAGATTAGCACATCACTTAAAGCTCATTCAGCAGTTGAGGTGAGCAGCCAGGGCATGTCATGTTCTACAGGCAACTCACTGGATAAATGTTGAACCACTTACGGCCCATGAGTAAGTTCCTGTTGCATTAGAAGGAATTAATCAGTAACATCAGGAGTCCTGTGGACTTCTACCGATTTAAAATGTACTTTCTCAATGGCAACAACAGGGTAGGCATTACCCTCAGTCAATCACAAAAGCTGGCTTCACGTTTTCTCAAATGGAGCCTAAATCTGGTGCTATATATACTTGAACATGTACAAATTAGGAGCAGGTGGAGGCCACTCAGCTCGTCGAGCCTGCTCCACCATTTCTTCATCTGCAGTCCCTTAGGATTGACAATGACTTGGTGCCGCTTTGTTTTTTCAGATTCTGAGGCCAATGTGGAATCTGCCTATCCTTCCAAAGATTGGATGGGTGCTGGCTGGCTGGGTGGGTGAAAGGGTAGCTTATTAGATGGTCCGTTCCCTCTGCTGCTAATGCAGGGTCTTTGTGTGCTCGTGATGCATGGCCACAAGGTTCACAAGTGTCTGGAATGGGATTTAAGCCTTTTTGCATAGTAGCTAATTAAGGGTTACGGGGAAAAGGCAGGTAGGTGGATCTGAGTCCATGGCCAGAACAACCATGATCTTATTGAATGGTGGAGCAGGCTCGATGGACCAGATGGCCGACTCCTGTCCCTATTTCTTATGTTCTTGTGTTCTTATGATGACTTGGAGGAAATAGTTGTTACATTTTTTTTGAGGCTTCCAAATTCTCTAACTTAATGTATTCATCTCCCTTTTTAAGGAAGTATGTTACTACATTGGAAGCAGTTCAGATGGTTTTTCACTCGTTGCAAGCCATCTATGTATTGTTCTGTTTCTATTCTCATAATAGCCTGCTGCTCATGTAAAGCTTTCTCTTCCCCCATCTTGTTTTGTAGAGGTTTAGCTGCTAGCTATGTTTACAGAGATTGTTAGAACTAGGAATAGGGGTTGTTTATTCTGCCCATCAAGCCTACTTTGCCTTTCAGTACAATCACGGCTGATCCTTTGTTCTGATACCACACTTTCATTCTCTCCCCATATCCATGATGTTTTTTGTGTCTGGAAATCTATCTACCTTCTTCTTAAATATACAGGCTGTCCCCAGGTTACGAATGCCCGACTTATGGACACCCCTACATATAAATGAGCTCCCATGATATTAAATTCAAAAGTCCGATGTACGTAAATACATCTGTTCCTAAGAACAGCAGAACTAGTTTCTTCTCTCCACTTTAAGTAATTGTTCTTTCTTATCAGCCTCACATACTTTTGATGCCATTCATTACAATACTGTGGAGGTATGTATAACATATTAAGTGATTTTTGTGTATTTATTGACTTACAGACAAAATCGACTTATGGATATCTGTAAAAACAGAACCAGTTTGTTATCTGGGGATAGCCTGTATACAGTGACTTTCACTCCACCTCCACCTGTGCGATACGATTCCACAGGTTTACCAACCCCTGAGTGAAGAATCTTGCCCTGTATCCTGAAATTGTGACATGTCAAATACACTCATACATATGTGATTGTTGATCCCTACTTGGGATTAAGTAGGATCATACAGCATGGAAAGAGGCCCTTCGGCCCAACTGGTCCATGCCGACCAAGATTCCCATCTAAGTCCCATTTGTCTGCGTTTGGCCCATATCCCTTTCAACCTTTTTTATCCATGTACCTGTCCAGGTCTTTTAAATATTAATGTATTTGCCTTAACCACTTCCTCTGGCAGCTCATTCCATATACGGACCACCCTCTGGATGACAAAGGTTGTCCCTCAGGTTCCTGTTAAATCTCTCTCCTCTCACCCCAAACCTATGTCCTCTAGTTATTGATTCCCCAACCCTAAGAGAAAGACTGTGTTCAATCACCCTATCTATGCCTCTCATGATTTTATACACCTCTATGAGATCACCCCTCATTTTCCTATGCTCCAGAGAATAAAGCCCCAGCCTGCTCAACCTTTCTCCATAACTCAGTTCCTCAAGTCCTGGCAACATCATTGTAAATCTCATCTCCACTCTTTCCATCTTAATGGCATCTTTCCTATAGCAGGGTGACCAAAACTGAACACAGTATTCCAAATGTAGCCATACCAACATCTTGTGCAACTGCAACGCAAGGGAAGGCAAATGTAATGACAGTAAAAACTTCTATTTAAATAACGCCTTTAATGTACAATTCCTCTCTACCCACAGATGCTGCTCAACTTACTGAGTTCCTCTAGCAGTTTGTTTTTTGCAAAAGATATGTAGGTGCTTAGTGAGGGAATTCAGAGCTTAGTGCCTGGGAAATTAAGGGACAATTCTTGGTATTTATAGGGATCGGGGAAGGGAAAAAAGATGTGAAGTACAGAGGATTGTAGGGGGCTGCTGGAGGTTACAGACAATGGGACAGATGCATCTTTGGAGGTGTTTTAACACTGGGATGATAATGTTATCAAATTAAAATGATGCATGGAGTTGGGGGTAATGTATTAGTATTGAGGATTGGTTGAACAAAAGAAGGCAGGGAGTTGGGACAAATGGGTGTTTCTCTGGTTAGTAATCAGTGGTGAGCGGAGTGTCACAAGGGTCGGTGCTGGGCCCGCAATTGTTCACGATATACATTAATGATTTGGAAGAGGGGACAGGGTGTAGCGTATCTAAGTTTGCTAATGACACTAAATTAAGTGGAAAAGCAAATTGTGCCGAGGATGCACAGAGCCTGCAGAGAGATATAGATAGGTTAAGTGCGTAGGCAAGGGTCTAGCAGATGGAGCACAATGATGGTAAATGTGAGGTCATCCACTTTGGAAGGAAAAATAGAAGATCAGATTATTATTTAAATGGTGAAAGCTTGCAGCATGTCGTGCTGAGGGACTTGGGAGTGCTTGTGCATGAATCACGAAAGGTTATCAAGAAGGCAAATGGAATGTTGGCCTTCATTGCTGAGGGATTGAATTCAAGAGCAGAGAGGTTATGCTTCAACTGTACAGGGTACTGGTGAAGCCGCACCTGGAATACTGTGTGCAGTTCTGGTCTCCTTACTTGAGAAAAGATATACTGGCTCTGGAGGCGGTGCAGAGGAGGTTCACCAGGTTGATTCCTGAGATGAAGGGGTTAGTTTATGAGGAGAGATTGAGTCGCCTGGGACTATACCTGCTGGAATTCAGAAGAATGAGCGGGGATCTTATAGAAACATACAAAATTATGAAAGGGAGAGATGAGATAGAGGCAGGAAACTTGTTTCCACTGGTAAGTGAGATTAGAACTAGGGGACATGGCCTCAAGATTCGGGGAAGTAGATTTAGGACGGAGATGAGGAGGAACTGCTTTTCCCAAAGAGTAGTGAACCTGTGGAATTCTCTGCCTGGGGAAGCAGTAGAAGCTACCTCATTAAGTATATTTAAGACACAGTTAGATAGATTTTTGCATAGTGGGGGAATTAAGGGTTATGGAGAAAAGGCAGGTAGGTGGAGCTGAGTCCACGACCAGATCAGCCATGATCTTATTGAATGGTGGAGCAGGCTCGATGAGTCAGATGGCCTATTCCTGCTCCTATTTCTTGTGTTCTTATGTTAAAAGCCAGCAGTTGTTGGGATGATGGGTAAATAGTGGTTTGCATGAGTTAGAAAAGCTGAAATTTCCTGTGGGAGATGGATTAGAGGCTGATAAAGAACTGGAATAGCTGGAAGTTATAAAGGCAAGAACAAAAGTTTCAGAAGATCATGGGCTGGAGCAGTGTGGTGATGGGTAGTATGGAGGTGGAAATAGGAAATCCTGGTGATGCAGAAAATTTAGGATTGGAAACTCAGCTCACAATCAAATAAGAAACCAAGGGTGCAACCAGTCCTGTTTGACTGAGATAGTCATAGCATAATAAGCCCAACTCGTCCATGACAACAAAAGTACCCATATCCCTCTAAACCTTTCCTATCCATGTACCTGTCCAAGTGTCTTTTAAATGTTGTTATTGTACCTGCTTTTCTCTGTCAGCTTGTTCCATATACACACCACTCTCTACATGAAACAGTTACCCCTATGACTATATATGTCATGATTGTCCTCCCGATCTCTTTGTATTACGTGTATAATTACCGATGTTATATGTATTAATCTGTATTAATTTTAAAATTAATAAAAAGATTGAAAAAGAAAGAAACTGTTGCCCCTCTGGTCCCTTTTAAATCTTTCCTCTCTCACCTTAAACCTGTGCCCTCTAGTCTTTGATTCCTTTCCTCTGGGGTAATAAGACTGTGCATTCACCCTATCTGTGCCCCTCTTGGTTTTATACACATCTATAAGGTCACCTTTCAGCCTCCTATGCTCCAAGGAATAAAGTCCTAGCCTGCCCAACCTCTCCCTTTAACTCAGGCCCTTGTGTCCTGGCAACATTCTCGTAAGTCTACTTTGTACTCTTTCCAGATTAATGACGTCTGTACACAATTTTCCAGTTCTGTCCTCACCAACGTCTTGTATAACTGCAACATAATGTCCCAGCTCATATACTCAGTGCCCTGACGGATGAAGACCAACGTGCCAAACGCCGCTTTCTTCACCCTGTCTACCTATAACGCCACTTTCAGGGAACTATATACTTGTACTCCTAGGTCCCTCTTCCACAACACTCCCCAGAGATGTTGCCAAGGCAAGGAATTTGTCATGGAATCAGGGTTGTAGTAGGATGAAAACCAGTGGCTTCCTGAGTGCAGTTGGTGAATGCTCCTGTAGATCCAGCTGGATTCCCAGCTATTATTATGACAAATACAAGCCATGGAGGGTCAGCAGAAATGTTGTCAGTGTGCACGTGGAATCTCGTGCTTTGGAACAGTGTTGCCTAGGGGGCAGCACATAGGTGGGAAAAGATGTCAGGTTAATGCTAAATACTAAAGGGTTACAGATTGCACTACCACATCCTAAATGGTTCAAAAAGTTTGCATGGTGGAATGTAAGGCTTGGTTCTTGGACAAAGTGAAATAATCAGCAAAAAGTAGTATTTCTTGAGAGTTTATGAAGTACAAGAGTTCTGAATTTTGCAAAAGCAGCTCACAGCTTGTTGGGAGCCTCTTGGATACAGGTGACATAGCTTCCTGTTTGTGCTTGCCTTTCCGATTGTTCTCCACCTTCTCATCTTCTCATCTAATCCGTGAATTTGCGTGAATCTTTCCCCTTGGGCTTGGCTCTTAATGCTCAATCCTTGCACAAAGGCTGTTCAATTAACATCCATATATGGTCTTTAACAAAGTCTGCTTGACTGAGTAGTTAGAATTGCCACTGCCTCTGAAAATTCCATGTGACCTCTCGGCTCCAGCCAGGTCAGACCTCATGGTAGATCTCCCTTACTATTATCTCACTGACATAGATCACCTTTTTTGCTCTGCTCGTAGAATTTATTGTTATGAAAACTGGTGTCAGCTAATCTAGTCTGCTTTTATAGTTATATTCAAAGCAATGTATAGCTTTCCTCCAAACGCAAACATTCAACATATGTGACATACTAGCACAGCTAGTAGAGCTGCTGTATCACAGCTCCAGCGAATTGGGTTCAATCCTGACAGTCAGGTTTTTGTGGAGTTTGCACATTTTCCCTGTGATCATGTGGAGTTTTCCCAGGTGCTCTGGTTTCTTCCTGCATGCCGAAGAGGTGCGGGTTGGTAAGTTACTTGAGCATTGTAAATTGCCCTGGTATGCAGGTATGGTAGAATCTGGGGGAGACTTGTTATGAATGTGGAGAGAATAGATTAGGGAGAATTAGTAGGGGGTTGGGATTTCTCTGTGAGTCGATATAGACTTAAACAAAGTGGCTTCCATCTATGCCATCGGGAAATGTGGATATGAATATTATTGATTAGTAAAAGTTTATAAAGGCTATTCAGTAGAAATTGAAACGTGTACAAGCTTCATCGTAATTGTGCTCCTCTCACTTGTATTTTACAGCATTTAAATTTTGTATATAACCTTTTGTACCTGTAGACACTTGCCCTCTATTTGCCTGTGGAATTTAAGATTAATTGCCTTTTAGTAGCCGTGGGAATACTTGTGGTAACCTATACACTTTCTCCAAGTCTTCCTGTGCATCTAGTGTTAAGTGATGTCAAATTATTTGCTTGGGTCATGATGATATATTGCCTGACCTAGAAACAAAGTAAATCTGTTTTTTTTTAATATTCTAGATTGCCTGGTCTTTTAGACAAAATTCACAAGGATCAGAAGTGTTTGTCCAAGAAAAGATGCTGGGTTTCTGATAGCCCTGCATCAAGCTGCAGTACTGTGGAAAGACAAACTGCATGTATGAAATATGCATTCCAACAAGGTAATCCAGCGTGGCTGCTAAATTACATTATGTGGATTGGTGTCTCACATTCTCATGTTATATTTCTCAAATTTCTTTATGACGTAGAAGGAGGCCATTTTGTCCATTGTGTCCGACTTAATTCCCTGTAATCCATTCTCTCTCACTTCCCATTAATTTCCCCCCCCCACCCCCCCACTCTACCTATGCTGTACATAAATTACAGTAGTTAATTACCCAGAGAGTGGTTGGGGCATGGAATGCACTGCCTGGGGTGGTGGTGGAGGCAGGTACGTTGGTCAAATTCAAGAGATTGTTAGATAAGCATATGGAGGAATTTAAAATAGAGGGACATGTAGGAGGAAAGGGTTAGATAGTCTTAGGTGCGGTTTAAAGGTCGGCACAACATGATGGGCCGAAGGGCCTGTATTGTGCTGTACTGTTCTATGGTTCTATGTGGGAGGAAACAGCAGTGGAGGAAACCCATGTAGTGACGGGAAGAACATACAAACTCCAGCACCAGTTGTCAGGATAGAACCGGGTCCCTGGACCTGTGAGTGCAGCAACACTAATTGCTGTGCGCCTGCTGCCCATATCTGATTGTAACTTTTCTATTATAAATTATTTTTTACTCAGCTGAAGCAAATGTGGTTATTTTTCCTCAGCCAGTAGAAATAAAAACAGGTTTGTTCTCAGCATTATTCCAATTAAATTTGCTGTTGAAAATATTATGTTTAAAGTGTCTAAATTAATAATGCTATTTGGTTAGATTAATGATAACTTGAATACTTAATGGCTCCACAGTTAAAAGGCTTCGACACCATTGACCAGAACAGCACAGAAGATCATATAGGCCCTAGGATCACTATCAGTTTCCAAGAACAACTGGTTGTTCACAGTCTTGTGTTTTTACGTCATATCCATTAATAGTAAAATCAAATACAAATATTTAAGATGGCATAGCAAAGCTATTATGAGGACAGGATGCACAGTTGGAGGTGTTGTCTTAAACTAAAGCCTAATCTGCTCTCTAGGTGAATGTAAAGGATCATATGACAATGTTAAAGAAGATGCTGTCGTCCATGTGTTTTGAGCAATATTGATCACATTGCTATTTGTGTGGTACTTGCAGTACTGACTCGATTAAAAGTAATGTTATTGAGCCCTTGAAAAGAAATTGTGAGTTAATCATAGTTTTAAGCACACTGAGAAACAATAGTTTACCAATATTTTTGAATATTCCAGGGAAAAGCTGTCTGTCTTTGAAAGGGAGGAAGAGAGATAGCGAAAGGAGACACAAGAAAATGCAGATACTGGAATCTGGAGCAAAAAAAAACCACTGGAGGAATTTACCAGGCCAAGCAGCATCAGGACTGTTGCAGGATGTCGACCCAAAACGTTGACGATTCCTCTCCCCCCCCACAGATTCTGCTCAACTCATTGAGTTCCTCCAGTAGTGTGTTTTTTTTTTGCTGAGACAAAGTAGGGGGGAGAGATAGGGTTAGGAAATTCTTCCCACGCCAGTGTGTGCTCTCTCACTGCCCCACCCCCTTCCCCTCCCTCCCCTCCCTCCTGTCTGGAATTCTTAGATTTCTTAATTCCAAGAAAGTAGAGTTAGGCATTAAAGTTTGCAGAACATCACCTCATTTTTCACTGGAATACTTTGTAGCCTGCAGGACTCGACATTGAATTCTCCAACTTCAGATAGCTTGCTCTTTCATTCTATTTGTGTCAGGACTAGCCATTTGTACGTGCCATTCCTCTCTCACCTTTTTTTCATTTGTATATTCTGGCCTGCTCAGCACGTCACAGTAGGCGACACTATACAACATCATTCAGACTTCACAACATTAGCAACATGTTGCATAGACAAAGGAGCTGAAACTGTCCGTTCAATAGCTGACGATCATTTCACCTGATTCTTGACATTCCCTTTATTACTTAGACTAACTTGCTTTTTCTCTTCCTCCATTCTGATGAAGGGTCTTTGACCTGAAGCATTAACTGGTTTCTCTTTCCACTGATGCTGCTTGACTGGCTGAGTTCTTCCAGCATTTCTGTTTTTGTTATAGCAGTCAGATTCTTCAGTACTATAAAAGTATGGAAATACCAATTACTTTTGAATACTCAACTAAGTATTTAAATTTTCAATTTATAAGAAAGCCACTCTTTAAAAAAAAATCAAAAAATGTAAATGCTGGAAATCTGAAATAAAAACAGAAAATGCTGAATGCACTCAGCAGGTCAGGCAGCATCTTGTCAGACCACACATTATCTAGATTTCACATTAGCAATACATTACACAGACAAAGGAGCTTAATTGTGCATTTAATGACAACATTATTTCATCCTATTACAGACATTCCCTTCATTCCATCCACTGCCCTCCCCTACATTCTGTGCTATCTAGACTAACTTTCTCTCTTTCTGATGAATGGTCTTTGACGTAAAACATTGGGCCTTTAAGAATTTATTTCAGATGGTCTGGAAATAATTTTGGATAGTTTCACAGACATTATTGGTTTATTTGAAATGACTTTCTCTTTCCTTTGAAACAGATGATCGGATTATTAAGCACCAAACATTTTGCTCAATATTTGATGGAAAATCACCAGAAGAGGATCATCAGAATAAATTTCAAAACCCAAAAGGTGAAGCAGTGGAGATGCAGCTGGAAGGCAAGTTGGAGAAAGAGACTCTAGCAGAAAAGCATGAAAGAAGTGGAACATATATTAAGGACAGCCACAAAAAAGTACAGCATACTGCATATAGAAAATTTAATCCAAGTTCAAAGAAGGAGGTCTCTGAAACTGAAAGGCTTTGTTTGCATTCTGTATGTCAGATGAAATTCACAGAAAATATGGCTTCAGAAATGGATAACCCCAAGTTGGATGAGATCTGCCCTAATATTGGATGTGAAAAGCAGAATAATCCAAAGAGCAATAACAATTCCAAAAGACACAAAACAGATTTGATGTGCAAGAATCAACCAAGAAAGGTAATGCGTGAATGAAACAATACTGGCTCATTGTTATTAACTTTGATGCATTTTTCCCTTACAATCTCTATTTGATTCAATGCATCCAAAATTTCCAGAGGCAAACCTTTGTTGGAGCTACAACAGGATGACGTTTCAGGCCAATGTGTTATTGTGTCCAGGCTCACTTAGAAATCCTGGACCCAGAACTATTTGAAGTGATATGGAGAATCTGGCCAGAGTTTGAAACTATAAATTGGCTCTCTGCCATAATGGGATGGGCTTTCCGTTCAGTTTCCTGAAAGATTTAGTTCAAAATTGGTGTTTTCCCAACATCAGTCAGTTGATTCTATGTCAAATGTGATATGCCACTCAGGAAATCTGTGATTTAAGAGTTTTGCAGTGCCTCTGATCAAATCATTGAAGATCTTGTTCAAGCATCGTTCAGTTTCCATAGCACTGTGGGTAACCAAATGAAAACTGACATGATTTCTGACAGATTATATCATTCTTTTAGTGACATTCACACTGACAGGAAGAAGGCACGCAAAATAAGCCCTGCCCGATTTAGTAGAACTCCAATATTCTGGTATACAATCGTTTGGAAAACCAAATGCTTCAGTATCCAGCTCATTCATTGTCCATGGAACTTTTTTCAGTGGATGTACACACTCACAAGGTTGCCTATGTATTAGTGAGAGTTAAAATTAGGGGACTGGAGTGTGTGCCAGTTGTGCAGCCAGAGTCTGGACTACAGGCTGGTTGTGTGGCTGGAGATTTGGTTCGAAGTGTGGGCAGGGTATGTGACTGGATCTGGGGTTGAGAATGGGGGCCAGGGACTGGAGTGCTTGTGTATTTCAGCTTGCTGAAGCATATAAGCTGATACTCACCAGTTCTATTTCTCATGCTTCCCAGGTTTACTGGGAAAAATGTGAAATAAAAGTATGTTCAATTAATATGAGTGACATCCAATTGTCCAGAAATTCTACTAGTCTGGCACCATTAATTTCCCAAGGGTGCTGAAGTATTGGACTTCTACTGTATATGCCAGAATTTAGTCGGACAGTTTTGTGGACTTGGCTCACTGTCTGTGGTTCCTAAAACTTGCCCACACTTACCTGGTCTGAATGGGGAGAGCTCTGCTCACTGATCTTCCATACCTTTGAAAGCAAGGTCTTAATGATAACCAGGCCTCAGGTTGAATGACACCTGAATGACCATGACAGACTTTGGCAAAAGGCATTTGGAAACATTAAAATTGAAGTAAATGATAGGATAAGTAAAAAAAAAAGTCCTTAAGATGTTTATTGATGACACATAAAAGTAAAAATAATTTAAAATGTTGAAATAGAGTGAAAGTATTTAAAGAAATACTTATCCTCCCCTTTGCCTCCTAATCCGAAGGCTACCATTTCCAAATGGTCTTTGATCCAATGCCATGTTTGACAGGCAGAGGATCATAGAAGTGATTCGGCTTAATGCAGAATTCCAGGAAGGCGGGCTACAACTATTGCACTCTGTCTACCCAGGAACAGAGCAGAGTGACAGATATGGTACTGTATGCCATTTGGCGAATCTTGGTTCAGGAGCATATCTGTGGAGCTCTGAAACTTCCCGAAGATTCATTGACTGTAATCCAGTGTTTCCAATCGCAGCTCCAGCCAGAAAGATTTACCCTTTTAGTGTAAGGAAGAACAGCAGAAACCTGGTGGAATTGGGTTCTGCCTGAATGTCTGTATTGTTCATTTCTTAGGGACTTAATATTTAATAGATTGTAGCTGACAGAAGAATTTCTTCCTGGAGAATTAAATCAATCCAGCAAAATAAATGATTATTTTTCATTGTAATTACTGTAAATTTTCCTCAACAATTCATATACTTGAATGAATTTACCCATTTGCCTTTTGCACTCCTTTTTTCCCCATTTTTCTTTCATTTCCTCTAGAAGTGGAGAACATACCTAGCCTGACCTAGTGGGCATGTCTTCCCGCTCTGTATTTCACAACTACATTCTTTTGTCTTTGTTCTCACTTTCTAACTGCTCCCATTCACTCATTGACCAGATAACCTCACTTACAGCTTTTATCTTGTGGTCATCCCGGTTTTACCCTATCAGAGACATCCCCCTCCCCCACCTTCCATGCAGTTAACAAGCTTCTTTTGTCTCCCTTCCAGTTCTGATGAAGGGTCTTTGACCTGAAGCATTGACCCTATTCCCTCTTCCCATAGATGTGCCTTGACCTGCTGAGAATTCCAGCATTTTTATTTTGTTTCTATTTTAGATTTCCAACATCTGCATTTTTCTTGATTTCACTGATAGAGATCATATTTTGTCAGGAGACCAATTTCCATTTACATACTTCCTGCTTGTGCTGACCTTTGTCTTCTTAGGCAATCCCTTGGGATTAAGGATGACTTGCTTCAACCTGAGTTTTGTGGATTTGAGGTGCCGCAGGTGGTGGTAGTTGTGGCTGGCTGGAGTTGCTCCCTTTTGGTATTGAGGGAGGGCGGATTGGATCAGGACCTCAGTTTGGAAGTTGAGAAGTGGGTGCTAGTTGGGGTGTTCAGGGAGTAGGATGGAGGGCCCACATTGTTCGGGGTCAGTGGGGGGCTGGGGGAAGGTTGGTGGTTGAGGTTCAGATGAGGAAGTTGGTGGGTGAGGTGACTGTACAATCAGGTGGATGGTCTAAAAGGAAGGAGCTGAATAGTAGATGGGGGTCCCAGTTCAGTGTCATGATATTAAAACCAGTGACAGTTACTCCTCAGCACATTGTGCACATTGCTGTGGTGCACGATGACCACGTCTGCAGTAAGTGCTTGAGGCTGGAGGAACTTTGGCTCACAATTGATGAGCTGGAGTTGCAGCTTCAAACACTGCGGAGCATTAGCGAGGGAAAGAGTTATGTAGATGTTGTACATCAGGAGACAGTCATCCCGCCCTTAGAGCAGGTACTTCTGGGGTCCAGGAAGTAGACAGAAGGGTAACTGTCAGGGGAGAGAAAAGGAAAAAGAAAACAAACAGGCAGATACTGCAGAAGACCCCGGAGGCTGTTCCCCTCAATAACAGGTTTTCCACTTTGGAGGCTGTTGAGGGGAATGACTTGCAGGGATTAAGCAGCATTAGCTAGGTTTCTGGCACTCGGACCGGTCCTGCTGCTCAGAAGGGAAGGGTGGAGAAGAGGAAGGCAGTAGCGATATGGGACTCGATAGTCATGGAAACAGATAGGAGGTTCTGTGGCAGTGAGCATGAATCCCGGATGGTATGTTCCCTCCCAAGTGCCAGGGTCCGTGATGTCACTGACAGGGTCCACAGGATTCTTGAGCAGGAAGGAGAACAGCCAGAAATCGTGGTTCATGTTGGTACCAACGACATAGGAAGGAAGAGGGATGAGGTCCTGAAAAGTGAGTTTAGGGAGCTAGGCAGAAGGCTGAAGGACAGGACCTCAAAGGTTTCAATCTTGGGATTGCTGCCAGTGCCACGCAATAGTGAAGGTAGGAATAGGAGGAGATGGCAAATAAATGCGTGGCTGAGAAGTTGGTGCAGAAGGGAAGGTTTTAGATTTTTGGATCATTGGGATCTCTTCTGGGGAAGGTGGGACCTGTACAGAGAGGACGGGTTACACCCGAACCTGAGGGGGGCCAATATCCTTTCAGCCAGGTTAGCTAGGGTGGTTCGGGAGGGTTTAAACTAGTTTGCGAGGGGGAAGGGAACCGGAGGAGTAGGTCAGAGGAAGAAGGGGATGGGGAAAAGTCAGATCTAACAGGTAGAGAGGCTTTGGGGAAGGAGAAGCAGAGTACAGGCTATAAAAGTAGTAACACGGATGGGCTGAAGTGCATTTACTTGAATGCAAGAAGCATCAGGAATAAGGGAGATGAACTGAGAGCTTGGATAAGTACATGGGACTACGATATTGTGGCTATTACAGAGACATGGCTGACACCAGGGCAGGATTGGATATTGAATATTCCTGGTTTTCAGTGTTTTAAAAGGGATAGGGAGGAGGGGGAGAAGAGGAGGACGGGTGGCGATACTGGTCAGGGACACTATTACAGCTGCAGGAAGTGTGGATAATGTAGAAGGATCCTCTCTAGAGTCAATATGGGTGGAAGTTAGGAACAAGAAAGGAGCAGTTAGTCTACTGGGAGTATTCTATAGGCCCCCCGGTAGCAGCAGGGATACTGAGGAGCAGATTGGGAGGCAGATTTTGGAAAGATGCAAAAATAACAGGGTTATTAACGTGGAAGACTTCAACTTCCCAAATATTGATTGGCACCTGTTTAGTGCCAAAGGTTTAGACGGGGCAGAGTTTGTTAAGTGTGTCCAGGATGGATTCCTGTCACAGTATGTTGACAGGCCGACTGGAGGGAATGCCATATTAGATCTAGTTTTAGGTAATGAACTGGGTCAGGTGACAGATCTATCGGTGGGTGAGCATTTGGGGGACAATGACCACTGCTCAATAACCTTTAGCATTGTCATGGACGGGGATAGGAACAAAGAGGACGGGAAGATATTTAATTGGGGAAAGGCGAATTATGCTATAAGGCGAGAACTTGAGAGTGTAAAACGGGATGACACTTTTGAAGGGAAATGTACTGTGGAGATGTGGTCGATGTTCAGGGATCCCTTGCAGGATGTTAGGGCTAAATTTGTCCCGGTGAGGCAGAAAAGGAATGGCAGGGTGAAGGAACCATGGGTGACAAGAGAGGTGGAACAACTAGTTAGGAAGAAGAAGGCAGCATACATAAGGTGTAAGCAGCAGGGATCAGATAGGGCTTGTGAGGAACATAGAGTTGCAAGAAAGGAACTTAAGGGGCTGAGGAGAGTGAGAAGGGGACATGAAAAGGCTTTGGCGAGTAGGGTTAAGGAGAATCCCAAGGCTTTTTTCTCGTATGTGAAGAGCAGAAGGATGGCTAGAGTAAAGGTAGGTCTGATTAAAGACAAAGGTAGGAAGATGTGCCTGGAAGCTGTGGAAGTGGATGAGGTTCTCAATGAATACTTCTCTTCAGTATTCACCAAGGAGAGGGGTCTTGATGCTGAGGACAGTGTTGGTAAGGGTAATGTTCTAGAGTATGTAGATATCAAGACAGAGGATGTGTTGGAGCTGTTAGAAAATATTAGGACAGATAAGTCCCCGGGGCCTGACGGAATATTCCCCAGGCTGCTTCGTGAGGCAAGGGAGGAGATTGCTGAACCATTGGCTAGGATCTTTGTGTCATCATTGTCCACGGGGATGGTACCGGAGGATTGGAGGGTGGCGAGTGTTGTCCCCTTATTCAAAAAAGGTAGTAGGGATAGTCCAGGGAATTACAGGCCAGTGAGCCTTACGTCTGTGGTGGGTAAGCTGTTAGAAAGGATTCTAAGAGATAGGATCTATGAGCATTTAGAGAATCATGGACTGATTAGGGACAGCCAGCATGGCTTTGTGAAGGGAAGATCTTGTCTCACAAACCTGATAGGGTTCTTTGAGGAGGTGAGCAGGAAGATTGATGTGGGTAGTGTTGTAGATGTGGTCTATATGGACTTTAGTAAGGCATTTGACAAGGTTCAGCCTGGTAGGCTTCTTCAGAAGTTCAGAGGCCAAGGGATCCAGGGAGGCCTGGCCATGTGGAGGGAGTGCATTCAGATTGGAGGGCTGTGACTAGTGGTGTCCCACAGGGATCGGTTCTGGGACCTCTACTTTTTGTGATATTTATTAATGACGTAAATGAGGGGTTGGAAGGGTGGGTTAGCAAGTCTGCAGATGACACAAAGATCAGTGGTGTTGTGGATAGTGTGGAGGGCTGTCGAAGCTTACAGAAGGATATTGATAGGATTCAGAGCTGGGCTGACAAGTGGCAGATGGAGTTCAATCAGGAGAAGTGTGAGGTGGTACACTTTGGAAGGACAAACTCCAAGGCAGAGTACAAGGTAAATGGCAGGATTCTGGGCAGTGTAGAGGAGCAGAAGGATCTGGGGGTTCATATCCACAGATCACTGAAAGTTGCCTCACAGGTGGATAGGGTCGAAGGACCTGTATTGTGCTGTATTGTTCTATGGTTCTATGGTTTCTATGGCAGCACTCCAAAATTATGGCAGCTGGGTATGGGTGCTTTCAATCTGGAAATGGCTAGACAAATTTCCAGCCTGCCAAAAGTTGGAGCAACAGACGAAAAGCTGGAAGAACTCAGCAGGTCAGGCAGCATCTATGGAGGGAAATGGACAGTCAATGTTTTGGTTCGATACCCTTCATCTGGACTGGAAGGGTCTCAACCCGAAACGTTGACTGTCCATTTCCCTCCATAGATGCTCTCTGACCTGCTGAGCTCCTCCACCTTTTTGTGTGTTGCTCTAGATTCCAGCATCTGCAGTCTCTTGTGTCTCCATGGCAAAATTTGACCCAGATTACAATTGCAGAATAACCAGCTACCAGCCACATGGTATGGAAAATGCCAGTGCTATTTATCTGAATTTCTGAGAGATTTTTTTTATAGATTATTTTTGCCTTCAGTTTAATGTTGCTTGATACCCTTTTTTTGTAACCTCTCCTAATTGCAGTAATTTTCACACTTTCTTACTGCTCTTAATTTCAGCGTCTTGATAATTTGAATAAAACTTCTGCACTTGCAATCAGATGTGGCATTAAGGAACGAGTACAAATTACTGAAGCAATTATCATTGTTCAAATTAAGAAGAATGGTTTCTGCTGCAATATTTCAATGCTCCATGGCGCCCCAAACAAGAAGCAAGCACTCCACTACGCCACCAATCATACGTGAATTAAGTTTTTCCAATTAGGACGTATAAATTTTGATCTCTGTGCCTTGCTGTCTGACAGATCACTTCATTGCTAGTGCTGGACATCATTTCTAAATGTCTGATAGCCTGCATTATGCAAAACATTTTTCACAGTGGCTTGGGGCCATTTATAGCATGGGAATTATTGTGCAGGCAGAGTGGCTGTGTTGTGGCCAGAAATAGTGTAGATATGTTCCTCCTTCCCTCTGTGGCAGCCTCTTACACAGTTACCATGACTGCCATGGAGAGTATAGTTTAAGGCTGAGACCATTCCCAGAACTTTTAAGACATTTGTGTGACAGCTGCAATCTCAGTTACCAGTTGCTGGTGAAGATTGTGCTGGTTGTGGTTTAGCACACCAACATGGGAATAAACTGCACTCGTAGTTTTTTCTAAAGGTAAATTTTACCAATTTATTGATTTTTAGCTGGTTTCCCAATTAGGTGTTGGAAGTAAATGCATCTCACATTTAGCAAACAAGAAATGGGTAAAGTCTAATTTCCATGCAGTTGTATGCAGTGTCATTTTGTTTGTAATCATATTCATATATTCTTGCTGCTCTTATTTGATATTAATTTGTTAGTAACTTATTAACAAGGGTTCTATGCCTTTGCAGTGGGAATGTGGAGTTAAGGAGAATACAGTTACTGAAACAATGATCAGTGCAATTGCTGCAAAATATACAGATGAAACAAAAGAGAAACACTTGAATAAAGATAAACCGCTTTCTATTAGGTAAGGAATTCTGCAAGGAACTTGGATATGTAAATAACTTGACATGACTTGGGGCATACATATGTATTTCATTGAACAGAACATAGATCAATGAAAAGTATAGCACAAGAACAGGCCTTCAGTCTATGAAGTTGGTGCTGGCCATGATGCCAAACCAAACAAATCTCATCTGCTGTCACATGGCTTATATCTCTCCATTGCCTTCCCTGCCTGTTCATGTTCCTGTCTAAATGCCTCTTAACCATTGCTATTGTGTCTGCTTCCATCACTCCCCCAGCAGCATATTCCAGGTACCTTCCACTTTCCACGTTGAAAAAAATCTTTCCTCTTTAATCACTTCAGACTTGCCCCCTCTCTCCTTCAAGCTGTGCCCTCTAGTATTTGACATTTCCACCCTGGGAAAAAGACTATCTACCCTATCTATGCCTCATAATTTTATATACTTCTATCAGGTTGCCCCTTAGCCTCCGACACTCCAGAGAAAACAATCCAAGTTTGTCCAACCTTTCCTTATAGCTATCACTGTCTTTGGAGAGGTTCACTGGGCAACATCCTAATGAACCTCTCCAAAGCCTCCACATCCTGTAATGTAATCACCAGAACTACACATAATACCCCAAAATTGACCTAATCAAAGTTCTATATAACTGCTATACAACTTCCTGACTTCGGATACAAAGATCTCTGTTAAGGCCCCAGTAATCTCTTCTCTTGCCTCCCTCAATAACCTGGGATAGATCCCATCAGGCCCTGGGGGCTTATCCACATTAATGTTCTTCAAGAACTCCAACACCACCTCCTTCTTGATATCAACATGCCCCAGAATATCAACATACCCCTCCCTGATCTTGCTATTCTCCATTCCCTTCTCCTTGGTGAATACCAATGCGAAGTACTCGTTTCGTATCCCTCCCACTCCTTCTGGTGCCAGGCATAAATTCCCTCCTTTGTCCTTGAGTGGTCCTATTCTCTCCCTAGTTACCCTCTTGTTTTTAATGTATGTATAAAATGCATTGGGATTCTCTTTAATCCAACTCACTTTCATGGCCCCCTTTAGCCCTCCTGATTCCCTGTTTAAGTTTTCTCCTGCTTCCTTTATATTTCTCAAAGGCCCTGTCTGACCTCAGCTTCCTAAACCTCACAAGTGCTTCTTTTCACTTTTTGGCTAAATTTGCAACATTTCTTGTCATTCAAGGTTCCCGAACCTTGTCATCCTTATCTTTCTTCTTCAAAGGAACATGTTGGTCCTGAATTCTGACCAACCGTTCTTTCAACGACTCCCACATGTCAGATGTGGACTTACCCAATAAAAGCTGCTCCCAATCTTCACTCCCCAGCTCCAGCCTAATACTATTGTAATTAGCCTTTCCCCAGTTTAGCACTTTCCCCGATGGTCCAGTCTTATCCTTATTCTCACCTACCTGAAGATTTACAGAGTTATGATCACTGTTCCCAAAATGCTCTCCCACTGAGACTCTGATCACCAGGCTAGGCTCATTTCCTAATACAAGGTGTCAAGAAACCCTCCTTGAAGCACCTAACTAATTCTTCCCCATCTAAGCATTTAGCACTAAGGGAGTCCCAGTCAATATTGGGAAAATTAAGATCATCGACTACAACTACCCCGTTGCTTTTAGACCTTTCGATAATCTGTCTACATATCCTCTATCTCCCGCTGGCTAATGGGAGGCCTATAGTATAAACACGTCATAGTGATTGCTCCTTATTTATTCCTGAGCTCAATCATATTGCCTCAGTGGATGAGCCCTCTAGGGTGTCCTCTCTAAATGCCACTGTGACATTCTCCCTGATCAGTGGTGCAACCCCTACTCCTCTTTAACATCCTTGTCTATCACTTCTGAAATATCTGAATCCTGGAACGTTGAGCTGCTCTCAACCAAATCTCTGTAATGGTTACAATATTATAGTGCCATGTACTAATCCAGGCCCTAATTTCACCTGCCTTCCCCATAATATTCCTTGCATTGAAATAAATACACTTCAGCCCATTAAGCCCACCGTGTTCATTTACCTGGCCCTGCCAGTCTTTCCTTTTACCCTTTCTTGACCTAACCTATTCCTTCCCCTCAATCCCTTCACTTGCTGACCTAAGGCTCCGGTTCTCGTCTCCCTGCCAAATTAGTTTAAACCCTCCTGAGTAGCACTAACAAACCTCCCTGTTAAGATATGGTGCCCCTCCAGTTAAGGTGCAAACCGTCCTTCTTATATAAGTCCCACCTGCCTGGAAGAGACCCCAATGATCCATATACCTGAAGCCTTCTGTGCTGCGCCAGCTCCTTAGACACATATCTAACTGTACTATCTTCCTATTTTTTTTACCTCCCTAGCCTGTGACACAAGGTTACAACCTTAGAGGTCCTACTTTTTAACTTACTACCTAACTCCCTAAATTCTCTTTGCAGGACCTTTTCCTGCTTATGTTATTAGTTATTTGGACCACCTCTGGCTGCTTACTCTCCCCTTTCAGGATGTTCTGTGCTGTGAGACATCCTTGACCTTAACACTAGGGAGGCAACACATCATCCTGGAGTCTCGCTCGCAGCCACAGAAATGCCTATCTGTACCCCTAACTAAAGAGTCTGCTGTCAATATTGCTTGCCTCGTTCTTGATCTACTCTGCTGTACAACCGAGCCAGTTGTGGTGCCATTGATCTGGCTGTTGCTGTCATTTACTCCTGAGAGGCTACTTACCTTCCCTCCCCCCCACCCCCAACACCTGATCCAAAATGGTATTTCCAAACTGTTCTGAGCATTAAACTGGGAGAAATTGAATAACAGCATGAAATGGGTGAGGAATTTTCAGTCTGCGACTTGCAGGCAACTGTTTGAGCTGATGAAGGTCGTATGGGAAATTTGTACTCATCATCGTAACTATAGCAGCCCTCAATTACTAATTGTGCTTTTTTTATTTTAGTGCTGATATGTGCACTTCAGTATCTAGAGTGGTTTGGCACCATTTGGAGCTACCTACTGATAATCAAACTCTGGTCTGCACTTAGCAAATCTTATCCCACCCACTACTATTCCTTATTCCTTATTCCTTAGATGTTGATCTGATGGATGAGATGGGGATAAGATGAGACATCCTCTGTCAGTGGAAGGAACCTGTAGTGGAAGTCAGTACCAGAAGTCCAGCCACATGAACTTGACAGCAAGCATTGTCAAGAATCCATCTTCATACCCGTACTGTCAAATGTGCCACTGGCTTCACATAATGGTCCGTGTAGTGTACTCCAAAACTCACTTAACAACAATCTCTGTTCTGCAGGACTTCAGAATTAGATGCATACATCTCACAGCATGTTGATGCGCTTAACAGTACTGCAGCATTATTAACCACATCTCACAGCTTCCAGAAACTGCCAGCTATTCAGCCTTGCAGTCTATCACCCAAAAAATTGCCCCACACTCAAGAACACACTTCTTTCACCTTTACATAAAATGTCAGCACATAGTCCTAGGTAACTGTCTGCGGTAATTGCACCTGAACCAACCCAGGAGAGGACAGTCTTCATAAATAATGGAGTTATAGCAGAACTTCAAAGATGCAGAGACCTGACAGGTAGCATGTTTAAGGCTAATCTTCTTGCTCGTATTTCACATTCTTTTCATCTTGGTCCTTTTTGGTTTGAAAGATCAAGGTAGTGAAATCCTACCCCTCTTATTTTCTTTCCATTGTCCCACCCACTCCCTTCACCATAACCTTACTCTTGTGCTTTTCTGCCTTGAGGTAGCCAAGAAATCCCAAATACTCAAGAAGCAGGCAGAATTACTATCTACCTTGGAAGAAGAATTCATCCTGATACTTGATTTGACACTTATAGCCACCAACTCTTGCTATATTATATGTTAGATTAGAGGCGGGATTTGTACTTTTAAGTTACTGGGTGTGAATTAACTGCAGTTAAGCCAGGGCTAATGGTGGACCTTGTGTCAGCTCTGTAGATTGAGAGCGTGAGATTGGAAACTGGTTTTGCTACGGAAGGTTTAGTTATTAAGGCGATCCACAGGAGGTTGATGAGCATATGAGTTTGATGCTTGGGATATTGACGGGTCTGCCTGAAAGCCTGCATGTAACAGCAAGAGGCTGCCTCCAAATTTCTTAAGGCTTTGCATGAAGCCTGGAATCCATCTATTCCAGCTAGGAAGTGGTGACCAGCTGTTACCTTTTAAATTAATTTAATTAAATAAGCTCATTCAGATAGACAGACAATCTGTCACATAGAGTTGCAATGTGTGTCAGGCAAATGGGTTGTTGGACCAAACTGCTGCTGAGCACTTGCTGTTTCTCCATTTGTTAAAAGCTGCTCACTTCATGGATAGTGTCCAACAATTACTTCAGCAGGAAGCATCAGATAAGGCTTCGCCTCCATTCAGCTGAAATACTTATACCTTAAGGTTACAATTCTGCATGTTGGCAGCCATTTTTGTCATGATTGTTCTTTGTCTTTTAATAATGCAGTGAATAAAGGCCAGTGCTGAGGACCTGAATGCTGAGGATCTGTCTTCTTCAAGGTCCTTTAACTAACATGTTGTTGAACAACAAACTGTGATCACCCATTCTATAGTCTAACATAAACAAACTGCTTGCAGCTGCCTTTTTCAGACTGACAGACTTGCTGCTGTCAATCTCTACTAAAATAAAGCAGGCGTTCTCAAATTCTCTTTGGACTAACAGACAATCTGTAATTTGCACCTGGTTAAAAACATCCTGATGATTATGCTGCTCTCAGTTGAAGCTTATATACTTAGCTTCTAGTTGTTGATTTGGCATTAGTTGTCCAATTTTTTTATAATAGGTCTATTATTTGACATTGTCTAAAACCATAGTAGATTAATTCTCAGATGAACTGACAGATAATCATATAGCTTAGATTATAACAGATTTGCTCATAACTTAAATTTTCAAAGATTAATTTGTAACTTAAGTTCTAATACAGCTCCATTCCTATATTATTAAATTATCATGCAGTTTCTAATGAACAATGTCTCTGCTGTCTTTGCATCATTAGGAGAAGGCACCCAAAGTCTATAGAAAGTGGATCCTCAAATGCAGCCAATATGGCTTTAAGTATCATTGTTGAATGGAGTTTTCAACAAAGGCTATCAGTCCAGCAAATTGTCCTCTAATAAATGCATTTTGTGGATGACATCCACTGCAGCCACTGTGCACCAGTGTATAGCAGTCACTGAAAACATGCATGCAGGTGCAGCAAATTGTTAAGAAGGTAAATGGTACGTTGGCCTTTATTGCAAGAAGTTTTGAATACAGGAGGAAGGATATCTTACTAAGTTATACAGAGTTTTGGTGATCCCACACCCAAAATAGTGTAAGCAGCTTTGATCTTAACTAAGAAAGGATATACTTGCCGTAGATGAAATGCAACTAAGGTTCACGAGACCAATTCCTGGGATGTCAGAATTGTTGTATGAGGAGAGATTGGCTCAATTAGGCCTGGATTCACCCAAATTTAGATGAATGAGAGGCAATCTCATTGAAATGTAAAAAATTCTGGTTACCTAGATGCAGGAAGGTAATGGTTCCCTTGTCTGGGGCGTCTAGAATGAAGGATCACAGTCTCAGGATATGAGGTAAGGCATTTAGGATTGAAATGAGGAAAAAAATTCACTCAAAGGGTGGTTAATCTATGTAATTCTCTACCACAGAAGGGCAAGTCGCAGAATATATTTAGGAAGAGGATGGATAGATTTCCAGACTCAAAAGGATCAAGGGGTATGTGGGGAGAGAGAGCAGGAATGTGGTATTGAGAAAGACGATCAGCCAGGATCGTATTGAATAGCAGAGCAGGCTCAAAGGACCAAATGGCCTACTCCTACCCCTATGTTTCTGTGTCCTGGATGGTATCAAGCTTTTTGACGGTTGTTGGAGCTGCACTCATCCAGTTAAGTAGAGAGTATTCCACCACACTCCTCACTTGTAATGTCCTACCCTTCTTGGAAAACCCTCCCCTACTGCATCTCTTCAAACTCATCAGGATTAAATCCCATCTGCGACTGCTCTGCCCAATTTACAACTGATCATTATCATTTTGTAGCCTGAGACTACCCACCTCACAATCGACAACACCAGCAATTTTTGTGTCATCTATAAACTTACTAATCATACATTCATAAAATGTATATGTTAATGTACATAACAAACAGCAAGGGTCCCAACAGTGATCCCTGTGGTACACCACTGGTCACAACCTTCCAATGTCAAAAGCAACCCTCCACCATCACCCTCTGTCTATTATTACCAAGCCAATTTTGGATCCAATTTGCCAACTTGCCTTGAATCCCATGGGCTCTAACTTTTGGGCCAGGCTTCCAAGTGGGACCTTGTCAAAGACCTTACTGAAGTCCATATAAACCACATCAACTACACAGTCTCCATCAATCAATTTAGTTACATCTTCAAAAAACTCAATTTAGTCAGACAAGTTCTCCTGCCAACAAATCTGTGCTGACTACAGTAAAACTCTGATAATCTGCTACCTGGCCATTTGGAAATTCTGATGGTTCGGTCCCTAGTTCACCGGGTAATGTTTCCCACACTCCCTCAGTCCCCGGAGATTCACCGGGTTCCCATGCTCCCCCCAGACTCACCTAGGCCCTGGTTCCTGAGCTTAAATTACTAAATTCAATGGAGAAGTTCAGTGGCACCACCAAAGTCCAGTGCCTGATGGATTATCAAAGCTTTACTGCATCCCTACTCACTCCTTACCTTTCCAAGTGTAGATTAATCCTTCCCCTCAGAGTTTTTCACAATGATTTCCCTACCACCGATGTTGGACTAACTTGGCCTGTAATTACCTGGCTTATTCCTGTTAGTCCTCTTGAATAAAGGTGCTGCATTTGCTGTCTTCTGGTCATCTGGCACCTCATCTATGTGGTCGCTCTTCACCCTCCTAATTTCATCTTTAAGCACCCTCTACACTCTTTATACTACTGAAGAGCCTCCCCTGTTTTCAGTGCTCTGTACTACCACGTTTCTTATTTTTTCTTTATCAAACCTTTGATATTCCCTGGCATTTCTGGACTTGCTGTCCTTACCCTTTACCCTTATAGAAGCATGTTGGCCCTGCACTCTCACTATTTCACTTTTAAAAGACTTCCAATTCCAGATTTACCTGCAAGTAGTTGTCTACCCGGTCTATGGTTGCCAGGCCCTGTCTAATGATATTGAAATCAGCTTTCCCTCAATTTAGAAGCTTGATTTCTGGACTGTCCATATTCCTTTCCATGACTACTTTGAAATATACAGTTACGTGGCTGGTCCAATTGAATTTCTGATCAATGTTGACTCTCAGGGTGTTGATGGTGCAGACTTTGTGACGGTAATGCCAATCAATGTAGGTGGTTGTTGGAGATGGCCATTGCCTAGCACTTTAGTGGTGTGAGAGTTACTAACAACTTATCAGCCCATGCCTGAATGTTGAATAGGCCTTGCTGCATGCAGGAGTGGATTCATTCCTTTGCTGAGAAGTTGCAAATGGAGTTGAACATTATGCAACTTGTCCACTTCTGACTTTTGTGATGGAACAAAGGTCATTGATGAAGCAGATGAAAATGGTTGGGCCATGGACACTGCCCTCAAGAACATCTGCAAAGATGTCTTTGGGTTGGGATGATTGACTTCACACAACCATAATCCTTTGCCCTTGTTGCCCAGTTTTACCAGAGCGCTCTGATGGAATATCTGTCAAATGCTCTTCTGATGTCAAGGGCATCACCTCACTTCTGGAATTCATAACATTGGTCCATGAGCAAATTATTGGCAAGTTAGTCATACTTATTATTAGTGTTGTGACACCATCTATTATTTTGATTAAATTGCCTAGCTGTTGGCAACGGCTGAGCCTGCATTCATGCTAGTTATGGAAACTGACATAACCCATTGCAAATCCAGGGAAATTCTTATGATTATACTTGAGAGCACCTCGAGTTCTGTGCAAGCAGTGGAATTACTTCTTCAGGTCACCATCGCAAGCTCACTGGAAATTTGTGTTGCCATGGTTCCCGTTATATGCCCTCTCAGCTGCTGTTCCATGATGATGGAGTAGTGCTATTAGCTGTGTCATTAACAGGGAATTCATTCTCTCCAGCAGCCAGATCTTTTGGGTTTGTGGAAAGAAGTGCAGTGAGAATTAGTGGATATGAAAGAGTACAGTAGGGAGCTGCAGAAAGATTAGCTGAAAGAAGGGAAGATTTGTGTTGCGTTGCACTGGGTTATCAAAAATTATTGAGCAAGATCTATTAATTGTGGAAATGAGGGCCCTGTCAATTATGACTGAGGAAAAACATGACTGAGAAAAAGGCAAATATAAGCACTGGTGCAGAAAATGGTTTCATCAGAACAGATGCTGGACACAAGCCCGTGTCTTACAGTAGGCATCACTCTCAAGCTACCTTGACTATACTTTCCCAACTTTATTCATTCCTCCCTTTCTCTAAAACTTAAAACTTGTTTTCTTTTTGACTTTCCCAGTTCCGATGAGATAGCAATAGCCTGAAACGTTAAATTCTGATTTTCTCTCCACAGATGCAGCCTCATTGATGAATGTTCTAGCATTTTCTGTCTTTATTTCAGATGTCAAACCAAAGTTGCTTCACTGTACCAAAGGCATGTTGGAGCATCAGCTCAGTTCTGAACAACTTCTTCCCTTCGCAGCTTATAGTAGCCCGTCACTGTGATTTTATTGACCTGGTATTTTTTTGCTAGTGTTTCATTGAGCCTAAAGTTGCTGGAAAATGAAATGGTTCAATACCAAATCTACCGACATTTACCTCCATGCATGTAAGGAAGTTTGGGACTTGCATGTGAATGTGGAAGATCCAAATTTCCTCACTTATCTAGTGCAGGAACAACAGACTATTTGCTTGAAAAGAGAGGAACAGTGGCGTAATTTATATTTTTTGAATTAAATATGTAAATTATTATGTGTTTTAGTTTTGTTTCCAATTATTTTTTTCCTGTTTAATACTTTTTGAATGTTTCTGAATTCAAATACATTCAGAAGCATTCCAAGTCCTTGACCAGTTTGATGGATGGCAATAACATTTTTCAGCTGTTTTATGAGCAGAGCTTGTTCTAGCCTGCCTGCATGACATAAGAACATAATTTATAGGAGCAGAATTAGGCCATTCAGCCCATTGAGTCTGCTCCTTCATTCAATCATGGCTTTTTTTTGTCAACCCCATTGTCCCGCCTTCTCCCTATAACCCTTATCCCTTTTACCAATCAAAATCCTGTCAACCTCTGCCTTAAATACACCCATTGACTTGGCCTCCACAGCCCTCTGTGGCAAAGAATTCTGTAAATTCACCACTCTCTGGCAGAAGAAATTCCTCCTCATCTCAGTTTTAAAGTGACATCCCTTTATTCTGAGGCTAATGAAAACATCCTCTCCATGTCTACTCTATCCAGGCCTTTCAGCTTCCATTAGGTTTCAATGAAATCCCCCCTCATCCTTCTGAACTCCATTGAGAACAGGCTCAGAGACATCAAATGCTCCTCATATGTTAAGCCTTTCATTCCTGGGATCATTCTTGTGAACCTTCTCTGGTTCCTCTCCAGGGTCAGCACATCTTTCCTTTGATACGGGGGCCCAAACTTGCTCACAATAATCCAAATGTGACCAATGCTTTATAAAGCCTCAGCAGTACATCCTCGCTTTTATGTTCTAGTCCTCTCAAAATAAATGCTAATATTGCATTTGCCTTCCTTACTACTGTCTCAACCTGTCAGTTAACCTTGAGGGAATCCTGAACTAGGACTCTCAAGCCACTTTGCACCTTTGATTTCTGAATTCTGTCTTCATTTAGAAAATAGTCTACACCTTTATTCTTCCTCCAAGACCGTATAACCTTACACTTCCCTATGCTGTATTCCATCTTCTGCTCTCCCAACCTGTGCAAGTTCTTCTGCAGACTCCCTGCCTCTGCACTACCTGTCCCTCCACCTATCTTGGTATCGTCTGCAAACTTGGTCACAATGCCATCAGTTCCTTCATACAGATGGCAACATTATATTGCACATGGTCCCAACACTGCACAAGACTTTGTCGCTTAGGATTGTGATAGCTTCAAGCATTGGTGGATCTGGAAGAAGATTGTTTATGCTTGTAGATCAGTGGTCACTGTGGACAGTTTATTATTAACTGAAGTTCTGGGCTATTGTTAATGTAGTTTATATGTAATACAAGCCAATGTTGACTGCTGCCATGGCTTTAATTTGATATCTGTTGCTTGTTTCATTTGTATAGTCATTTAAACATATTGAGCTGGACCACTCATCTGACTTCAGACCACACTGTTTCCTCCAGTGTGGTATATTGGTCTGAATCTTTTAATGGGATGCTGGCTGTCAGCTGATCAGTGAGGCCTTGCACAGCACAGGGCCTTTCTATAAGTGGACAGCACTGCCCCCAAGCTCACTAGCTGTCAAAGTTGTCAAATGACCAGCAGCATTATAGTATGGATGGGTTCTCATGAATTATATTGCCAATGGGCCTGTTCATCCACAGTTTCCTAATCCTGATGTGGAGGCACACTCAGGTTGACCCTCCATACCCAAGAATTTTCTCCTGAGGTGGAGTGGTCTTGGAACTCCCACCTAGAAGGGCTTCACGGTTTTTTGACAGTCATTAATTAAAGGACCTAACATAAAATAAATAAACTACTTACCTGAACTTACCTTTTCACAAGGTCAACGACCCCATTCAAATGAAAGGGGTTGCACTACTTAGGCCAGCCAGTCTGGATGCAAAGTTAAGGAGCTGGGTGAGAAACAAACTCCCTTCTGCTCAGCTGAATTCAACCCTGAGTCCAATGGTGGAGTAAAAGATCAGTTACGCTGACATCTGCACTCCAGCTTGTCGCAGATTTCCAATTTCAGTGCGCAGGCATGAAAGTCGAAGACAAGCTGACTTGTCTACAGAACTGGCAGCCAGAGATAAGTAGAATCTGGCCCAATGCTGTAAAAGCTCCTGTGAATTTGAAGTTGAAACAGCAAAGCTATAGTTAAGCTTTGTCTTTCGATGAGGTGTTCTATTACTTCATAGTTCTATTATTACTCTGACAGTCACAGATATTTTAATAGAATTGTAGTTGCACCCATTTTTGCAACTGCTTTGAGAACAACAGTACAACCACTCCTCCTAGACCAAGCACAATTTAATATCGTGCGAGTGTAAACCAGCTGATATTTGCCATTACCAGCTGAGGCTAATTGGTTCAACCTGTACTTAAAATGGTTTTATAACTCTTACTGACATGTGTAGATTCCTCTTGCACAGTTGGTGTAGAATTTTATCTCAGCTGTCCTTTGGGTTCTTGGCTGCAGATCCTTTCAGCTGCTTGTACATTATTACTTTTCTTACTTTGTATTATCAATTCCACATTGGCTACAACAGTACTAGAAACCCTGCATATCACTCACAGCTTATTTAACATCATTTAGGCCACCTTTTTAGAGTCATACAGCATGGAAGCAGGCCCTTCAGCCCAACTCGTCCATGCCAACTCTGTTGCCCAACAAGCTAGTCCCATCTGTCTGTGTTTGGCCCATAGCCCTCTAAACCTCTAAACCATGTACTTATCAAGATGGCTTTTAAATGTTGCTGCCACAACCACTTTTTTTGGCAGCTCATTCCAAATTTGCACCACCCTTTGCATGAAGAAGCTGCCCCTGATGTTTCTTTCAAACTCTCACTGTCACGAACCAGCAACAAAAGAAACACACTGAGCATGATTCAGTGTTAAAGACTATTTTATTAATCACTACTTATGATAATACGTAAAATAAAAGTAAAAATGTTAGTATGTTAGAATTCAAAAATGTTAAACCTTGAACGTTAACCCCAAAACTAAACTCTTCGTGTGTGTGTGTGTGACAAAGTCCAAAACTCCCAGTTCCGGAATGGTCCTTAAAGTTCAGTTCCGCAAGCCATAAGGTGAAACATGAGCAAGGGCTTCTTCAACAACCACCGTTGTCTGAAGATAAGACGTAGACGTAGAGAAACATAGAGAGAGTAAATACGAAATCCAAATGTTCCACGATGGAACCCAAACGACACTTCAGTGTTTACTCGGTAGTGACTTCCTCACCCCGAAAAGCATCCGAACCGTGGTCGTCCACACACAAATACCTGTTTCCTTCTACAGGTCAGCAACAAAGTGAACTCCACCGGATTACTTCCAACTTCCATACATGGATTTCTATGGCAAACACAGTTATTGTTTCTCATCCATCGATAGAGAAAACAAGCAGGCTGGTGTCTCTCTCCCTTCTCTCTCTCTCTCCTTCTTCTTCTGACTTCTTCAACAACATCATTACGTCCTTTATCTTCTATTGACGTAAGCACGCCCCACACACACATACACACACACTCTCTATCTTAAAGGGACTTTCACTGAGTCCGTAACACACCTCTGATTTTAAACCTATGCCTTCTTGTTTTTAGTACCCTCTCCCTGGGAAAAAGACAGTATGCTTTCACCCTGTCTATGCCCCTCATGACCTTGTACACCTCTAGCAGGTCACCCCTCAATCTCCTACGTTCTAGGGAATAAAGCCCTAGTCTAAGCAATCTCTCCTGTAACTCAGGTCCCCAAGTCCAGGCAACATCCTGTTAATTCTTTTCTGCTCTCTTTCTAGTCGAATAACATCTTTCCGATAACAGGGTGACCAACATCTTCCCAACTCTTATACTCAGTGCCCTGACTGATGAAGGCCAGCATGCCAAAATGCCTTCCTGCAAAGGGTGGTGCACCTTTGTCAGCATAGATGAGTTGGGCCGAAGGGCCTGTTTCTATGCTGTGTAATTCTGTTGTTTGAGAGTGAGAGGAGATCTCATTGAAACTTACAAAATTCACACGGGCTCAACAGGCTGGGTACAGGGATGGTGTCTCACCTTGCTGAAAGGTCTAGAACGAGGTGTCAGAGTATGACAGGCTGGACCTTTAGGACTGAGATGAGGAGAAATTTCTTCACTGAGTAGGTGGTGAATCTTTGGAATTCTTTGTCCTGGATGGCAGTGGAGGTTTAGCCAGTGAATTTCTGGATATTAAGGGAATTAGGGGATATGGGGATAATGTAGCTAAATTACTTCCAGGTAGAAATTATTCAAAAAACCAGAAAAACAAAATTAACTTACCTTTGTTTTACTTCCTTGCAACTGTACATCAACATTGAAATAAACAATGTAATTGGGTGACATGAGTGGGCTAGGGCACCCATGTATAATTCCACTAGCATCACAGTAGGATATGGAAGACCTAGCTTACGGAAATCCGACTTTATGCAAATTCACCCATAAATTTTTAAAACATTTTTCAAGACAAGAAACTTAGTTACAGAAATGCAAGCATCTTCATGAGTTATGTAATCAGGGTAGCAGCTAGTTAATTAAAAACAAAGATGGTTATGTGTAACCTCCCTGTACTAATCAAACAGACATATTGTCTTTAAGAATGCAGCTGCTGGTTCACAGCAGGAGACTACTTAAGAAATTTGCTTTGGAAACTGACATGGCACTTTTCTATCGACACTTGTAAAATATTTTATCAAATATTGTAACATCCATTGATACTTTAAAGCCCTCAAAACTAGCCATTGGATGAAGGACATTCTGATTCTGTTGGCAAACCTCATGTGATTCTTTGTGACATGTATGGCTGAATGGGAGAAATGTGATTCATATGAACTTCAAGGAAGACAATAATAGATTACCAAAATGAAATTTTCAGCGGAGCAAATTGGATTGAAAATTGGGTGGAGGAAATGGTTAGAAATTAGAAACTCCGGTCATCTTTCTTGTCTCCTTCCTTTTCTTGCACCTGCAGGTCTTCAGGCTCCAGACTCCTTGATCTTTTGGTGCTACCTGCTGCTGTCCCAGAACGGCTAAATTGTACAGCACACAACACACAATGATGAAATCAGTACAAATGATTGGGGTGTGCTGTAGGACAAATAGAGGCACTGGAATCTCCCTTTTAGGAGATGTGGTATTTTCCACCACTGCTGCTTGTGAGGATGTCATATCAGTGCTGCACTGTTGTCGTTGGAACATACATATATAGGCTTGTCCTACAAGATCCACCCCTCTGGATAATGCTGTCCACTGACAGTGTTTGGCATTTTGCACTTCCTCTGTATGATGGCATCATTGAAACCGTCAAGAACATGGCATTAACCATGAGAGAAATCTTATAATCATCTGGAGTGAACTGTTCTTTGAGAATGGAAACTTTTCCCTTTGATGAAATAGTTTGGGTTATTAATCGGAGCCCTTTTAGGCACATACATGCAGTCAGTGGCTGCTTGCACTTGTGGGAAGCCTAAATCTTGACAAATCCCGGAGCCAGAGAAGCCACCTGTTCCTCACTGAAACCAAAATAGATGAAATCTTTTCTCTATGGGTGGTTTCTCTGATGCTTCGGTAAACAACAAATTGGGAGACATTGCAGAAATTTGCTGCAGCTGCTTGGAAAGATCCTTAAGCAAGGAAGTTGCGAGTTAAGGTGATCTTGACTTTGATGGAACAAGAGCAGCCCAGGCACAAAGGTGTATAATTTCACATATGTCAGTGATAACAACCTTGAAAAACCTGAGTTTGTAAAGACGTTTAGGTGTGATGTGATGTATGAGCAGACTCTTCGTTAATGGACATGTCTGTGTCTCCTGCTTCAAGGTCCACAATCTATCTTGTGTGGCCAATCAACACCCCGGTAATAGATTGTTACCAGTTAATAGGGCCTCTGTGGAATGAGTATATCAGCAACTAAATGCAGAATAAAGAGCTGACTGTTAAACTAAGCACACTGAGAATTTTGAAAAGTGTTTGGGCAGTCTGTTGTCCATTCTGAAGGTGCCCAATTAAGAGTCCTAACATCAGTAAAGTGTTAATTTAAATAATGGACAAGGTAATAGAGCAGCTCTTTGTTGAACTGTAACTATTCAATAACAGTGATACGTTGCACCCAAAAGCTCCAATTTGTGCTGACACTGGCAGAAACGAAGATAATGGATATTGATGATGCCATTAGGTGAGCGTTTGACACCAAGAAAACTAGGGTGAAAAGCACAAAAAAATTCCCAGTCCACTTTTTGCAGTGCGTGGGAATTGAACAGCAAATGGCACTGTCATTTTAAAGTTTGCATTACGGTGCTTTTATGCAATATCTTCATTAAAGAAACACCACATCATCCAATTGCTGGATATTTATAGTAAAAAAAAGACCTACAGTTACCAGAAATTGTGTTAAAGGATTAGAAATTTGATAATGATTACAAAGAAAAAAGTAATGCACTTCTGACTTTTATCTTACAAAAGAATATATAACCCAAGAAGTAGTGAGAATCATAAAATATTAATGACTTCAGAGTGCTTTATGTGTTCTACACCATTGGAGGGATACTGAGGTTTTTGAGAAGGTACAAAACAGATTCAGAAAAACCTATGAACATGAAATACAAAAAGTTAGCACACTGGGACAAGAATTAATTAGGAAGGCTCATTGAATATTGGCCTTTATTGCAAGATGTGTGGAGTATGAAAGTAGGAACATTTTGATGCAACTTCACTGGGCACTGGTGAGACTGTACATGGAGTACCGCTTACACTTTTGGTCTCTGTATTAGAGGAATGATATACTTGCATTGGAGGCTGTGCAGGAAAGGTTCACCGGGTTAATGGAGATGACATGGGAAGAGAGGATGAACATGTTGTGCCTATACTTGTTGGAGTTTAGAAGAATGAGAGGTGATTTTATTAATCTTATTAATAGGGATTAACATAGTGGATGTTGAGCAGTTTTATTCCTGGTAGTGAGAAAAGAACTAGGGGGCAGAATAAGAGGCCACCCATTTAAAATGGAGATGAGGAAATTATTCTCTTGTAGGATCAAGAATCTTTGGAATTCTACCCTCTCCCCAAAGAGTTGTGGACATGGAGTTATTGAATATATTCATGATGGAGTTTGACAAACATTTGAATTACAAATGATTTGAGGGGCATGGGCTGAACACAGAAAAGTGGTGGTTGGGCCAAGATTGGATTAACCATGCTCTTATTGAATGTTGGAGCTAGTTCAAGGGGTTGATTGCCCTATTCCTGCTCCTTTTTCCGATGCTTTTATATGTTTTTGTGCAGCATCCCACAAAGAGTACAAGATTGGTGAATTTGCACCTTGTAACTGTCCTGACTGAGTGTCCATTGATAGTACTTTCTCAGCCAATGATTGGACATTCACCAGGGTTTATATTCAGCTGTCACTTACATCAGTCTGGTGAACAGGCTCAGTTGGCAAAATTATGACTCAATCTCCTTCACTCTGATTGGAAACCTATAAATGTATAAAATGAAAATCTGAAGCCTGGGGAACACCAAATATCACATCCTATCCCTGTTCTTGATTTTCTATCTAGTTATCAATGCATGTCACAACATTGACTTCAATTTTGTATGCTCTTATTTTTTGCCAGCAATTTCATAGCATATGCCTTCCAGAAGTCCACTTAGACAACACATGTACATCCATTTTCCTTGTTTGCTTGTCTAAAGGCTTCCTCAAAAAATTATAACAGTGTTCGTTTAACCTGAGATAACCTTTATATGTTGTGTTTCATTGATTAGCGCATAACTGTACCTGCTGCAATGGTAGATCTGTATTATTGAATGTTGTCTAACATTGAATGATTTTATTGTTTCTTTATGATGTTCCAGATATCAACTGGATGAATTACGTGATCAAAAGGAGCAAAAGGTTGGTGTATAAAATGGCACACACAAACATTTATTTTTATTGCGATGCTATTACAGCACCAGCGATTGGGGTTTGATTCCTGTCGCTGTCTGTAAGGAGTTTGTACGTTCTCCCGTGTCTGTGTGGGTTTCCTCCGGGTGCTCCGGTTTCCTCCCACATTCAAAAGACGTACGGGTAGGTTAATTTGGGGGTTTAATATGGGCGGCGCGGACTCGTTGGGCCGAAAGGGCCTGTTACCACGCTGTAAATAAAATTTTTAAAAAAATTTAATTTAAGATCTTCTCAGATTTCTTAAAAATAGAAAACAGCTCTTTTGGAAGATGAGGCCTTTCTCTGAAAAGTGGAACAATCAAATTAAAAGCTTTTTCATAAAGAAAAGTGCAATTTCTTTAAAATTAGCTCTATCTAAAGAGGAAGAGTACCAGTTTGTGTGTACACATCTTGTAATCATATCATGCCTTTTAATATAGTGGTACATTCCAAGGCGTTTTACAGCAGCTTTATCAAATAAAATTTAATACAGATGTTAAAGCAAAGTCCAAAAGCTTGGACAAACAGGTTTGCTTAAGAAATATCTTAAAGAAGGAAAGAGAGGTCAAGAGGCAGAGATGTTTTTATGGAGTCCCAAGCTGTCGAGTTTCATACATGACTAGCAGCAATGAAAATATTAAAATTGGGGATGCTGAAGAATCCAGAATTGGAGGAGTGCAGATACCTTAGAAGATTGTGTGGCTGGATCAAGAACTTAGAAGGATTAGAATAGGCAACAAATTTAAGATAGGAAATTAGGAAGCATAATAAGTGGCAAATTGAAACCAAGCCAAAGAATAGCTCGGAGAGTGACTTCAAAAGCTCAATGAAAGGAAGGTGGAGTGGTTCAGTGAAATGATTTCAGGTTCTAGCAGGTAAAGGGAGTGGAGGCTGTTGGAGTTAGAAGTGTCGAGAAATGAAGAATATCATAATATGGTAGAATACCAGATACAGTTTGAGGATGAACAGTCAGGGTACATTACCAATGTTCTCAACTTCAGTAAGGTCAATTACAATGGTATGAAGATAAAGTTGTCTGGAGTGGACTGGGGTAAATAGGGTAAGGCATAGGTCAGTGGATGAGCAGTGGCAAAAATTTAAATAGCTAGTTCATGATGCTCAGCAGCAATTTATCCCAATTGGAATGAGGGATCCCAGGAGAACGATGACAGACAAGGTCAAAGAAAACATTAAATCAAAGACGAGAGCATATAAAGTGGCAAGGGCTATGTAGATCAGAGTTCTGGGAATTTTACAAGAACTGAGAGAGATTAAGAAGTTAAAAAGGAGGGAGAAAATTGATTTTGAGAAAAAACTGACAAGTAATATCAGTAAGGGCTGTGGATATATTAAAAAAAAGAGGATAGTTAGGGTAATTGTGGGAACAAGACTGGGGAATTAATAATGGAAAACAAGGGAATGCCAAATAAGCTAAATCAATACTTAGCATCATTCTTCACAATAGAGAACATTGAAAATATCCCAAAGAACTCTGATGTGATAGTTTCAAAGATTGTGGAAAAACTTGTAACAATTACATCACAAGGGGCAAGGTTTCAGGAAAATGGAACTAAAGGAAAATAACCTGATGCCCTGCACCTGAGGGTTTTAAAAGAAATGGCAGCAGAGATAGTGAAGCCATTGACTGAGGTTTCTCAAAACACACCGAGTTCTATACCAGTCGATTGGAAAACTGCAAATGTGATCCCATTGTTGAAGAAGGGAGGAAGACAAAAAGTGGTTAACTATAGGCTTGCTAGCTTAACATCTGTTGTTGGCAAGATGCTAGAATCTAGGAAGAAATAGTCATTTGGAGAAGCTTAATGTAATTAACCCAAGTTAACATAGGTTTATGAAAGATAAATCATGTTTGACAAATTTGTTAAAGCTCTTTGAGGATGTAATGAGCAGAGTCAATAGAGGGGAACCTGTAGATGTAATGTATTTGGATTTTCGGAAGATATTTGACAAAGTGCCACATAAAAGGCTGGGGCACAAGATAGGAGCTCATGATATTAGTGTGGATTGAAGATTGGCTATTGCATTGAAGACAGAGAATCAGAATAAACAGATCTTTGTTCAGCTTGGCCCTCAGTTATTTACGATTTATGTTAATGACTTGAAGGAGGGGCCAGAGTGTAAGGATCCAAGTTTACTGATGCAACACAAATAGGTGGGAGGGCATGTTGTGATGAGGATGTTGTGTCACGAACCAGCAACAAAAGAAACACACTGAGCATGATTCAGTGTTAAAAACTATTTTATTAATCACTACTTATGATAATACGTAAAATAAAAGTAAAAATGTTAGTATGTTAGAATTCAAAAATGTTAAACCTTGAACATTAACCCCAAAAACTAAACTCTTCGTGTGTGTGTGGCAAAGTCCCAAACTCCAAGTTCAGGAATGGTTCTTAAAGTTCAGTTCCGCAAGCCATGAGGTGAAACATGAGCAAAGGCTTCTTCAACAACCACCGTTGTCTGAAGATAAGACGTAGATGTAGAGAACATAGAGAGAGTAATTACGAAGTCCAAATGTTCCAGGATGGAACCCAAACGACACTTCAGTGTTTACTCGGTAGTGACTTCCTCACCCCGAAAAGCATCCGAATCGTGGTCGTCCACACAAATATACCTGTTTCCTTCTACAGGTCAGCAACAAAGTGAACTCCACCGGATTACTTCCAATTTCCATACATGGATTTCAGTGGCAGACACAGTTATTGTTTCTCATCCATCGATAGAGAACACTAGCAGGCTGGTGTCTCTCTCCCTTCTCTCTCTCTCTCTCTCTTTCTTCTGACCTCTTCAACAACATCATTACGTCCTTTATCTTCTATTGACGTAAGCACGCCACACACACACACACACACACACACACACACACACACACACACACACACACACACACACACACACACACACACACACACACACACACACACACACACACACTCTATCTTAAAGGGACTTTCACCGAGTCCGTAACAGTTGGGATTCTTCAACTGGATATTGATAGGTTGAGTGAGTGGACAAAAACTTAGCCAATGTGGTGCAATGTGGGAAAATGTGAAATTACACACTTTGGTCGGAGGAATCTATAGGCAGACCATTATTATATACAGGAGAAAGACCAGAGATAAGTGAAGTACAGAGGGGTCTAGATGTTCTTGTACACTAAATGCAAAAGGTTGGCATCCAAGTGCTGAAGTGGTTAGCAAGGCAAATAACATACTGGCTTTTATTGCAAGAGAGTTGGAATTTAGAAATAGAGAACTATTGTTACACTTGATCAGGGTACTGGTGATGGAAAAGAATGGCATTTATAATGCAAAGTATTAGAAACTCAGCAAAGAGAGAAGTAGGATGTGAAGGTTCCAAGCAGTCTGTTTCAGCTTGAGAGTGTCACCAGATGGGGGAAGTAATGTAATTAATGGCAAGGTATAGAATTTGAGATGGGCTGTATAGATGTTAACTTTGAGCTTCCTGATGTTTACGTGAAGGAATTACCACTTGGCAAATTGAGCAATATAGAGATCAATAGTAGTAGTGCCTTCTTTTCATGTCCATCCAATAAAGACAAGGATCCTTCCATCGCCAGGCATAGTAGTACCAGAGGTATTGATAAAATGGAGCTTAGTGTCATCAGGAATCTTGTGGAATTTTTGTTAGAGAAATCAAAGCTGTTCGTTATGGATCATTATAGGGGTAACATTAGAAAAGAGTGGAAACAACAATGGACAATATACTCAATATCTCAATAGTGGAGGATTTAGAAAGCATGGTGAACTATGTCAAAGGCAGTAGACTGTACATGAATGACAAGGGGGAAATAGTTTACCATTGTCATTGTCATATTGGATGTCATTTATGATTTTGAGGATCATTTTGTTGTTATGGAGAGGCTGAAAATTTGATTGTTGTGGGGAATAAGGTTTGATTTGTGAGCTGACCACAAATTGGAGATGGTGTTGTCAACCATAGATCAAATTTCTATTAAAACTGTGATATAAATCCAATAGAAACCACAATGATATGGCTGAATATCTGGCAGGTGCACCAACTGGTAGATCTGGGAGTGAGATTTGAAGCTGTTAAGAGAACGAGGTGAACCTGTGAAGTCCTGATAGAGAATGTTGAAGGGTGATTTATGGGAGATTGGTCACTGATGAACGTCTGACAGTGTTGTAGTTGGTGGGATGTGGAGTTTGAAAGTGCATTCAATTACCTTGACCACTTGTATATACTCACTGAATTTATCTTTGCAGCAGTCTATCCAGGAACCTTGGAGAACAGAGACAGAGCACTGTTATATTGAGTGATACAACAATAAACTTTACAAATGAGCAGAATATTATCACATTAAAACAATAGTTCTGTTTTCTGGATAGATCAGGTCCTCCCCAGGTTACAAGTGCTCGACTTATGGATATCCCTTACATACAAATGAACATATGGAAGACAGCCAGGATGGATTTGCCAGCAGTTGTGGGCTGCAAGCATCTTCTGCAGGGTGGGAACGGGGTGTTTCTGCATGCCTTCTTCACCCCACCCCCCCAAGCCATAACAACTGAGCCGAGCTGAGCAGAGCTGGGAATGCTGAGCAGACTCGCTCACTTAGTGAGTCAGTGAGGCTGACTGCTGGCTGCTGTTTCTGCGCCTGCTCCCTCTCCCGTCACAGCTGTTTCTGTGATCCTCTCCCACGCACTGTTTTTGTTCATTTCCAGTTTACGATGGGATGGACTCTGACCTCACAATCTACTTTTCACACAAAGAGGGATCTCTTTTCCTCTTCCTGAGGAGAACAAAGCGCAGGGGTGGGTGACAGCAGAGGTGCAAGAAATAGTAGAAATACGGGAGCAAGCTGTCTCGATCACAGATGGGGGGAGCCCTGGTTCGAAAAGAAGTTGGACATCTCAGATGTCCTGGAGTGGAAAGCCTCATCATGGGAGCAGTTGTGGTGGAGGCAGAGAAATTGACAAAAAGGGATCGTGTCCTTGCAAGAGACAGGGTGGCAGGACCTGTAATCGAGGTAGCTGTGGGCTTCAGTGGGTTTGTAGAAGATGTCGGTGGATAAGGAATCTCCTGAGATGGAGACAGAAAGATCGAGGAAGGAGAGGGAGGTGTCAGAGATGGTCCAAGTGAATTGGAGAGCAGCGTGAAAATTAGTGGCAAAATTTATGAAACTGTCAAGTTCTGCACAGATTCTAGAGGTGGCACCAATGCAGTCATCAATATAGCAGAGAAAGAGTTGAGGAATGGGGCCAGAGTAGGCTTGGAGCAGAGACCATTCAACATAGCCAACGAAGAGGCAGGCATAGCTGGGGCCCATGCGAGTGCACATAGCTACGCTCTTGGTCTGTAGAAAGTGAGAGGAATTGAAAGTGAAGTTGTTTAGGGTGAGGACAGGTTCAGCCAGGCGAAGGAGAGCGTTTGTGGAAGGGGACTGGTTCTGTCTCTGGTCAAGAAAGAAGCAGAGGGCAGCGAGGCCGTAATGATGGGGAATGGAGGTATATAGGGACTGGACGTCCATGGTGAAGATGAGGTTGTGCGTGTCAGAGAACTTAAAGTTATGGAAGAGTTGGAGAGTGTGTGATGTGTCATCGACGTAGGTAGGAAGGGATTGGACCAAGGGGGACCGGATAGTGTCCAGGTACGAGGATATGAGCTCTGTGGGGCAAGAGCTCCTGTTGCATGGTGGTCAGAACCATACATGCCACACTAGCTCTGCTCTAACTGGTATTTTATGCAGTTCTAGATTGGCCTGCTTTCTCTGAGTTTATACCTTCACTGATAATGTTATATATCTCATAACTATCTTATTTGCCTATCTTGCTGCTTTTAGGGATTTGTGTATATGTATTCCAAGGTGCCTCTGTTCCTTCACACTTCCGAGTATTGTCTCATTTATTTGCCTTGATTGCCCTTCCAAAATGCATTACCTCACTTTTGTTCCATTTACCCACTTTTTGCACACAGAACCAGTCCATTCATATCATTCTGTAGCCTAGAACTTAGTTCCTCACCATCAACCACACTTTCGGTGTTGGTATCATAGCTTCTTAAACGTGGGCCTTACATCTAAGTTTAAATCTTGTTTTATATGCCAGGAAAGGCAAGGGATCACATCAACCTTTATCCTTTGCTGTCTGCTACTCAGCTAATTTTTAGTTCAATATCATTTTCCTTTGTCAAAAACTTTGCAGCTATCCATGTGGACTACATCAAGTGCACCGACTTCCTTTGCTACCTTGTCAAACAATTCAGTCATTACTCAGACACAATTCTCCCTTAACAAATCCATACACTGCTCTTTCTTAAGCATCTCAACATTCTAAGTTATGAGATATCTCAGAATTTTTTCCATCAATTTGCCCAATACTGATGTCAGACTGACTTGTCTGCAATTGGCCCATCCCCTTCTCCATTTTTAAATAATTATATCATCTCAGAAACTTTCCAATCTTCTTTGCCTCATATGAATACCAGGGAACGTTGGAGTATTATTGTCAGAAGATGCACTATCAGCTTCTGTGCTTTTACTCTTATCAGTGACGTTCCCTCACCCCAACCCTCCCTGCAGCTTAACAAGCCTCATTCGTTTGGTTCTGGTAAAGGGTCTTCAACCTGAAACGTTGACTTGGTTTCTCTTCCCACAGATGCAGCCTGACCTGCTGCTGAGTATTTCTTGCAATTTGTATTTATATTCCCTTTTGTAGATACTAATTCATTGTTTCCACCACCCACACAGGCAGTGATTTTCTGTCCTCACAATTTTGAGTAGAAAGGACTTTCTGCACATTTCTCTTGTGTCAAAAATCTGTGCTTCCCACTACTTGAATGATCTGCTAATGGGAACAGCTTCCTTTCACCTATTCTTTCCCAATTAGTCATGTTTCCGTGCATGACCATCAAATCTTCTTTCAATCTTTCTTTGCTTTAAGGAGTAGAACCCTAGCTTCTCATTCAGTATAACATTAATTATATTCCAGAAGAGGGCAGATAAATTTCTTAATGCTAAACGGATCAAGGAGTGTGGGGAAAAGGTGGAATAGGGTACTAAATTGATCGTGTTGAATGGGGAATAGGCCTGAAAAGACAATGGTCTAATCCTCCTATTTTATATGTTTCTACATTTCACCAGCTTTAACCATTTAGCTAGGATCCATCATTCTTGAAACTATCCTGGTAAATCCATCTTGTCCTGTCTTTAATACCTTAATGTCCATTCTGTGTCGAATGTGACCTAATCTGTGTTTCGTTTAGGTTCACGTAACTTCCTTGCTTTTATATTCTATTCTTCTACTTCTGAATTTCAGGATTCCATAAGCTTTTCTCAACACTTAATCAACATTTGCCACTTTCAAAAATTTATGCACATGTACATTCAACTCCATCTGATGCTGTACACCATTAGTCTATATCATCTCTACCTCTCTTTCTACCAAACATTTCTCCATTTTATTTTGTTTGCCCTTCTCCCAACTATCTATGTCTTCATGTAATCTTTTACTATGCTCCTTACTGTTTACCACACTTCCAAATTTTACATCAGCTACAAATTCAGGCAATTACCCTGCACATCCAAATCTTTATCAGTATCGTATATTGAAAAAATAGTTGTTCCCAGCAGTGATGGCTGGGGACCAATATATTCTGCTCTTCTGCGATTTGGAAAAAAATTACCACCATTTTAACAGCATGGATAAGAATTTAGCTCGAAGTCTTTGGAAGATCCATGTAAATGACATCTACCACATTTCTGTAGTCAGCTGTCTCTGATATCTCATCAAAAATTCAGTCAGGTTATTCGAACACCTTTTGCCTGTAACAAATTTCTGCTGGCTCCCTTTTATCATGCCTAATTTCTTCAAGTACCTTTTCATGTTTTTCCTGATTATTGTTTCTAACAGTTTCCCCACAACAAAATTTAAACAGATTGGCCTGTAATTGCTGGGCATGTTCTTATATGCTTTTTTTTGAGCAATGGTATTATGTTTGCCAGTCCTCTGGTATCTTCTTTGTACCTAGGTAGGATTAAAAGATTATAACAGTCCCTTGTGCAGTCTCCACCCCAGCTTTCCTCAGCATCTCATCCAGACTGATTTGTTCAATTCAACCAAAGCCTGGCTTTCTAGTAAAACTAGAGAAATAAAAGACTGCAGATGCTGGAATCTAGATGAAAAAAACAACAAGATGCTGGAGGAGCTCAGCAGGCCAGGCAGCATCTGTGGAGAAATCTACTCCTCATCAATTTTTGTCCCTTCCATTATGTCTATTGTCTCCCCTTCTACTGAGAATTTGGTAGCAATCTTTTCCCGGGTAAACATCGCATACTTATTTGGCATTCTAGCACTGCTCTGCCCCAAGGTATAGATTTATCTCCAATCAGCCCCATCCTTTCTCTGATTACCTTATTACTACTTACAGGTCAATGTGAAGACTTTTGGATTCCCTTTCATGTGAGCTGGCATTGTCCTCTCATACTTTCCCCTTGCTTGTCTTATTTTTGTCTTCATTTCCTCTTTTGGATTATTATATTCATCATTTGGTTTATTCATACTCCTTTTTCTTTCATTATCTTCTTTACTTCCAATCCCGGGAGCTCTGGCCTTAGTTCTGTTGTCATTTCATCTTGAGGGAAGATATCTACTTTGTACCTGACATACCTGATGATTAAACATTAATCATTATTTTCTCACAGATATACTAATATCCTGGCAGGTCCATTCAAGTCTTGGATAAAATGAAAACTTGGAGTGCATTTGATGTACACTTGTAATCTAACTACTTTGAAAGATGCCAGCCTCTTAATGTGTCTTCTTTGTAAACGTTTATCATTTTTAATAGTTCACCTTCCTATATTACCCCCTTTTTCTATGAAGTCAGGTGCAAAAGATTAATTTAGAACTTCCACCTGCACCCAAAGGCTGCCAATTTGTGCTAAACGCTCTCAAATAGTGTGCATTTTCCTGCCTGTTCCTGTACACAATCATTAAGATTATAAAGATCAGGAACTATATCAAAACATAACAAGATTCTAACGTTGATTTGAAAAATTGCATTTACATACAAATCTGACTTGTGCCTAGGCATAGTTGTCTATTTTGTGTGTCTGGTTACCTATCCAGGTGTTCCTATGGGTTTTTTTTCCCTCATGCTACTTGACAGGTGGAAAGTTGCTAAAATTCTGCTAAGTAAGTTAAGATGGCAGCAGTGGATGACCTTGAAGAGCTGTGACCACTGACTACCTAACTGCAGACTGCTGGGTCTTTGCTTCAGGCTGTGTCTTCTGGTCCACCTATCAACAAAGATTGTGGCAAAGTGGGTGACGGGGAAGAGCCATTCAATATTCCTCACAACTTCAACACATCACCTTCCACAGATCTGGTGCTATTTTTCCTTGAGGAGCCTCTGCTTCCACTGGAAGAATACTGCAGGAAGATGAGAGATTCACTTTTCGGTATTGTTAGCCGGTGGACGTGTTGCACCACCCAACCAAGATGATGCAATCTGACTTTTCACGCTACAGAGACGCCAGTCTTCTATGCTCAAGTTAGAGCTGTCCACCTTGTTGTTTGATGTTGTGTGCCAACTGCTTGGCAGGCTGTCCAGTGGATTGATTGTATGTGTGGAGCATTGTTGGTCTTCTCATATGGTGAGGTCCTGCCTGATATTGCCATCCAACTTGTCAGGGGAATGCAATAAGTAACTTTGAAAAGTAAACAAAAATACTTATGATATTAGAAATCTGACTTGTTGCAACCTGCCTTCTGAACTATCTAAAAAATAAGAAAAACCTGATCTTAATTTTTTCCATCTTCTGACTTTTGTTACGAACCAGCAACAAAAGAAACACACCGAGTCATGTATAAGTGTTTAAAACTACTTTATTAATAGCTACTTATGATAATAAGAAAAATAAAAGTAAAAACATTAGAAGTAAAAATGTTAAATCTTAAACATTAACCCCAAAAACTAAACTCGTAGTACGTGGCAAATTCCCAAACTCCACATCCAGGAATGGTTCTTAAAGTTCAGTTCAGCAAGCCGTCAGGTGAAATGTGATCAAAGGCTTCTTCAACAACCACCGTTGACTGAAGACAAAATGTAGATGTAGAGAGAAAATACAGAGTAATTACGAAATCCAAATGTTCCACTTTGGAAGCCAAATGACACCTCAGTGTTTACTCAGCAGTGACTACTTCAACGCTTCTGCCTCACCCCGAAAGGCTCTCGAATCGTGGCCGTCCATGCAAATACCTGTTTCCTTCTGCAGGTCAACAACAAAGTGAACTCCACTGCTTTGTTCTGAAGTATCTGCCACCCTGAAAAGCATCCGAATCATGGCCGTCGACACAAATACCTGTTTCCCTCTACAGGTTAACGACAAAGTGGATTCCACTGGATTACTCCAAAAATCCATACCTGGATTGTAGTGACGGACACAGTTACTGTTTTTCATCCATCGATAGAGACTAGCAGGCTGCTGTCTCTCTCTCTCCTTCCTTCCCCCCTCTCTCTCTCTCCCCCCCTCACTCCCTCCCTCTCCCCCTCTCTGATTCCGACTGACTACTTCAAAGACGTCATTACGTCCTTTATCTTCTGTTGTCATAACCACGCCACACACACCACTATGCTCTTAAAGGGATATTCACCAATAGTAACCCAGTTCATAACACATTCAACAGCTGCTGATATGCAGACTGTTTACTGTGATTTGCACCAACTGTATTTTGATGATTTTCTTGGAAAATATTTTTCAATTGAACCCTGGGGTATTAAAACTACCTAAGGCTTTGGTTTAAAGAAAACTTACAAAAACATTAAAATATACAGCTAATTTATTATGTTACTGAAAAATGATGTATTTTTAAAGAAGAAAACTGCAGTCATTTAAAAAAAAATGCCGCTCATCCTTAGTCTTGTTCATGGAAGAAATATTAATGATGGTGTGAAAATGCAACACCAAAGTTTGGCCACAGGAAAATAAGTTTGTGAACGGCAATTGATTATTTTCAAAGTTAACCTATTACGTATTCTTCTCTATTCTTAAAATTCAAATATAGAATGACTAATATGATTATTCAGTTTTAAGCATTTACCAATTGTGTACACATGTATCTAGAAATTGGATAAGAAGACTTCTATTTGTGTCTTTTTCATGAGCAGTTCATGCATTAATAGTGTTTCATGCCTGTTTTGAAATATTTGTTCCTGTTTCTGGTGGAAGTCCTGAACATTGGGAAATTGAGACAAGGCCCTTTCTGTTATAGGTCACTCTAGTGCTGATGCTATTTTCATGCATGTGATATCTTCTTCAATGTGTGCAACACATGGTTCTTACTTACTGCCAGAAATTGGATCAAAAGGTCACAACTTTTATCTTTCACTCACTGTCAAGAAAGGAGTAAACCATACAAAGTCAGGAACAATACGTGATAATAAAAGATCTCCTAAGGGACATTGATTTTATATTCACTGAGTCTCCCACATTCATTTTCATATGCTGCCATTTTGCACAAAGGCACCACTGAGAAAGATCATAGCAACTGCCTTTCACCTCATTGCAAGATGCTGCAATCAATGACGCTGAGTGCACCAATGAGCTGCTCCATATCCTGTGGGGGGGGGGGGGGGGTGGCAGTATGAGTTCCCTTCCTCTCTCAAGTTCCCTTCCCCTCTGAATTTCCCCCAATTTTCTCCTCTCAGCTTTCCTCTCTCTGTCTTCCCGCTCCACTCTGTTTTCCCTCCTCCCCTTCGACTTATCACATAACTCCTGAATTTTACCCTTCACTCATCTTCATGGCAGTCTTTGTGGCTGCCATGGAGAGTACATTTTAATGGTACTGACCTGCTTTACAAACAATTGCTGTCTGTAAACATGCAGATCACTTGCTAATGCTTCTAAATGGGAGAGGAACATGATAATGATTTTTTAAAGGGAGAATGTGCCAATTTTTGGTAACTCCTCCAATTTAGTATTAGAACAAAACAGAACACCTAAAATGGATAAAATTCATTTTCTAGACTTCTATTTCATTCCTCGGGCAATTAAAGTCTCTGCTTTTTACATATGAATAAGTAAACCTTACACGTTAATACACACATGACATCAGATTTAAATATTGCTTGAATATGTCTTATATAAAATGATGTTTATAAACAGAAATTGAAAGATGAGAAACGGACGTGGAAAGGGCAAAAGGGAGTAGTCTGCACTGCGAATTTGAAGAACAAAATGGAAGACAGGTATGTATAATGAGAACTAGTGAACCACCCACCACTCAGCAGCTCAATCCCCCATCCACTGTAGTTTAATGCAATCAGTGAATAAAGTGGAGAACAGATAAATGTGCATAAAGAAGGTTTTAACTGTTGTATGTAATATGTTTCCATGGGAAGTAACATCCTTTAGATAAAACTTTTCTGAATTTCTGTATATTATAATTTAGATATTCATTTTGAATATTTGATGGGTCCTCTTTTTGTTTTTGAAATACCCTAAAACAAGGTGCTGGTAGTCAGAAAATCTATGGAATTCAATTCTGTCAAGCTCATGGCTGATTTTTGAACTTGCTGGATATTGTGGTCAGACTAGAAATCTGAAATTCTCACCTGAAAAGGGATGGGGTAAGACCAGAAAACACTTGATTGTGAGAGAATGCACAGGGTGAGGTGTTGGGGGAGAGAAGTCCGTGGCATCTTCAGAGATCTTCTGAAGTTGCTGGTTTGTGAATTGCTGATTTGGTACTTACAAAGGCCTTTTATTTTTGCAACTGCATTTAGGGTTTCATGAATAATTTCCACCATTTATTATGAGCTCCATTTGTTGACAATAAAGTATTTGCCACTGAGAAGTCGCCAAGCTGATTTATTCAAAGGACAAGCAATCCTGTGAGCCTGCATATTCAGACCAGAACCTCAGCTTCTGCAGCTGCAAGTGAAGAAGCATCTCTTACTACCATATATTGATGAGGACTTCTTTTTTTAAAGATTATATCAGTGGGCCCTGGAATATTGTCAGAAGCATCCCAATCACTGAATTCAGACATTGATACTTCATGAATATTACCAATCATAAACTAGGCATGCTAAAAAAAACCCACTGGAAGAAACCCACACAGTCACAGGAAGAAAGTGCAATCCCACACAGACAGCACCAGTGGTCAGGATTGAAATCGGGTGGCTGGAGGTGTGAGACAGCAGCTCTACTAGCTACACAACTGCGCCACTCCATGTTTTCTCTTATCTGTTCTACTAGCTATATCTGGAAAGAATTCCAGTAGATTGATCAAACATGATTTTCTTTTCATAAGTCCATGTTGAATCTGCTCAATCCTATTATTCTTTTCAAGGTGTTCTGTCATTACATTCCTTTATTATAGATGTCAGCATTTTCCTTGCTACTGACGTTAACAGGTCAGTAGTTCCCCGTTTTCTTTCTGTTCTTAAATTTGTAGGAAAATTCCAGAATTTTGGAAGATGACATTCAGAGTATTCACCAGGACCTTGGGATTTGATAGCTATTGGTCTGATTAATGTCTCTATTTCTACTGATTTTCTTTCAGCTAGAGCCTTAGGTCTCAGGTATTTCTGGTAGGTTGCTGTCCACTGTCATACCTCTCAGTTTATTTTTCCAGTTGACCACCCAATTGACCATAGCCAACTCTCCACTTGTACCTTCATAATCTTTGTTGAGACTTAACACCATAGTTTTGGATTGAAGTAATTCACTTTCAAACTCAATGTAGATTTTTATCATGTTGTGGCCACTCTTTCCTGAAGGCCCCTTTGTACCAAGATTATTGCACAAAACAAGATCTAAGTTAGCTTTTCCCCTACTTGGTTCTTCAACATCTTAATCTAGAAAAAAAATCTTGTGTACTTTTCATGAATTGGTCCTCTATTTGACTTGTCTCTGTTAGATTAAAATTCCCCATAATTAGTGTATTGTCCCTAATTTCCTGATTTGTTCCATGTTCAATATTACGATTACTATTTGATGTCCTATAAATAGTTACTACCAATGGTTTTTCCCACTTTGTTGTCCTTAGCTCAGCCTGAACTAATTCTCATTCTATATCATGCACTGAGTTAAAATAATTTTTTTTACTATTGTGTTGATCTCATCCATTATTAATAGAGCTCCCTCACCTTCAGATTATGAATAATTAAAACATCAGAAGTCTTGGTGGAAGAAGTGGTTAGGAGGTGATCTTCTATTCTTAAGAGCAGCTTTGAAGCCCTCTAGACACATAGCACAAATGCAGTGGGAACAGATAACTATAACCCCATACCACTTTAAAGGAATAGTGCAGAAACCACGTGGGAATTCCCATTTCATCCAAATATCTGCCAAGTGACAGACCATCCTGATTTATATCACTGTTCCTTCATCATCAAATCTAAATTCTGCAATTCCTTTCCTAATAATGCACTGGGAGTACCTTCACCACCATTTCTGAAGGGTGTCAAGGGATGGCCAGTGAATAATGCTTTCTCAGCAATGTCCACGTTCCTTGAAAGAATAAATTTAAAAAATAATTAGACGTGATAGATTATTATCATTCTTACTAAAGATCATCTGAGATAGAATTCAGCAGTTTGTGTTGTTTGTGGATTTGATGTTTATGATGAAGCCTTAGCCAGCAGTGTTTCTCCGCATCTAGCACCATTTTCTCTATGCAGTACCATGACCACCTCTGCTGGCCTGCTCAGATCTTTGATAAGAGTCAGTAGCAGTGGCTTAAGGAAAAGCCCTCTGTATCTGAAAGCTCATTGAGCTTTTTTGGAATAAAGGTGCCCTAGAGGACTGTCAGATAATGAATGATGCAAGCACAAACTTGAATGATTTGCTGTGTTTGCAGACACATTGGATATTGAATACAGTCTCTTACTATTTTGAAAGATGCTAAATTAGTGATGTGGGTGTAGTCTACTCAATCTTTCTCCCTGGAGGGAGTTGGTAATCCCATCAACGAGTAGTCCTGTCTTGTCCTGATTCACTCTATTAATGCAAGAGTAAACGACTGTGGATGTTGGCTATCTGAAATTTAAAAAATGGAACCTGCTGGAAATATTTAGCAGATCAGGTAATATCAGGACAGAGAGAGAGAAATAGTTAACATTTAGTGTCAATCTTGTTTCATTAGAATGGGGAATAGTTAGAGCAGTGTTGCAAAATTTTATATGGGGAGGGCCAAGTTGACAAATGGAATGAAGTTTAAGAACCTCTTGTTTGAATGCAGAAAACTCAAGATTCTGGACCCTGGTTTAATGTTGAGGGAGTCCTACTCAAGGAGCCCTCTGATGGAATGCCAACTTCTGGCAATTTCCTAGCACCTGTGTTTGCAAACAGGGTGTCAGACCTGTGCATTGTTGAGGCTGAAGCAGATTCAGTGACTTAGCTTATTTCAATCGAGAGGAAGAGGAGGCATGTTTTCAACAGTTTACATTTTTTGAATTTATTGAGTTATTTAAATACATTTATATTTTTAATTAAATTTCTAAGATTTTTAATTGTACAATTAACTTTAATTTTCTTTCAACTAGCTTTTATATTTGTGAATGTAAAGTCATTCAGACATTTTCTGAATATGGACAGTTTTGACAGCCTTTAAGCCTGGGGACACAGCATACATTTTTGGCCTCGCCTATCTGGAGGCAACTTCTGGGATTAAACTGCTTGCCGTTCACTAAAACGGGTCAGAGTAAACAAAACAGGCAGGGTGTAGTCTATGAAGGCTTTATTGAGCACCATTGAATATGAGATAAACATATTTTTCTCTTAACTATTCCCAGTTTTGATGAAAGCTCACTCACTTTTTCTTATCCCTCTCAAGAGCTTTAGGCTAATTGACTGACTTTAAACTAAATCTGTAATTGTTGCTCTAAGTCTACCATTTTAAAGAAGAGGAATCGACATGAATTATTTACTCTATTTTTCTCTCCCTGGACATTGCTTGCCTGCTGAGCATTTCCACCATTTTCTCTTGTTATTTCCCTCTCTTAATATCCTTGCAGAGGCCCTCAGAGGCACCTCTTTTCCAGCAGCGGAGTGAAGCTTGGAGCTGTTGCTGATGCCACCTGTTGGACCATGCGAGTAATCTGCTGCATAAAAGCTAACTGCCTGGTGGCCTTAGCTGGTGGTGCTGATCACACTCTAATTTTATGTTGGAGTATGTGATAAAGTTCATTTACAGCCTCATTGGTGAAATAAAGGAACCTCAGATACTGGTCTTTAATGTAGCTGAAGTAGCAGAGTTCTCTGTCACATGTCTCTCCTGTTCTGCATGTTATTCCCCCTTCGCCCTTTTCTCTTAACTGCTTTTACTATCTCCCATCTTCTATACTGCTTTACTCATTCTTCACTCCCAAAGGCAGACCAACAAACTACCAGTGACTGCGGTGAAACTGTTCAACTGCAAATGAAAGCAAAAATATCTCATTAGCAGCATTCAAAACACAAATATAGAACGAAGGCAAAACAAACTGCCTGGATGTAGATCACATGCCCTGAAATAACATACTAGGGAATTATTGAAAGGAGACCTTTGATTAACACTGATTAACATTACTGCAACTGGTGTTGTGATTTACTGGGATAGTTTATCATGTAGCAGATCAGGCCCTGGGAAAGCAAATTTTATATAATGTTCCAACATCAAGGAAAAGTGTCTTTTTTAATATAGTAATAAAAATATTACATACTTGAGTAACCTACATACCCACCAAGGAGCCTAGCCTAGGTACAAGATCACAAGACAAGGGAGCAGAAGTAGGCCATTCGGCCCATCGAGTCTGCTCCAAAGAAAAGAGAAAAAAGACAAATGAGAAATGGGGAGGGGGGCAAAAAAAACTATTCTAACCCCAATTCTGGCCTTATCCCCATATCCCTTGATACCCTGACTAATTAGATAACTATCTATCTCTTCCTTAAATGTCTCCAGTGATCTGGCCTCCACTGCTGTACGTGGCAAGGAATTCCATAAATTCACTACCCTCTGGCTGAAGAAATTTCTCCTCATCTGTTTTAAACCTGTACCCTCTAATTCTAAGATTGTGCCCTCTGGTCCTGGACTCACCCACCAAGGGAAACAGCTTGGCCACATCTACTCTGTCCAGTCTTTTCAACATTCTAAATGTTTCTATGAGGTCCCCTCTCATTCTTCTGTAGTCCAGTGAGTACAGTCCAAGAGCCGACAAACGCACATCATATGTAAGCCCTTTCATTCCAGGAATCATCCTCGTAAACCTCCTCTCAACCCTCTCCAACATCAGCACATCCTTCCTAAGATATGGGGCCCAAAACTGCACACAGTATTCCAAATGAGGCCTCACTAGTGCCCCATAGAGCCTCATCAACACTTCCTTACTTTTATACACTGTACCTCTCGAAATGAATGCCAACATAGCACTCGCTTTCCTTACCACCGATCAGACCTGGTGGTTAACCTTTAAGGTATCCTGCGCGAGTACCCCCGAGTCCCTTTGTACTTCTGTACTTTGAATTTTCTCCCCTTCTAGATAATAATCTGCCCGTTTATTTCTGTTTCCAAAGTGTACAACTGTACATTTATCAACATTAAATCTCATCTGCCACTTCCTTGCCCATTCTCCTAAACTATCTAGGTCTCTCTGCAACCTACCTGTCTCCTCAATACTCTCTACTCCTCCACCTATCTTGGTGTCATCTGCAAACTTAGCCACAAAACTATTTACTCCATCATCCAAATCATTAATGTACACGGTAAAAAGAAGCGGCCCCAACACTGACCCCTGCGAAACACCCCTAGTAACCGGTAGCCAACCAGAACAAGATCCTTTTATTCCCACCCTTTGCTTCCTGCCAACCAGCCAAGTGCTCCACCCATTCTGTTGTCCTACCTGTAATTCCATGACCTCTCATCTTATTAATCAGTCTCTTATGCGGCACCTTGTCGAAGGCCTTTTGAAGTCTAAATACACAACATCTACCGCCTCTCCCTTATCCACCCTACCTGTGATTTCTTCAAAAAACTCCAATAGGTTGGTCAGGCAGGATCTTCACTTCACGAAACCATGTTGGCTAGGACCTATCTTGCTTTGCACCTCTAGGTATTCCATAACCTCATCCTTGAGGATCGATTCTAATAACTTTCCCACCACTGACGTCAGACTAATAGGTCTGTAATTTCCTTTATGCTGCCTCCCACTTTTATTATACAGCAGAACTACATTTGCGACCCTCCAGTCCTCCGGAACCATGCTGGAGTCTATCGATTCCTGGAAAATTATCACCAATGCCTCCGCTATCTCTAAAGCCACCTCCTTCAGAACCCGGGGATGCACCTCATCCAGTCCGGGAGACTTATCAGTCTTTAGCCCATTTAGTTTTCCTAGCACCTTCTCGCTAGTAATCTTAACTGAACTCAGTTCCATTCCGTGAGACCCCTGACTATCCGGTATTTTGCTGATGTCCTCCACAGTGAAGACCGATGCAAAATACTCATTTAGTTCTTCTGCCATCTCTTTATCATCCATTATAATCTCTCCTGCACCATTATCAATTGGTCCTATATCAACCCGTGTCTCCCTTTTACTCCTTATATATTTAAAAAAACTCTTAGTATCCTTTCAAATGTCATCTGCCAACTTCCTTTCATAATTCATCTTTTCTTTCCTAACAACCTTCTTAGTTTCTTTCTGCAGGTTTTTAAAAGTTTCCCAGTCTTCAGTTTTCCCATTAACTTTTGCTTCCTTGTATGCCCTCTCTTTTGCTTTTATTTTAGCCTTCACCTCTCTCGTTATCCACATTTGTGCCTTTTTTCCATTCAAAACCTTTTTTCTTGGAATATATCTATCCTGCATTTTCCTTATTACTTGTAGAAATTCCATCCATTTCTGCTCCGCCGTCCGTCCAGCTAGCTCACTCTTCCAGTCAGTTTGGGCCAGCTCCTCTCTCATACCACTGTAATTTCCTTTGTTCCACTGAAATATCGATACACCAATTATCAGCTTCTCCTTCTCAAATTTGAACCTGAACTCAATCATATTGTGATCACTAGTTCCCAGTGGTTCCTTTACCTTTAGTTCCCTAATCACCTCCGGTTCGTTACACAGCACCCAATCCAAAACAGCCGATCCCCTGGTGGGCTCATCAAGAAGTTGCTCCAAAAAGCCATCCCATAGACATTCCACAAACTCACTCTCCTGAGTTCTACCGCCTTGCTGGATTTCCCAGTCCACCTTCATGTTAAAATCCCCCATAATTATCTTAACATTGTCACTCTGGCACGCTTCTTCTATTTCAAACTGCAACTTATGGTCTACTTCCTGACTGCTATTAGGGGGCCTATATATAACTGCTACTATTGTCCTTTTACCCTTGCTATTTCTTAGCTCCACTCATAAGGATTCCACCTCTTCTGACTCAATGTCCTTCCTTTCTATTGATTTTATATCATTACTAACCATCGTGGCCACACCTCCCCCTCTGCCTACCCGCCTATCTTTCCTATACACTGTGTACCTCTGGACATTCAGTTCCCAATCACATCTGCCATAAAGCCATGACTCAGTGATTGCCACAATGTCATATTTATTAACCTGTAGTTGTACCACTAGGTCATCTACTTTATTCCTAATGCTACATGCATTTAAATATAGTACATTTAGTCCAGTATCTGCTATTGATTTTGTTGTACTTCTATTGTTCAGCAAATTATCCTGACTTTTCACCTGCCTGTCCTTCTTACCATCCTCACTGCACACTAGCTTGGACATGTTTCTATATACCTCATCCTCTATCCTAACATCCTGGTTTCCATCCCCCCTGCCAGATTAGTTTAAACCCTCCCCAACAGCTAAATTACCATGGGTAATTGATTGACCTTGGGAGCTCACTGATTCCTGGGATGGTTGGTTTGTCATATAAGGAGAGATGAAGCAGGCTGGGCCCATACACTTGAGTTTAGAAGAATAGGAGGTGATCTCAGAGTAATGCAGAGTTGATGTTTCAGTTGACTAGGGTTTCTAGAACCAGAGTCATGATCTTAAGATAAAGGGTTGTCTAGTCATGACAGGGATAAAAAGAAATTTCTTCGCCCAGAGGATGGTTAATTTTTGGAGTTCTCTAGCCCCCAAGAGGGTCGTGAAAGATGAGTTGCTCAGTAGTCATGATGGAGTTTTAAAAATCTGTAGATATTAAGGAATCTAGAATATGGGGTAAATGCAGAAAAGTGGCACCAGGGTAAAATATCAACCATGATGTTCTTGAATGGTGAAGCAGGCATGAATTACCAATGTGATTGTCTCTGCTGAAGTCTCTGCTGAACAAGCTATTAATTTCAAGGGTGATTAGAGATGGACAATAAGGGTTATTCTTTCCAGCAACATCCACATCAAGTCAATGACTGAATTTTCACTGCTTTTCACATGATAAGAAATAAACCAATTTTAGAATTTAGTTCTGTGACAGATGACCAATCATTGGCCTTATTTTTTAGTACAACGAAAGTAAAATAACTAAAAATAATTTTTAAAAAGGTATGTATAATTTGATGAAAAACACGATGATGCTGGAGGAACTCAGCGGTCCAGGCAGCATCCGTGGAGAAAAGCAGGCGGTCAACGTTTCGGGTCAGGACCCTTCTTCATCCCACCAGCCTATGTATTCAACACATCATTCTCCGCCACTTGCACCATTTCCTACGGGACCCAACCAACAAGCATATTTCGTCGTTCTCGTGTATAATTTGATTGTAGCTCCTTGATAAATGTGGCTGCCTTATAAATCAGTTCTTTTCTGCCAACAGTGCACTTGATGTCTACAGTTTTGATGACAACTCAACAGTTGAACCCACCATATCACTGGGGGTAAGTCTGAATATTTCTGTTTGACTGAGTAGTTTACATATTGTCACATATTTCCAATATTCTTTAATCAAGAATGCTGGTTAAATGATTATGTTATAAAAGATTATAATATGGAGCAAAACAAAAATTATCTTGTATCACACCAGGATAAATATTGCTTTTAACACCATATTTTCCTTTACATCATTGAGTCCTCCGAGCCACGTCTTTGCATGGCTTGTACAGAGCATGTGAGGAGATTATAAATTGCACAATTCGAATAGTCTGGCAGATAGGTTCACCATTTCTCCGATTCTTCTTTCTCTAAGAAATGTTAGGAGTATCTGAGCTGAAAAACACCACCATCTTTGCTTATCTGCGTGAATACAATATAAACAAATATATTTGTTTGTGCCTCTATATACATTCAACAAAACCTTTAAAATTATTTTAGTTAAAATTCTGAAAGACAATATCATAAAAGAATAACTTAAAAAGCAGCATCTGTGACTGACATACATTATAAAGGCAAGTGTTGAACAGGATAAGATGAGAAATTTATTTATTAGTCAGATGTACATGGAAACACACAGTGAAATGTGTCTTGGGGGCTAGGGAATTCCAAAAAAGTAACGTCTTTTTGCGTTACTGAGAATGTGCTGGAGGCAGTCCGCAAGTGTTGCCACTTTTCCAGCGCCAACATAGCATGCCCACAGCTCCTAACCTGTATGTCTTTGTAATGTTGGAGGAAACCGGAGCACCCGGAGGAAACCCACGCAGAAATGGGGAGAACGTACAAACTCCTTACAGCCAGTGGCGTAATTGAATCCAGGTTGCTGGCGTTGTAATAGTGTTACGCTAACCGCTACACTACTATGCCACCATCAGTTAATAATCAGTTCCTGTTGGTCGCTGTACCACTTTTCACTAGTTTGCAATCCATCCAAATGTCCTGAATGGCAAAACAATTCCCATTTACTGTAGAACTGCTGCCTAATGCATTCATAACACAAGGAACAGTTTTTGTCTAACTTGCATCTAAAATTATGTGCAATGCGGAAGAATGGATGTTGGACAAAAAAATTGTTGGTTTAGAAGCAGAGGGGTTAAGAAGGAGGTAAAGCAGGGTGTCGTTGGCATATATGTGAAAAATGACATTTCTTTCATTGGCGTTGTTGAAAACACCAACATATTGGAGGACCAAGGATTAATCTTCAGGGAACATCAAGCATTATGGGAGTGTTGGAAAAGAAGAAAATTCTGTGAATTTTTGGCTTTGATTAGATGGATAAGGATGGAACTAGGCAGGTGTGGCCCTGTTCAACACGATGAAAGTGAAGAGGCATTGGTCACAAATGATGTGGTCAGCTGTATCACAGGCTTCAGTCAAAAACATAGAGGAGGAATAGGTTTTCTTTCCCAGAAAAAATTGATACAAATTGCAATAAGGGAAAATCATGAGCTTAGTGCACTGAAATGGCCAGTGATACAAAGCACTGATTAATGACACTGTCAAAGGCACTCATACCACTGACTGGCTGGGGACATTGCAACGTGAAGCAGCACACCAATAAGAACAATGAATTGGTCTGCAATGATAGCTCTACAGGTTGCAATGAAAGGTTGTTTGTATGAGATAAAATCACATCAGGGAATGTGCTGGTTTTGAGACTAAAGAACTGTCCAAAATTTATCCAGTTCCTAGATTATGAATATAATCTTTAGGCCCTTCAAATGAGTTTCAAATAGCAAGAGAAAGTCTGCTTAGCTCCTATGTCAGAACATTCACAGAAATATCTCTTGAATACTGAATCGGGTGGACGTAACAGTAGCACTGATTGCCACATACCTGTGAGCCTCAAAAAAGACCAGTAGGAAACAGTTCAGTGTCCAGACAGGGTCAGGCAAGGAAAAGAACACTACCACTGTTATTTTCTCTTTATAATAAACAGCTAACAGCAGGTGCAGCATCTCCCCTTAGATATATTACTTAGATACAAGTGCTTAACATTCCTTCCCGTAACCATGAATTTCATCGTTTTTGAGAAACTGTCTCACAGGAAAGTGATCAGAAAGCAGTGTTTCTTATCATTAAAAACGTAACCTTAACTGTTGTGGAGGATGATGAGGAAAACGAAACTAGTGTTTCTAAAGGACCATCATGCCCAAGAACTTCATAGCCACATAAGTATTTTCGAAGTATGTTCATAAGAACATAATTGAAGCAGGAGTAGGCTATTCTGTCCCATTAAATATAATCATGACTGATCTTTTACAGCAGCATCACAATCCATCAGTAACTCCATATCTCTTGATTTCCTTTATACCTAAAGATTTAGTAATGTCTTCCTTAAATATATGCAGTAATTGAGCCTTCACAGCCCTCTTGGGTAGAGAAATCCAAAGATTCATTACCTACTGGGTGGAGAAATTTCCTCTCATCACTGTCATGGATGGTCTCTTATTTTGAGTTTCTTACATCTGCTGAGTCCTTGCCTGTCTTTATACCCGATACCTCTCTGCATCTTCTTCACAGCCCATACTCCCACTTTGCTCTAATAAAATTGGATATATTACACTTGACTTCCCCCATCCATATTATTGGTATTTGATTTGAGCAGCTGTATTCCTAGTACTGGTCTGTACAGCAACCCATTGGTCACAGACTCCCAACTTGAAAATGACTAGTGTATTACCAATTTCATGTTTTTTGTCTGTTCATCAGTGCTCAATTCACAGCAACAGCATGCATTTTAATTTGGATCAGCAATCTCTTGTGGGAAATGAAGTTTACCATGTCATCTGGTTTTTCCTCATCTATTCTGCTTGTCATAACCTCAAACAACAGATTTTTCAAACATAATTTTGCTAAGTCACTTTCATCATTTATGTAAAATCATATCATGCTGCTTAACTACCAAATCATCAATTAACCCATTCTCATTAATCATTATTAGATGTAAAATAGCCTGTTCCTCCATCAAGAAAACCATCTGTTATATACTGTATGAGTTCATCTGCCTTAGTATTAGTGCTGATTTGGTTTGCCCAGACTTTATGCAGTTTAAAGTCAGCATAATTAATATATTACCCTTGCGATATGGACCTCTAATTTCCAGACTCATACTTTGCTTTGCATTTCCATTACTGTTTGGCAGCCCAAAGACAATTCAAACTAATTCCACTCTATTTTCTGATCTAATATCATTCCCTCTGTTGCCTTTACCCCATTCTTTAAAGTCATGGCTATTCTACCTTTTTTACATTTTGTTGATCTGTTACAAAAATTAGGTATCCTGGAATACTTACATTGGAAAGTACGAATTAGGAGCAGGAATAGGCCACTTAGCCCCTCAAGTCTGCTCTGTCCTTCAATATGATCATGGATGGCTCACTGACAACCTCAACTCTGCATTTTCATTTACCTCCATTAATCTTTCACCCCCTTACTTATCGTGCCTTTCAATAAGTAACTTACTTGATTAAAAATTGTTAATTTAAATATATTTAAGTGTTGACTAATATATTGAAAAGTATGTTTTAAATGTCTTACTGCATTCTGTTGTAATTATGCTCAGTCTTTTAAAAGTTTTGATGAATCAATTTAATTCATTGAATAGTATTGACTTGTAACAACTGTTCGGATTAAGAGTCTTCAATCTGAAACATTAATGTTTTCTGTTTTAATTCTAGATTTCCAGCATCTGCAGTATTTTGATTTCAATTTGTAATAGATTTTTTCCTCTTGAATGTCTGTCACAGATGTTCAAAATCTTTGACAGTATTGTTGATTGTTAGCCAGTGACCAAAATTGCACGGGGCTTCACCTATAAAGATCGGGGTTGCCAATAAGGGAAACAAAAACATTTCCTCTTAATGGCCCTTGGAGCTGGGGTGGTAAAGAAATGCAATTTTTAGTCTGTAGATCTAATTATTGCCAGATGTCAGTAAGGGATTGGTGAGTGCAGACAGTGAGCAGCTCACCAAGACAACAGTACAATAGTGTCAGTTGGGCCCCGTAGGTTGTGTGCCACAGTTCTGGTCTCTACTTTCAAGGAAAGTCTCCTAGTACCTAACCAGTTAAGATTAAGAATCTAATATATTTCAATTAAAATATATCTCATTTTGCTCAAGCTCATTCTGCACATTTTTTTTGTGTGGAACAACCCTCATTCCAAGGATAAATCACATTCTTATATTTTCATATGACATAGTAGGAGGACCATTGAATATAGGCAGGCTTTAAGAGCATTCTCATCAATTCGTTCCCCCACTTCCTATTAACCTATTCTCACTCATAAGCCCATCAACTGATTCTCCTACCATCAAGTACACTAACGATAACTTTTAATCAACTAACTTACCAAACAGCATGTCTTTAGAATATGGGAGAAAACCCACACAATGTCTGGGAGAACATGAAAACTTCACACAGCATCAGAAATCTGGATTAAACCCAGGATGCTGGGGCTGTGAGGCACCAGCACTTCCTGTTGTACCACTGTGGCACCCCACATCTAGTGAACCTCTATTGGACCATCTGCTGAGGCAAATATTCCCTTCCTTAAGAGATCAAAACTGTACCCAGTATTCTCAGTGTGGTGTCAATTGTAGCAAGTCTTCCTTACTCCTGTGTTCTCTACCCCTTACAGTAATGGCCACAGTCCATTTGTTTTCCTAATTAGTTCATCTGCATGCTAATTTTGTGTGCTTCATGTAATGGAATACTCTTCATTTGCCTGGCTGAGTGCAGCCTAAATAAACTCAAGGAGCTGAACACAATGCAAGACAAAGGAGGCCTTTGATTGGCACCTTATCAACCACTCTTAATCATAGAATTATTGAAGACTTAGGAAACAGAAGGAAGATATTTAGCCCTTGTGTCAGTGCTATTAGAAAAAGAGAAACCTGTTTAAATTCTGCTTTCTGGCATTTAGTCCATAGCCTTGCAGGTCACTTCACAGCTCTTCAAGTACGTGTGGTGAAGGTTTCTGCCTCTCCCATATTTTAAGATAATGAGTTCCAGATCACTATCACCCACTGCATGACAAAATGTTTTCTCATCTCCCCTCCAATCCTCCTACTGGCTTTTGACTTCTTTGCCAAGGGAAATGACTCCTTCCTATTTATTCTCTCCAAGCTCCTCATAATTTTTATACACCTTGGTTAAATTTACTCTCCTTGTTACAATTTCAAAAGTTCATTCAAGTTGGCCAAACATGACCTTCCCTTGACATATCCATTCTGTCATCCCAGATTGATCTTTGCCTTTTTAAATTAAGGTTTCTACTGTCCCTTGGAATTGATTCCAATCATTTGCTTGTAGTCCAGTTAAACAAACTGGTCTATAATTGCTTTATTTATTTTTACACAACAGTTCAACCTTAGCAGACCTTCAATCTTCTTACACCATTCATGTAGCCAGGGAGGATTGAAAAGTGATGGTGAGAGAGTCTCTATGATTTCTTCCTTTTTTATCTGTCTGGGATATATTTCATCTGGATCTGGAGATTAAGCATTCATTCTCTCCACCATCTGGTTCTGGACTCACTAGCCAGGCAAACATCTTTGCATGTCTTTTCTGGCTTCTAAGTCATCTAAATTATGTCAATAGTATTGTGACATCAAAATTTGTTTCCAGTCAGATTTTCTACCACATTGATGTTAGTGAGACTGAAACTATTCACATTATAGAAAAAACACCTTTTAATGAATTTAATGAGCATACTTCCTGCATTCTTATGCAAAGCCCAGAACAATTATCTGCACTGCTTTCAAATTCAGTATGATCGTCAGTTTAAGAAATCTTGCCTCAGCCCCTTTGCAGATATATGCCAGCTATAACAATGTTGCTGAATGTTCATTACAAGAACCCAAAAACACTCATCCAGCAAAGTAGGGAACTTTCCATTTTTGCATTCACCCTTGGAAGGTGCATTGTGAGGATCCCAAAATGGGTCATTCATGGAGGGGACTCAAATGCATCCCCAACAATTTCCTGGTGTGCAGATTGTGTTAATTGCACTAGGAGACTGCTTCATGCATACATTGTTGTTAGAAGCCTGGGTACATTCCTCTGCCCCCTGGTAGGACTCTGCCAAGCCCTTCCCTTCATTGAAGCATGAAATCATTTTCTGGCAATGCTCTGCAGTAAAAACAAGTGCTGCTTGTTTCTGGTGTGACCCCTTAAGTTTGCTCCTGAGTTTAGAATTGTGAGCAGATATCCTACTAATGCCAGTAATTCCCACTACCTGAAACACAGTGGTGCTGCACAAGAGGGAGCCCACCAACACTGTTTTTGAACAGACAAGAATGAACTTTGCTATTTTTTTTAAAGAGTGTTTCAGAGCAGCACTAGGGAGAAGCTGATGTTGATTTAACAATGAAAATTTGGCATAGAAAAATTTTAGTCTGTGGTAACGCTTTAGCAGCATAAGCTTCAATGCCAATGGAGTAGATTTAATAGATTGATTCCTGAGTAGAGGGAATTGTCCTCTGAGTGAAATTGGCCTATACTGAAAAAAGTTTAAAAGAATGAGAAGCAATCTCATTGATGCATACAACATTCTGACAGGGATTAACAGGGTTGATGCCAAGAGGCTGTTTCCTCGAGCTGGCAAATCGAGAAATAGAGGGTATAGTATCAGGATAAGGGATTGGCCATTAAGGAGTGAGATCAGCAGACATTTCTTTACTCAGAGACATTGGAATTCTCTTCCCCTGAAAACTGTTGATGCTCAGTTTGTTTTAAAATTTTGGACAGTAAGCAAATATGGGAATGAGGTAGGAAGGTAGATTTAAGGTATAGGATCAATCATGATTTTATTGAATAGCTGAGAGGGTCAAGTACCATGTGGTCTATTCCTGCATTTATGTCTTATTTTCTTGTAGCATAATTAAATGTATCATGGAGCCACACAGCATTAATAATTAAAATTTGATACTGAGCCACATCATGAGATATTCGGTTACCAGGGTATTAAACTCTGGGATCCTCTCCCTCAACCTCTCTCATCTCTATCTCTTTGGTAGGTAGTCTACAACTTTGGTAGTCTACAGCTACCTATTTGGCCATCTGTGGAGTAAGAGGATAGGGGGAATAGCATCTCCTTTCTTTCCAGGCTATGCATGAGGAGCATCCAAGTGTAATTACAGTAATTTTAAATTAAATCATGTCAGATTCAATGCAAAAATCAACATAATTTTAATGCTTTCCTTTAGTCCTTGTTTTCCATGTTTCATTATCTGTCCTTGTGCTTCCATGCTATACCAGTCTGGTGGCTGCAACATGGCTAGTGGAAGCCTACTGATTTTCACTGGAGGAAACTTCTTATGACTTTGGGTCTGATTTCCAGTGGCTTTGTGCCCAGAGGCATGGCTATGAATAGCACCATCTTAGTAAGTGTGGCAAAAGTCTGGCTGGCTTGATCACACACATGGAAAAAAGTAATTATTTAATGAACTTGATGCATGAACAGACTGTGTCTGGGTGGGAAGAAGGAAGAGGACCTGAAGAAACATCTTTTGATGTGTGATTGTGTGCTTTGCTTTTCACAGGTGAAGTACAAGAAAATGCCTAAACAAACCTGTTCAAATAAAAGGTATGTAGTCTGCTTTAAAGTCCTTGTAAAACAAAATGTTTCTGCTGCCCAACATGATAATTAATGCATTCTTGTGGAACTTCAATGAAAGTGATCTGGTGTCTGGGAATGAGAAATAATCCAGTTAACTTCATATGAGGTGCTTGGAGGTGGGGGAAATGGAGAAGGAGGTTAGGGTGGTGTGGGACAATGGAATTCTCAAAGCATGTAGAATAAGCCATGGGAGCACAAGCATTGGTAATCCACCAGAACTGTAGGTTCAGGATACTTCATTCCAGTGATCAATATGTAAATTTGATGGTAATAGTTTAATGAAGCAGGGTTATAGTAATTTAGACCTTGCGAGATATCAACCAGAGCCCAAACATCAAAATAAAACTGAATAAAATGGAATTTCTATGAGAAGGCATATAATGTTTTTGTGCATATGTATGTTACATGTTTCTAACAAAATTCTAATCTAAGAGGGTTAATGGTATCACTGCAAAGGAGAAAAATTCGTAAATAGTACAAGAAAATATCAGGAGAATCATTAAAAAAATGGAGTTGTGGACAGCCACTGAAAATTGTAGGGAACAGTAGGATAAATGGTAAGTTTTGAATTATTAATAGTAGAAAGAAGATTTCAGAACAGTCAGGTGCTTTATGATAAATCTGTTCATTATCTGCTATGCTGTCATAATGTTCCATCTCCCATACAAAGAAGTATTCAACAAATTCAGTCATGGTAAATAGGACTGGGGAATTTAAAGACTATTGAATAGAGGTTATGGATGTTTTATAACAAAGAAAAGTGAATAGATATTTATTAAGCAGTTGGTCAATAGGAAGCCTTGTGGAATGAGTTGTGAATAAGGAAACAGTTCCATTGTTGGAGTAAAGTTAAGAGCAATAGTACAGTTTAAAAGAAAGTTATAGTAAAGTTGAAGGAAAAAGCTTTTTAATTTAGAACACAGAAAGAATAGAAAAAGACTGAAGTACACAAATACAAATTTTACATGCTATTCACCAGAATCTCCCACCTTACTACATGTCCCCCATTGGATTTTTAAATTTTTAGCTGATTTTGGTCAGGAGATCAGATTTACAAGAGGTTAGATTAATAAGCTGATGATGAAGACTACTATTGTAGCTCATTTTCCCTCTTCTCCTCCCCAAATTAGGGCAGTTGTGGAAATTGTTCAGCAAGGTGCAGCTGTTGATGGAGCTGGGGTGGGGGTTGTACTCTAGATTAACCTTTACTGAACAAATCATCTTTTCTTACAATGGGTTTTGACTATAATTATTTTCTTTTGTTAACAATGGTCTTCCAGAAAATCTGAGAAAACAAATATGAAACATAAACCTACAGAGAAAGAAGTAAACCACAAGGTAGGCTTACTTCTGCTCAATTCATAAGGTGGTGGTTCAGCAGTATGATAATGTTACACTACATCTTCACTGTAGGCTGAGATTTGACCATTCCCTTGCCAAAAATGGTTCTTTCAAATTTACCCACAACATTTTTGTACAGATTAAGAAAGGCCATTGAATACCTAACATTTTGAATTGTGAAATGATTCTTGTCCCAGTTTTTATTGATAATTAGGAAACACTCTTTGGCTCATCCTTCTTCCAATTTCTTCAAGCACAGCATAGAACTGTGAACAATTTCAACTAGTTTTACATACAATTCTGTATTGCTGGCTATGAGCCTTCAGTATTAATTTGCTGGCTGTTGTTACTTAATTTACATGCTCTAATCAGATCTTTACATGTTGTGAGAAAAGGTTCTTTGAGGTCTCAGAGGCCAAGGACTCTGGGCACAGTCTTTGGAGTTTTAAAAATGATTTATTCACAAAGACAAACACAGGAACAGAATGAATGGGGACAGATGCACACTCGCACAGGTGATCACAAACGTGGGGAAATCACCACAGGGGTGATATGTACACACACACAACAAACTGGTTACAAATGATCAGGTAAAAAAAACAATACAATGCCTGACACCCTGACTCTGTACAAGCATCAGCTTTATGGTCACAGGGATACTTAACTAATTTCTCCAGCAGTGCACAGCTTACCTCAGAGAGGACAAAGAGCAAGAAAACAAGCCTGTGGCACTCTTTATACTGCTGGAGGGCTGGGGGTGGAGCCAGCCCAGGTGATTCAAACAAGCCAATCGTTCGGGGCCAGGTGCAAAGGTGTTTTACAAAAGCCAATGGTTAGGTGTGCCCAGAGGGGCAGGGGTGGAGCTAAACCATGATTGACAGTGGTGTTGCTGTTGACCAGTGCTCAATGGTGTCACGTGACAGCCATGACCTTTCACACTACAGCATGAAATAGTCAAAATTCTTAATTACCCACTGGTAGGTTGCTCCCCATATTCTCCTGCTATTCCCTTCAGTAATTATCCACAGCAAAAATTACTTTAAAGTATAGCCAATTTGCACAACAGTCTGCTCAAACAGTAGTGTGAAACCGTGCAGATAATCTACTTCAGAAACACTGATGGATAAATATTGGACTTAACAGCTTGCTCTTCAAAATCATGCCATAGGATCATTTTGTTATTTTAACTAGCAGAATAGATGAGACAAACCAACTGGCGTGGTGTATTTGGATTTTCAGAAGGCCTTAGATAAGATGTCACACAAGAAGTTATGCAACACAGAGCACCCAATATTGGGGATAATATGGCTGCATGGATTGGTCCCATCTCTATTGAGATGCAATCTGTCTCACCTGTACAGGTGCCAGAACTGGTCCCAATATCCTAGGAATGCAAAGCCCTCCTTCCTGGAATATATTTCCAGCCATTCATTTATTTGAACTAACTTCCTATTTCTTTACTTATTAGCACCAGGCACAAGGGGTGTAACTTATCCTCAAAGTGTTCTCAATCTCATTCCTAACACCTTAAAATCTACCTATGGGACCTTATCCCTCTGACTACCTATGTCATTGATACTAGTATGGACCAGAACCTGGCTGTTCACCCTACCTCTCCAAAATCTTCTGCAGCTGCTCAGTGTTATTCTCTGCCTTGGTACCAGAGGAGCTGTATACCATTTTGCAATTGCTTCTGCTGCCTGCTCCTTTGACTGTGGAATCTGCTATTGCTCTCTTGATCCTTCTCCAACCTCTCTGTACAATAGACGTGGCTTTCGCTCTGGCTGCACTCCCTAAGGAACCCTCTCTTCTATCACTAAACAGAACTGAATACTGGTTAGGGAACAAGATGCTCGCAGAGGTTACCTGCCTTTCTACAGTGCTTTCTTGAATTGCGGGGTGATTACATCCTGAAATATTCCATTCATGAAATATTCAGCATCATGAATGGAGCATTGTGATATCAGTTGGAGCTCTTCAGGATATGGGAAGTGTTCTGGAATTCCAGCATGGCACAGGGTGTGCATTCCACAGGTCTGAGGTGCTCTGCAATACCTCATTAAATGAACCAACATGAAAAATATTCTTGAAGTACTATTTCTATTGAATTAGTTACTGTTTCAGTTACCCTGAAGGAACTTTTTTTTTAACTTCCATGCTGCCATGTAACCCAAATGTATGTTTAAACTCACAGGGCCTCTGATTTCTGTACTCTTTTTAAAATTAAAGTGGCTGTACTTCCTTTACTGCTTTAAAACTCACTGAAACCTTGTTTCTGACATTTTCTTTCATTGTGTCTGTTTCCTGCCTTTTAATCTCAATGGGGCTCAGCTTCCTTTGCGCCAGCCTCCTTACAGCCTACTCTCTCACATAGCTTTGTTCATCAGCAATAATACAGATGCAGTAAAACTCCGCTAATCCAACACAATCAGGACTTTAGTGTTGGAGTGGCAGATTTTTTTAGACTATTGGATGTTATTCCTGTTAATACCCCAACATGCTTTTAATTTGCCTTTTTTAGGTATTACACAGTAGTATCGTAAATTTTAAGACCATAAGACATAGGAGCAGAATTAGGCCATTCGGCCCATCGATCATGGCTGATTTATTTTTTCCCTCTCAATCCCATTCTCCTGCCTTCTCCCCGTAACCTCTGACACTCTTACTATTCAAGAACTTATCAACCTCCGCTTTAAATATACCCAATGACTTGGCCTCCACAGCCATCTCTGATAATGAATTCCACAGATTTAGCACTCTCTGGGTAAAGAAATTCCTCCTCATCTCTGTTCTAAGTAGACATCATTCTACTCTGAGGCTGTGCCCTCTGGTCCCAGACTCTCCCACTACTGGACACATCCTCTCCACGTCCATTCTGTCCAAGCCTTTCAATATTCAGTAGGTTGTAATGAGATCCCCCTTCATCCTTCTAAACTCTAGCGAATACAGGCCCAGGGCCATCAAAGATGCCTTATGTTAACCCTTTCATTCCCGGGATCATTCTTGTAAACCTCTGGACCCTCTCCAATCCCAGCACATCCTTCCCTAGATATGGGGCCCAAATTGTTCACAATACTCCAAATGTGGTCTGACCAACGCCTTATAAAGCCTCAGCATTACATCCTTGATTTTATATTCTAGCCCTCTCAAAAGGAATGCTAAGATTGCATTTGCCTTCCTTACTACCGACTCAACCTGCAAGTTAATCTTTAGGGAATCCTTCAGTTGGAGTCCCAGGTCCCTTTGCACTTCCGATTTCTAAATTCTCTCTCCATATAGAAAATAGTTTACACCTTTATTCCTTCTACCAAAATGCATGACCATACACTTACCAATGCTTTATTCCATCTGCCACTTCTTTGTCCATTCTGCCAGTCTGTCCAAGTCCTTCTGCAGACTCCCTGCTTCCTCAACATTACCTGCCCCTCCACCTATCTTTGTATCATCTGCAAACTTGGCCACAAAGCCATCAATTCCATCATCCAGATCATTAACATATAACATGAAAAATAGTAGACCCAACACTGACCTCTGAGGAACACCACTAGTCACTGGCAGCCAACCAGAAAAGGACTCCTTTACTCCCACTCTTTGCCTTCTGCCAATCAGCCAGTCTACTTCTCTTGTAATACCATGGGCTTCTATCTTGTTTAGCAGCCTCATGTGCAGCACCTTGTCAAAGGCCTTCTGAAAATCCATGTAAGCAACATCCACTGACTCTCCTTTGTCTATCCTGTGTTACGTACCAGCAACAAAAGAAACACACCAAGTCATGTATAAGTGTTAGAAACTATTTTATTAATAAAAATAAAAATGTTAGAAGTAAAAATGTTAGATCTTAAACATTAACCCCAAAACTAAACCCGAGGTGTGTGTGTGGCAAATTCCCAAACTCTCAAGTCCAGGAATAGTTCTCAAAGTTCAGTTCAGCAAGCCATAAGGTGAAACGTGAGCAAAAGGTTTTGCAAAAAACCACCATTGACTGAAGAGAAGATGCAGAGAAAAAATAGAGAGAAATTACGAAATCCAAATGTTCCACGATGGAACCCATACGATACCTCAGTCTCCGAAGGTCTCCATTGCTTTGTTCTGAAGTATCTGCCACCCCAAAAGGCATTCGAATCATGGCCGTCCACAAAAATACCTGTTTCCTTCTACAGGTTAACGACAAAGGGGACTCCACTGGATTATTCCAAAAATCCATACGTGGATTGTAGTGACAGACACAGTTATTGTTTTTCATCCATTGATACAGAGACCAGCAGGCAGGGTGTCCCTCTCCCTCTCTCTCTTCTCTGACTGTCTGCTCCAAAACGTCAGCACGTCCTTATCTCCTGTTGTTGTTGTAATCACGCCACACACACACACACACACACACACACACACACACACACACACACACACACACACACTACTGTGCTATGTCTTAAAGGGACATTCACCAAATAGTAACCTAATCCGTAACACCTGTCTCTTACTTCCTCAAAGAATTCCAACAGATTTGTCAGGCAAGATTTCCCCTTAAGGAAACCATGCTGACTTCGGCCTATTTTGTCATGTGCTTCCAAGTACCCCAAAACTTCACCCTTAATAATGGACTCTAACATCTTACCAACCATTGAAGTCAGGCTATCTGGCCTATAACTTCCTGTCTTTTGCCTCCCTCCCTTCTTAAAGAGTGGAGTGACATTTGTGATTTCCCAGTCCTCCAGAATCATTCATGACTCTATGATTCTCGAAAGATCATTATTAATTCCTCCACAATCTCTTCAGCTACCTCTTTTAGAACCCTGGGGTGTAGTCCATCCAGTCCAGGTGACTTATCTACCTTCAGACCTTTCAGCTTCCCAAGCACCTTCTCTTTAGTAATAGCAACTATGCTCACTTCTGCCCCCAACTCTCTCAAACTTCTGACATGTTGCTGGCGTCTTCCACAGTGAAGACTGGCGCAAAATACTTTTACCGTTTGTCTGCCATTTCTTTGTTCCCAAGTACGACTTTTCCAGCGTCATTTTCCAGCGGTCCAATGTCTAATCTTGCCTCTCTTTTACTCTTTATATATCTTTATACTCTTCAGCTCACTAAATTTTGCAATATTGTATGCCCTCTCTTTTGCTTTTATGCTTGTCAGCCACGGTTGCCTCATTCTCCCTTTAGAATGTTGCTTCTTCTTCTTTGGGATGAACTGATCCTGAGTCTTCTGAATTACTCCCAGAAACTCCTGCCATTGCTGCTCTACTGTCATCCCTGCTGGGGTCCCCTTCCAATAAGCTTTGGCCAGCTCCTCTCTCGTGCCTCTCTAGTTACATTTACTCAACTGTAATACTGATACATCTGATTTTACCTTCTCCCTTTCAAACTGCAGGGTGGGTTCTGTCATTTTCAGTGAAGCCAGTGAGTTTCAAGGGAATCTGGGAATCAGGGCCCTGGTAAATTTCAAGGGAACATGGGAAACAGGGCCCCATTGAGTTTAAAGGGAGAGCGGGTAACAGGACCCTGATGAATTTAAAGGGAGCGTGGGAAGCATCACCCAGTGAACCAGATGCCAAGGCATTGGAGGTTTTAAATATTAGGACGGTGGATTATTGGAGCTTTAGTGTAATTGTTAATATGTAGTTATTTTATATGTTATATAGAAACATGAATAGATTAAAAATCATGATTTTGCAATTAAATACAGATTGAATTTGGTAAATAATAGGGTAATTATTAAACATTCAAACTTTATTTCAATGTCTCCCGGTGCAACAAAGCAACTGAACTTTACTGGCTGAATGAATTTGCTGATGTTGACAGGAAGATGGTAGATTAATTTCTCTCCTTTGTGTGCTCCTTCATAGCCTACAGGTGATGTAAATAAAAAACACTTCTTCACCGACACTGACACAGATGGCAAAACAGAAATCAGTTGGTTACAAGCATCTAATAGAAAGACAAAGCCCAAACCAGTGGCCTACAGCAGACAAAAGAAACAAAATGTGGCTGATAATTTAGGCAAAGGTAGGGTGATTTCTCTTCCTTAGTGTGTGTCAATCTCTCTCTTTCTTTCTATGTCTCTCCCTCTCTCTCCCTTCTCTCACACATATTCCCTCACACAATTGTTGGCAGTCAGAAAATGTGTCAATATTAAGGAAGTGGTAGCAGGTTACAGGTGGTCCCCAGGTAACAAAGGTCCAAGGCCCAATTTATAGACAACCCTATATGCGAATGAGCTCCCATAATATTATTAAATTCAAAAGTCCTACGTATGTACATACGTTCGTTCCTACGAACAGCAGAACTAGTTTCCTCTCTCCACGTTTAGTAATTGTTCTTTCCTATCAGTCTTATGTACTTTTGATACCATTCATTACAATTTTGTGGAGTGTAGAGTGATTTTTCTGTATTTTCTAACCTGTGGACAAAATCGACTCATACACATCTGTGAAAAAGGAACCTGCTCGTTACCCGGGGAACAGCCTGTACTAAGAAAATAACAACAGGATTGGACAGAGGCAACATAGATTTAACAAAGGGAAATCTTGTTTGACAAATCTGTTAGAGTTTTTGAGATTATAGATTAAGTAGAATCACTAGAATTGTATTTAGACCTCCAGGAGGTATTTGATGAGACGCCACGCATTGAACTAAATTGGAACTTATGGGATTGTGAGTATTATATTGATGAGGACAGAGGATTTGTTAAAGACAGAAATCAGAGAGTAGGTCTAAACTAGTCCTTTTCTAGATGGGTGGCTGTTAGCTGGCAAAGTGTACACATCAGTGCTGAAGCCCTATTTGTTCACAATCTACATGAATGATTTATGGGCAACAAATGTAATATGGGCAGTCCCCAGGTTGTGACAGGGTTTCATTCCTGAGACCTCTTCATAACCCAAGCTGTCAGTCGGAAATGAACAAAAACAATGTGTGGGAGAGGACCATAGAAACAGCTGTGAAAGGAGAGTGAGCAGGTCAAGGAAGAGAGGCTGTCACTCGGCCTAGTACTCCCATCTCTGCTTGATTGTTGTTGCCGGGGTTAAGTGGGGAGAGAAGGCACATGGAAAGGTGCCGTCCCCACCTTGCAGAAGATACCTTCAGCCCCGCAAGAGCCAGAAAATCCATCCCCATTCATCCCGTGGTCTCCCAAATGCTCGTTCGTATTCAGTGTGTCTATAAGTTGGGTGTTCGAAACCTGGGGAGAGTCTGTATATCCAAATCTGCTGATGATACAAACTTGTGGCAGTATGAGTTATGAGGAGGATACAGAAAAGCTTCAAAGAGATATAGACAGGCTAAGTGAATGGGTGAGTACATTGCTGATGGGATATAATGTGAAAAAATATAAGGTCATCCACATTGGTAGAAAAAAAATACAACTGCAAGATATTTTTTAAAATGTGAGAGATTGTAAGCAGTGGTGTTCAGAGGGATCTAAGTCTGCTTGTACACAAATCACTGAAATTTATCATGCAGATACAATTAGGTAAGAAAGATGATTTGAGTAAAGATCTCATGCTGGAATTATATAACATGGTAAGACGGCATCTGGAACTTTGAGTACAGATCTAGTCTCCCTATAGAGATTCACTACCCTCTGACAATTGGATGTAAAGGTCGTGGAACAAAGATTCACAAGATTGATTCTTGGAACTGGGGAATCTGCCCTAAGACATTAAGCAAATTGGGCTTGTACTCTCCTGAGTTTCAAAGAATGACAAGTGAAATGTACTTAATTATTGTGGGGCTTAACAGGGTTGTTGAAGGAATGATATTTCCTCTGGCTGTGGGCTTTAGAACAATAATCACAATCTCAAAATAAGGGGTTAGCTATTCAGGACTGAGGTAAGAAGATATGTCTGCACACAAGCTGTAGTAAATCTTTGGAATTCTCTCAAGACTGCTTTGGAGGCTTAGTCACTGGATGTACTCAAGAGAGGGACCAATGGATTTTTGAATATAGAATGAATCGAGAGATATGGGGTTAGTGCAGGAAAGTGATGCTGGGTTTAAAAGTTGGCTCTGCTTCCTTCTGTGTGAATTCCAAACTTCTAACACGCAAAGCTAACTGCTTAAAAAACTGTACTTCTATTAGATTTAATCATCACCTAAAATATAGATGCATTTTGCAATTAACTAAGCCTGGCCAAAGCCAGATTGCAGTGACTGCATAATCAATGCTCGTTGGCAGCACAAGGGGTATTCCAGAACTTTGCACTTCTCAAGAATTCAGTAGCTATGCAGGACAGTGCACTTTAATTAGATTTAAAGTAACTGCAGTGTTGACTTGGTCAGCATTTTGTCCTATTGCTGTTCCTGTTTCTTATGTTGTAAGACCAAAACTCATTACCAGAACTTAATTCTTTGTGTGCAATGGACAGATTCTCCCTTCCATATTCTGTTGGTTAGTGCAAGTAATACTTTTAATTTAGAGACACAAGAGACTGAGGATGCTGGAATCTGGAGTAAGAAATAATCTGCTGGAGGAACTCAGTGGGTCAAGCAGCACTGCCAGTTCCTTTCCCCCCCACAGATGCTGCTCGACCTGCTGAGTTCTCCAGCGGATTGTTTGCTGCTGTACTGGATACTTTAACTAAGTGACATACTAGAAGTAATGCAGCATTATACAAAAGTAACTTTATCAGTTTCTTTCTAAATATGAGATTGTTACATATTTTTAGGAAAAGTCACCACATCTGTCAGGAGTGATTGCGGGAAGAAGTCAAAAGATAAAAAGGTAGGTAATTGCATAGCAAGATTTTTGGAAGGGCAAAATATTAGCCTAAAAATTGCCTTGCAGAGTGTCACATTCTTGTATGGTATGAATTCAATTTTGGATGCAAGGTCATTTATTATGGTAAATGGCGACTTAGTGATTTTCCTTCAAGGTCTCTCACACCTCTGACCCTATTACACACTCCGGAACAGTGTATAGTGGTGTGCAGTGCATACTAGGATGACACCACCAGGACTCTTGATCCTGCTTGCGAGTTCCATGCTCCCAGTTTGGAAGATGTGTTGCTCAAGACTCATCTAACTCAGTCAGTGGTGGTGCAACCAAGCCACTCCTGGTAGTTCTCACCCAAAGTACATTCAATGCCATTGCTACTGTTAGTGCTTCATCTGAATATTGTTCAACATGGAGGAGCATCTATTCATCAGTGGAGGAAAGATGGTAAGCAGTAATCAGGAGCAAGATTCTTTGCCCATTGTTCACCTAATGCCACAAGACTTCAGGGGGCCAGGAATTAATGTTGACGACTCTCAGGGCTATTCCCTCTCACCAGTACACAAGTGTACTTATCACCTCTAGTGTACCCAGTTATTATGATGAGTCTGCAAATTATTTGTTAAGTATGACTCCAGAGAATGACTCTGTGAGCCCAGTGGGAAGCTCGAGAAGAAATTGCAGGAGCCCTGGCTGAGATATAAGCATCATAGTCAGCAACAGGAGAGGTGCCAGAAGACTGGAGGGTGGCAGATGTTGTGCCTTTATTTAAGGAGGGTTTCAGAGAAAAATCTGGGAAGTATCGACCAGTAATCCTTTCATCTTTGGTAGGTAAGTTATTGGAGGGGATTCTAAGGGATAAGGTATACCCGCATTTGGAAAGATGAGTTAAATAGGGATAGTTAGCGTGGCTTTGTATTTGGGAGATCATGTATCACGAATTTGATTGAGTTTTTTGAAGAGATAACCAAGAAGGTTGATGAGGGCAGGGTCATAGATGTAGTCTATATGGACTACAGCAAGGCCTTTGATAAGGTTCCACATTATAGGCTACTCTGGAAGGTTAGATTGCATGGGATCCAGCGAGAGCTAGCTAACTGGATACAAAATTGGCTTGATGGTAGGAAACAAAAGGAGTTTGGGGAAGGTTGTTTTTCGGACTTGAAGCCCATGACTAGTGCTTCAGGATTCGGTGCTAGCCCATTGTTGTTTGTCATCTATATCAACCATTTGGATGAGAGTGTACAAGGCACAGTTAGTAAGTTTGCAGATGGCACTAAAATAGGTGATGTTATAGACAGTGAAAGAAGGTTATCCGGAATTAAAGTAGAATTTTGATCAGCTGGGTAAGCGGGTTGAGGAATGGCAAATGGAGTTTAGTTCAGTTAAGTGCGAGATGCTGCATTTTGGGAAGTCAAACCAGGGTGGGACTTTCACAGTGAATGGTAGCGTCGTGTTGCAGAACAGTGGGACCTTGGAGTACAAGTACATAGTTCCCTGAAAGAGGCATCACAGATGGATAGGGATGTTGAAGGCTTTTGGCATGCTGGTCTTCATCAGTCAGGGCAGTGAGTATAGAAGTTCGGAGGTTATGTCGCAGTTGTACAAGATATTGGTGAGGCTGGACCTGGAGTATTGTGTTTAGTTTTGGTCACCCTACTGTAGCAAAGATGCTGTTAACCTGGAATGAGTGCAGGAAAGATTTATGAGGATATCACCGGGACTCAAGGGACTGGGCTACAGGAAGAGGTTAGGCAGGCTAGGACTTTATTCCTTGGAGCATAGGTGCTCTTATGGAGGTGTATAAAATCATGAGGGGTGAATGCACACAGAAGTTTTCCAGGGCTGGGGAATCAAGAACTAGAGGGCATAGGCTTAAGGTGAGCGGGAAAGATTTAATAAGGACCTGAGGGGCAACTTTTTCACAGAGAGGGTAGTATGTATATGGAACAAACTGCCAGAGGAAGTGGTTGTTGGAGGTACAATAACAGCATATAAAAGACATTTGGACAGGTGGATAGGAAAAGATTAGAGGGATATGGGCCAAATGTGAGCAAATGGGACTAGCTTAGATGGGCCTCTTGGTCAGCATGGACAAATTGGGTCGAAGGGCCTGTTTCCATGCTGTATAATTATGACATCTACCCACGCTCCTCTGTCAACTCTCCCTGTCAACTCTCCCTGTTATATCCTCAAAGAATTTGAGAAAATCTGTCAAACATATTTTATCTTTCGTAAAATTATGTTCACTAAGTTTGATTATATTAATTTTTCCTAAATAATTAGTTAGTTCCTCTTTGATTATTGACTCTGGTATCTTGCCAACAATAGATGTTAACTAACTTACCTATGGCTCCTTGCCTTCCACCTTCCTCCTTTTTGAACAAGGGAATGACATTAGCTGTTTTCTAATCCCCTGGTGAGTTTTGAAAAGTTTCAACCAATGGGTCACTATCTCTACAACCACTTCCTTCAAAACTCTTGGGTCCAAGCCATTGAGTCGAAGCATTTGTCCGCCTTTAGCCCCATGTGTTTCTCTAATACTTTATCCCTTGTGTTTAGGTATTTTACAAGTTTCTCCATATTATTTGAAATTTGAACCATCTGTTATCTGAGGTTTATTTGTAATGTCTTCCATAATGAAGACTAATAAAAAATTGATTAAACATATCTACCATTTCCTTGTTTCCTATTAGTAAATCACCAGCCTTGTTCACTAGAGGTCCCATACATACCTGAGTTGCCTTTTTCCTATTTATGTATTCATAGAATCTCTTACTGTTTCTTTTGTTATTACATGCAAGTTTTCTCTCAAAATCAATTTTCACCCTTCTTATGAGCTTTTTAGACTTTTGCTGCTTAATCCTAAAAGCTTCCCAGTCCTCTGGCCCACCATCAGTCCTTGTCACTTTGTATGCCCTGATTTTTAATTTAATGTTATCCTTGATCTCTGTTAATCACAGATAGTGCCTCTTTCTCATGGAAATACTTCTTTCTAATTGAGGTAAATTTTTGCTGTTATAGACCAGCTGTTTGAATATCTGCCACTGTTCATCTACTGACCTGTCTCTCAGCTTATTTTCCCATCTACTTAAGACAACTGCACCTTCATACATTTATAATTGCCCTTATTTAAGTTGAAAACAGTTGTTATGGTCCTACGGTGTTCACTCTCAGACTGCATCTGGAATTCATACTGTCATCACCACCTCATAGGGGATCTTTATTCATCTTTTCCTATTACTCATGACCAAGTCTTGGGTAGGTTGCATACATAACACACTGCTCTAAGTTCACAAATGCATTTCAGAAATTCTTCTGCTGCAATGTCCTTGCTAGATTGGTTCATCCAATTAATATGTAAATTAATAACTCCCATGATAATTGCAGTTTCCTTCAAAGATAACCTAGATATTTCTCCATTTATGCTCTGCACTATCGACAGGTCACATCTTGGAGACCTGGTACTCCCATCCATGTCTTCTTTCCCCTGCTTTTCTTTATTTAAATCCAAACCAATTCTACATTATAATCTTCTGGCACTATATCATGACTCAACATTGCTCTGATACCTTCCTTGATTAACATATCTGCCTTTCCCTCTCCACAGATGCTGTATGACCTGAGTTCCCCCAGCAGTTTTTTTGCAACAAATTTGCTCTGTGTCCTTTCCCTATTGGCCTGTTCTTTTGGATCCTCATTTAACCTGGAATATTGAGCACTCAGTCCTGGTCACCCTGCAGCCATATCTCTGTAACGGCTATTAGATCATACTCGTATGTTGCTATCTGTGCTGTCAACTCATTATCTGATTGCAAATGATATTAAAAAAAGACCGTTATGTTTGAATTTTTATAGTTTTTACTAACTCTGGATTTGTTCTGTGCTGTATACTTCTGATTACATTTTGTGCCCTAGCCTGTCACATTTTGCTTATCAATTTCCACCTCACTATCCTTTTCCACTGCTGTCTCATTTCCTATTGATTTATTAAACATCTTGATCATAGATGAAGGATACACATCCTGTCCAAGGATACATAGCCTATCAAAAAGACAGGCAGGTGGGGCACAGGGGGTGACGTGGCTCTGTTGGTAAAAAATGAAATCAAATCCTTCGCAAGAAGTGACATAGGATCAGAAGATGTAGAATCCTTGTGGGTAGAGTTAAGAAACTGCAAGGGTAAAAAGACAGGCCTCCAAATTGTGGCCAGGATGTGGGGTACAAATTACAACAGGAGATAGAAAAGGAATGTAAGAGAGGCAATGTTACGGTGGTCTGGAGGAGACTTCAACATGCAGGGAAAATCAGGTTGGCACTGGATCCCAAGAGAAGGAATTTTTAGAATGCCTATGAGATGGCTTTTAGAGCAGCTTGTGGTCGAACCCACTAGGGAAAAGGCAATTCTGGATTTGATGTTGTGCAATGAACCAGATTTGATGAGGTAAAGGAACCCTAAGAAGGCAGTGATCATAATATGCTAGAATTCACCCAGCAGTTTGAGAGGGAGAAGCTAAAATCGGATATATTGATATTACAGTTGAGTAAAGGTAACTAGAGAGGCACGAGAGAGGAGCTGGCCAAAGTTGATGGGAAGGGGACCCAGCAGGGATGACAGTAGAGCAGCAATGGCAGGAGTTTCTGGGAGTGATTCGGAAGATGCAGGATCAGTTCATCCCAAAGAAGAAGAAGCAACATTCTAAAAGGAGAATGAGGCAACCGTGGCTGACAAGGGAAGTCAAAGACAGCATAAAAGCAAAAGAGAGGGCATACAATATTGTAAAAATTAGCTGGAAGCTGGAGGATTGGGAAGCTTTCAAAAACCAACAGAAGGCAACTAAAAAACCAATAAGGGGAGAAAAGATGAAGTATGAATGTAAGCTAGCTAATAATATAAAAAAGGACACCAAAAGTTTTTTCAGAAATATAAAGAGTAAAAGAGAGGCAAGAGTGGACTTTGGACCGCTGAAAAATGACGCTGGAGAAGTCGTAATGGGGAACAAAGAAATGGCGGATGAACTGAATAAGTATTTTGGGTTGACTTTCATTGTAGAAGACACCAGCAACATGCCAAATGTTCGAGAAAGTCGGGGCAGAAGTGAGTGCAGTCCTTATTACTAAGGAGAAGGTGCTTGGGAAGCTGAAAGGTCTGAAGGTGGATAAGTCACCTGGACTGGATGGACTACACCCCAGGGTTCTAAAAGAGGTAGCTGAAGAGATTGTGGAGGCCTTTAATAATGATCTTCAAGAATCATAGAGTCACAAATGGTTCTGGAGGACTGGAAAATTGCAAATGTCACTCCACTCTTTAAGAAGGGGGGGGGCAAAAGATGGGAAATTATAGGTTGGTTAACCTGACTTCAGTGCTTGGTAAGATGTTAGAGTTCATTACTAGGGATGAGGTTTCGGGGTACTCAGAAGCACATGATAAAATAGGCCAAAGTCAGCATGGTTTTCTTAAGGGGAGATTTTGTCTGACAAATCTGTTGGAAATCTTTGAGGAAGTAACAGGCAGGATAGACAAAGGAAAGTCAGTGGACGTTGGTTGCTTGGATTTTCAAAAGGCCTTTGACAAGGTACCACACATGAGGCTGCTAAACAAGATAAGAACCCATGGTATTACAAGAAAGGTACTACCATGGATAGAAGATTGGCTGACTGACAGAAGGCAAAGAGTGGGGGCCTTTTCTGGTTGGCTACTGTTGAACAGTGGTGTTCCTCAGGGGTCGGTGTGGTTTGCTACTTTTCACATTATATGTTAATGATCTGGATGACGGAATTGATGGCTTTGTTGCCAAGTTTGTGGATAATACAAAGATAGGTGGAGGGGCAGGTAGTGTTGAGGAAGCAGGGAGTCTGCAGAAGGACTTGGACAGGTTGGCAGAATGGGCAAAGAAGTGGCAGATGGAATACAGCGAAGGGAAGTGTATGGTCATGCACTTTGGTAGTAGGAATAAAGGCATAGACTATTTTCTATACAGGGAGAGAATTTAGAAATTGGAGGTGCAAAGGGACTTGAGAGTCCTCGTGAAGGATTCCCTAAAGATTAACTTGCAGGTTGAGTCGGTATTAAGGAAGGCAAATGCAATGTTAGCATTCATTTTGAGAGGACTAGTATATACTGTAAAAGCAAGGATGTAATGCTGAGGCTTTATAAGGCATTGGTCAGACCACATTTGGAGTATTGTGAGCAGTTTTGGGCCCCATATCTAAGTGCCGGGATTGGAGAGGGTCCAGAGGAGGTTTACAAGAATGGTCCCGGGAATGAAAGGGTTAACACATGATGAGCATTTGATGGCTCTGGGCCTGTACTCGCTGGAGTTTAGAAGGATGAGGGAGGATCTCATTGAAACCTGCTGAATATTGAAAGGCCTGGATAGAGTGGACGTGGGGAGGATGTTTCCAGTAGTGGGAGAATCTAGGACCAGAGGGCACAGCCTCAGAATAAAAAGATGTACCTTTAGAAATGAGATAAGGAGGAATTTCTTTAGCCAGAGGGTGGTGAATCTGTGGAATTCATTGCCACAGACGGCTGTGGAGGCCAAGTCATTGGGTATACTTAAAGAGGAGTTTGATAGGTTCTTGATTAGTAAGGGCATCAAAAGTTATGGGGAGAAGGCAGGAGAATGGGGTTGAGAGGGAAACATAATTCAGCTATGATCGATTGGCAGAGCAGACTCAATGGGCCAAATGGCCTAATTCTGCTCCTATGTCTTATGCTGGAGCCCCTCCCCTCTCCTATTTACTTTAAAACCCTATTCACAACCCTATTTATAAAATTCCCCAGGACATCAGTCCCAATCTGATTCAGGTGAGGCCCATCCCAACGGACAGCCCTCTCTTTTCCCAGTACTGGTGCTAGTGTCCCATAAATCAGAACCCATTTCTACCAAACCACGTTCTGAGCTGTGCATTTACCTCTCTAATCCTATTTACTTTTTGCCTTGTGGTTCTGATTTTCATTTTTGCCCCAAGCTTCTCATAATCCCTCAACCTCTTTCCTAGTCTTACCTGTGTCATTAGTGCCTATGTGGACCATGACAATTGGACCTCCCCCACCCAACACACACTCGAAATTCTTCTCCAGACCAGGCATGTAGCACAGCCTTCATAACTTTCTGTCTATTCCACTAACTATGTTATCAACCATGACTACTACATTTCTCTTTTCTCTCCCCACCACCCCCCCCCCCCCGTCATGGTGCTATGGATAGTTTGCACATCCTCCCTGCAGTCCCCAGCCTTATCCACACAGGGAGCAAGAATCTCATTCTTCCCCTTCCAGATGTGTTGAACTGTTTGGAGCTCAGACTCCAGCTCATCAACCCTGAGCTGAAGTTCCTCAAGCAGCCAACACTTGCTACAGATATGATCACTGTTTACTACAGGCTTTATTCTTTTTCTTTTACCAATGATTTTAACATGGGTTTACGTGGCACAATTTTCATACAAAACTTTGCCCACTGTAAAGAGTATAGTAATTGACTTCGGGGAGATGTATACAGACTGGCACAATAGGCTGACAGGTGTCAAATGAAATTCAATGTTGAAAGATGTAAAGTATTACATGCTGATAAGAACAGTGAGAAAAGGCAACATGCCTTTGATACAGTTCAAATAGAGGTACAAGACACAAAGATCTGGGGGCATACGGGCACTTTTGTTAAAACTGGCAGAGCTATTGAAAAAGCATATGGGATCCCAAGGTTTAGAAGTGGAAGTATAGAGTGCAAGAGCAGGGAAGTAAACAAAATACTGACTTGGCCAGAACTGGAGCATTGTGTCCAGTTCTGGGCACGACATTTTGGAAAAGGTGTGAAAGGTTTTGAAGAAGTTACAGAAGGGATTTGTCACAATGCTTCCAGGGATGAGAAACTTTTGTCATGTGGATAGACTGAAGAAACTGGGGTTGTTCTCCTTGGAACAGAGGAGGTGAAAGGGGATCAGAACAAGGCATTTAAAATCATGAAAGCTGTAGAAAGGGAAGCTGTTCATATTGGCAGAGTTGTCATGAACTAGGAGGCAAGGAATGAAGCTGAACAGCAAAAGAACCAAAAGTAACATGAGGAAAATCTTTCATATATAGTGAGTGGTTAGAGTCTGGAATGCACTCCTATTATTCTTTCATCAGTGAAGGTAGATTGAATTGCAGTGTTGTAAGGGGAGCTACAGCAGAGTTGGAAGGAAAAAAATGATTGCCCTATGGGAAGAGTGGAGGAGATTGGAATTAGCTGGATTGCTCTTGCATCGAACCCAGCATGGACTCAATGGCCAAATTGTCTCTGTTCACTCTGTAACCATTCTGTGATGATGATATCTCTGAATTGCTGGTCCATTAATTTGACCATTGCACTGCCACCGTATCCTTAAGGCAGGCAATTAAAAAGATGGGAGGAGGAAGCTCCAGGGAGATCTCCATCAGTGGTGAGGCCCAACAAATGAGTGCTAAGGACAAGACTAAAATATTTGCAATTCACCTTCAGCTAGAAGTTTCAAGTGGATGATCCATCCCACTTCCTCCTGAGATCCACACATCAAAGCCAGCATTTATTGTTCATCCCTAATTGATCTGAAGAAGGTGCTGATGAGCCACATTCTTGGACTTCTGCAATTTTTCTGGTGGGGGTGCTGATAGGTATAGTTAGAGATTCTCAGAATTTATACCCAGAGTCATTGGAGAAGAAGCAATATATTTTCAAGTCAGAATAGCGTGCAACTTGGATAGAATAGATGTTCCCATACACCTGCTGTTCTTGTCCTTGGTGGGAATGGTTGCTGTTTTGGAAGGTGGTGTCAGAGTAGCCAGGCTGAGTAATTACAGTGCATTTCATGGGCAGTTTGCACAGTGGCATAGTGCACTAGTGATGGAGAAAATGAATGTTTGGTGTGGTGGAATGGGTGATATCAAGTAGGTTGTTTTGTCCTGGATAATGTCAAACTTCTGGAGTGCTATTGGATCTGTACTCATCCAGGTAAGAACATAAGAATGAAGAACAGCAGTAAACCATCTGGCACTTCTGATCTTCAAGATCTCTACTCAGGTCATTTTTTCCTTCACTATCACCAAAATCTTCTCTGCATCCACCCTGTCAAACCCTCCAAGAATTTTGTGTTTGGATGAGGTCACCTTTTATTCTGCTGAACTGTAGAGAACACATGCCTAGTTTGCTTAATCTCTCTCCATAAGGCAAACCCACCATACCAGGAACAAGTCTGGGAAATTCTTATTGCACTCTCTAGGCAAGGAAACTAACTGTACACAATACTCCAGGTGCTGTCTCACTAAGGCTTGAAGTAATTGCAGTAAGACATCTCTATTCTTTTCATAATAAAAGACAAATTATCATTCATTTTCCTGAATATTTGCTGCACCTATGTTAGCTTTTGGCGACTTGTGTACAAGGGCACCTCGGTCCCTTGAATGTGAACATTTCCCAATCTTTGTCATTTAACAAAATTCTCTGCTCTTTTGATTGATGCACTGAAGTGGATGACTTCACATTTTCCCACATTATAGTCCATCTGCCATGTTCTCATCCACTCAGATCACTTGTCCATATCCCCCTGCTGCTCCTTTACATCCTTCTTCAAATTCAGAATAAGACAGTTGATCCCCTCAGCCAAATCATTGATATAGATTATGAATAGATAGAGCAAAAGCATTGATCTGTAGTACACCACTGGTCACAGTCTGCCATCCTGCAAAAGAAATGTTTATTTTCATTCTTTGCTTTCTGTCTGTTAACAATTCTTAATCCAAGTCAGTATATAACCCCCAATCCCTAATTTTGTTGACCAACCTCCTGTGTGGGACCTTATCAAAAAATCTTAACACCACTGGTTTCCTCTTATCTTCTATCAGTCACTTCCTCAAAGTACTCCAGTGGATTATTCAAACATGATTTCTCTTGTTCATGCTGAAAAGAGAATCTATAAATCCATGCTGACTTGGCTCAATCCTAATATTTTCTCAGTATTCTTTTATTGCGTTCTTCATTGTAGATTCCATCATGTTCCCCACTACTGATATTGTGATGTTACTGATGCTACCAGTCAGAGGTTCTCTGTTTTCTCTCTCCCTCCTTCCTTAAATAGTGGGGCCACATTTGCTAACCTCCCAATCAGCAGGAACCATTCTAGAATCTGTAGAATTTTAAAAGATAGTAACCAATTTGTCCACTATCTCTGTAGCTACCTCCTCATAAACCTTGGGATGTAGGTCAGTGGATTGTTGGTGTTTATCGCCTTTCGGACTCACCAGCTTCTCTAGTTCCATATTTTTGCTAATATTTCCTTTAGTTCCTCATTCTCAGAAGACCTTGATTCTCTAGTATTTCTCACAGGGTTTTTGTGTCTTTTTCCATGAAGGAAGAAACAAAGCATTAGTTTGATCTCCCATCATGATCCTGATCTTAGATGCTGGAAGTGCTTTGGAGTGTTAGGAGATAAATCACCCACAGTAATACACCCAGGCTCCAAACTGCTCTTGCAGCTGCATTAATTATGTGTCTGGTATTGTTGAGTCTTGAGTCAATAGTAAGTCCCATAGTGTTGACTTGGAAATGATAATGCCATTAAATATGAAGGATAGGTGGTTAGACTCTCATGGTGGATCTGGTCATTGCCTGGCACTTCTGTAGTGTGAATTATACTTGCCACTTCTCAGCCCATACCTGAATGTTTTCCAGGTCTTGCAGGTACGGACTGCTTGATTTGCTGCGAATAGGATTGAACATTGTGCAATCATCAGAGGACATCCCCACTTCTGACCTTATGATGGAAGCAAGGTCAGTGATGAAACAGCTGAAGTTGGCAGGGGCTTGAGTCAGACACTCAGTTCTTTCCTGGGGTCTCACTCAGCAAGAGGCCTCCCAATACTCAGTGGTACAGATATTCCAGGAAAGCTTGGCAGACTCTGAATTGCTGACAGTGAAGATCACCCAGTGATGAAAAATATAGGAGATTTCTTATTTCCATTGGCAAGGTGAGGGATAGCTTCACCGATGAGTGGGAAAGTGGAAGGTCATTAGCTTGGCAAATGGCAAGCAACCATCTCCCAATGTGAAAAGAAGATAAGTGCCAGCAATTGCAGCAATAATTGCTAATTGGTGAATCAGATGTTTCAGCCCATAATTGTTTTCTGGTCTACTTTCCTCAGCTGTTGTCCCAGTTAACATTTAGGCACCCTAAGGGGAAAGCTAATAGCAGGAGGCATTCAACGGAGGAAATTGGCCATGGAGATGGGAGGCGAGCAGTGTATGGTCAGTAGTAGAAGACTGAGGAGATTGGGGGGTAGGCAATTCATCCATGGGCTGATCCTGTGACTTGCTCTTCCTTCATGTCACTGCATAACTTTGGTTGAATAATGTTCCAGTAATCGCATATTTAAAGTTAACAATGATCTGGCATTAAACGTTGTTTATGGAAGAAAGTAGCATGTTTCTGCTACACTCTGAATAGTCTCAGCTTGATTTAAATATATTATTAAATGTCCTAGCTATCCATGATGGGACTGCGAGATGCTTCAGGATCTACACGGGACCTGAGTGGCATGTAAAGGACACATTCCCTTATTTCGGATCACCATCCAACCCCTTCAATTTCTCTCCCGCCCCACACCCCCCTCCCCCAAGTAATGTGTCCTGATGTCTTGGGAGTTTGAGAGTATAATCTTTTAAATCAAGAGTGGACTATAGGAAGCGTGTGTTTGTGATTGAGGCACATCTTCATATCACCAGTTCAGTACTCCCATCATCACAGTTAACTACAACCTCTTCCAGTATAGAAGGCACAAGTGCTTTCTGAAACAATTTATTCTTTCAAAGTTCAGTCAACTCTTCATCACACCAAACACTAACAATCATAGCAACAGCTTGATTACTACGGGATTCTTAACATTCAGCCCTATTTAACATTGACCTGAGGAGACATTAGGCCAGGTGGCTGAAAAGTTTAAGGAGGGAGAAAATGTATTAATTGTTGCATAACCACCAGTTGCTTCTACTACTCCTTCCTCATTTCATTACATACACTTCCTTTATATTCATCACTATCCTATCTTCATTCTGTTTTCTTTCTACACATTCCTTATCTGCTCTTTGCATAAGGTTCACACATATCCTCTAAAACATACAGTAACTCATGCTCATTACCTCTTATCAAAACTCATACCAAAAAGGATAATCTAGATATGGCAGACAGTTTAGTGTGGAAGAGTAGAAAATTAGATACGATAAAAATAAATTCAGGGACCTGGCATCAGTAAAAATGGATAAATTGCCAGACCTGGATAAAATCCATCTCAAGCCTGAGAAGAGAAGGAAGGGAAGAAAGATTGATGGCTCTGATCATTATTATCAAAGTCTATGTGGTTACAGACCTAATATTGGCTAGAAGACTACTAATGTGGTTCCATTGTTTGAAAAGGAAGGGGGAGAAAATAATAAGACTGGACAGAGTCAACGTGGATTTATAAAGGAGAAAATATTAAACCTATTGGATTTTTGAAGGTTGTAACAAACAGAACACATAAAATTAAACTACTTGATGTGCATTTGGATTTTCAGAAGCCTTAAATAGAGATTATTAAGCAAAATTAGAGCTCCTGTTAAGTGAGGGTAATATACAGACGTGGATTGACAAATGTTAATCAGCAGAATGCTTAGAGTAGGAATAGAGTTATTTTGGGTTGGGAAACTGTGACCAGGTGTCAATGCTTGGCCCTAACTGTTCATGATCTAGGTCAGTGATTTAGATGAGGGGATCATATGTAATATATCCAGCTTTGCTAATTACATAAAATTAGCTGGCAGTGTGGGCTATGAGGAGAATACAGAAAGACTTCAGTGGATATAGACAGGTTAAGTGAATGGCAAGGACATGACGTGATTGATTTAGATAGAAAAAAATTAGAAAAGCAATTGAAAGATATTGGTATTCCAAGGGACCTGGAGGACCTTATATACAAATCACCATAGGTAATGTGCAGGTAAAGCAAGCAATGAGGAAAGCAAGTTGTAAGCTATCCTTTATTGCAAGAGGATTTCATGTAAGAATATCGGTCTGGCTCCTTGCCTTAAGGATATATGTGACTAAAGGAGCAAAGCAAAGGTCCTGAGATTGACTCCTGGGATGGTGGGCTTGTATGAGGAGAGGTTAATTGGACTTTGTCCATGCTTTCTTGTTTAGAAGACTAAGAAGTGATCTCAATGAAATGCATAAAATTCTTATGGGTCATAGAGTAGATGCGTAGTTGATGATTTCCCTTGCAATGGTATCTAATAACAAGAGTTACAATCCCAAAATAAGGGTTCATTTATTCATGGCTGAAGAGAAGAAATTTATTCATGCAGTGAATTCTAGTCAAGAGTGCTGGGCAGGCTCTGTTTCTGAGTATGTTTAAGATAGAAATTGAAATTTTGTATTAGGTATTGAGAGAATCGAGGAATATGAGGGTGGTGCAGGAAAGTATTACTGAGGGAAAAGATCAGCATGATATTGCTGAATGGTAGAGCATGCTTGAGAGGTTGAATGGCCCACTCTTGCTTGTATTTCTTATGCTCTGTGTTAATCCAAGGGAATGTGGCAAGCTTATAATCAAGTTTGGCTCAGTGGCAGAAAGCAAGATATAATGACTGACAGTAGTTTTAGTGACTTGAAGGCTGTATGGAGTGGGTTCCTTAAAGTTCAGGCCTAGATCTATTGTCTTTGTGGTACATGTCAACGATTTTAACTTGAACAAAGGAGTATGCGTTGAAGAGAAAATAATTGTACCAAAATGCCAGAGTGGTTGAAAGTGAGGAGGAGAGTTTTGGAGATATCAATGCAGTGGTCAGGTGGGTGAAGAAGTGGCAAATATAAGTCAATCCAGAGAAGTGTGAGGTAATCCATTTGGGAAGGAAAAACAAGCCAAAGGAATAAATAGTAATTTTTGGTTATTCACAAATGTTGAGAGAAAATGCTAGAGCTGTACAACTACTAGTTAGCCCATAGCTAACTTGTACAATTCTTGTCACCAGAATACAAGAAGAATGTGATAGCGCTAGAGATGTCATCAGGACTGGAGAATTTTAGTTATGAGGAGAGCTTGGTTAAACTGAGCTTATTTTGTTTGGAACAAAGGTGGTTTGATGGAAGAAATAATCAAGGTATATCAGAGACCAAACAGGATGAACAGGAAAGACCACTTCCCTCAGCAGAGCAGTTAGTAATAAGATCCCTAGATTTAAGGGTAAGAATGGAAGGATTACAGGAAAATGGTTTCATCTGCAATATATGTGGGTCTTGGAACTCACTCCTGAAAGGATAATGGAAGCAAAAGCCATAACATGTAAATGATACCTGTATGAGCACATGGCATACTATAATCTACTGCAACCCAAGAGATGGAAAGTGAAGTTGGCCAACATGGATGTGATGGACTCCTGTTTTGAAAATTTCTAAGCTTCTATGACTTTCTCTGAAGACTAAATGTGATGCTGGAGAGAGGAACAAGGCACGTTGGGGGATCCCAACATCATCTTCCTCTCACAGGAATAGCAGTAAGCCCTGGGTGTCACTGCCCTGAGCATGAGCATTAATAAGGAAAAGGCTGGAGGTGTTCTCAAGTAAGTCAGCCAGCAATATTACAATTCTGTCATTTAGGTAAAGTAGCTAAGCCCATATCAGTAGGACTAAACAAAATCCGGGCACAGGTTAATAAATGTAAAGTAATATTCACAGTAAAAAATTTAGTAATTCTGTTTAACATAAATGGTCACTAGTGCATGAAATATCTTTGTTTTCGCATCTAAAATATGCCAATTGCTGCAGCTGCAAAGCCAGCTTTAAAGGAGAACAGAGTGAATTGCATAGTGCTGTTGAAATGAATGTTGCTCTTAATTTTTTAATGTGTCTGCCACCTTTCATACTGTGGCTGGAGATATAATCAACATCTCATAAGTTGTCGACCACAGCTACACAAGGGAGGTCACTAAGTCTCTCTACACGCAGAGGGACACTTTCATTTCCTCTCACCAGTGATGATCAGATGGAGTTAACATATGGATATGCATGTATTGCAGGTTTCTGCCGCAGTATAGGGCCATTGACTGCACATTATAAGATAAGATATCTTTATTAGTCACATGTACATCTAAACACACAGTGAAATGCATCTTTTTACATAGTGTTCTGGGGGCATCCCGCAAGTGTCGCCATGCTTCCGGCGCCAACATAGCGTGCCCACAACTTCCTAACCTGTATGTCTTTGGAATGTGGGAGGAAACTGGAGCACCCGGAGAAAACCCATGCAGACCTCATGTAAACTCCTGCCATTTTCTGTAAAATTGATCCACTCCTAGTCATCATTCTTTCTTTCAGAAGTAGTTTTCTGCACCATGGATTTTTAAACCACCATGGAAGGTCATAAATGCAAAGAGTCTCTATTCATCACGTGGTTGTCCCAAACTTTTGCACAACAGGCATGCAACAAGAGTAGTGCTTTACAAAGAACATTTCAAAACACATTATCGAAGTTTTGAGTCTTGCCTGTGTTAACTACACCTGGAGAAATCCTATAGGACTCAGCTCAAGTGACACCAAGATATATGGTCACACATCTTAAGATAACAACAATGCTATTGTGAGGGGACAGCCCCTTTTCCTTCACCTACCAGTCAAGAAGCTACACAGCAGGTACAAAAAGAAGATGTAGAAGGAGGAAGAACTGAAAAAGTAAGTGCAGAAGAAGAGTGAACAGGGACAACAAGCAATTGGAACAGAAAGCTGTATGATGACCTTATTACAAGTGGATCAAGTAAAAACATCTTACTGCAATGGGCTATGGTAAAACCACATCTGACAATGTACAGGTCTCTCTACTTGTGACCAGTGAGTGTATTGAAGGTTTACTGGACTGATTTCTGGGATGGGGAGATGATTCTATTAGGAAAAAATAAGTAGATTGAGCCTAATCTCTGTAGGGTTTGGAAGCATGAAAGATGATCTCACTAAAACATGCAAAATTCTAATAGCTGCAGAGAAGGTGTTTTGCTGGCTTGGAAGTCCAGAAGCAGGGATCACAATTCTCAAAATAAGGAATTGGCAATTCAAATCATACCTTCTGATTTACCTATCATAATGTCCTTTTTCTCACAACACAAAGTTAAAGTCACTGGAACATGCACAGTCCAGCCTACACTCATATATTCAACAATGAAATACCATTTAAAAACAAGCATCACTTCTGTGTACTCCCTTAGTCCATGTCTTTTGAGTGCCTTGCCTCTGCCATTGCTTCAACAGGTTGCTTCCTCAGTGGCTGTAGTGTGTGTGGTGGAAAGTTGGTGAACTCCAATTGATGAGCTGGACTAGGCTGTAACACCTATGAACCAAGAAGGCAAGGAAACAGACTTACCATTTTGGCATTGCCAGTAGCAGTCTAGTTGGTTTGCAGACAGGCACCGACAGAGTAACATGGATGATAGCCCAACCATTTTCAGCTACTTTCTCAGTAACCTTCTCTCCATGATGTCAGAAGTGGGACTTTCACTAATGATTGCACAATTTTCAATTCCATTCAGTCTTCACATAATGGAGAGCAGTTTGTGCCTGAATTTAACAAGACCTAGACAACATTTGGATATAAGTTGTTACATGGTGAGTAAAATTTGTGACATATAAATGCCAGGCAATGACTATCTCTGACAATCAAGCATGTTGTTTTGTCCTGGATGGTGTCAGGAACCTTGAATATTGTTTGGGTTACACTCTCCCAGGCTCTGATAAGAGAGGCTAACTGCCTACCCTTGACTTTCAATGGTATTGTCATTGCCAAATGTCCACCAGCAACATCTTGGGGTCACCACTGACTAGAAACTCTGATCAACAAGCCAATTAAGTACTGTGACTTCAAGAACAGATCAGAGGCAAGTGACTCACCTTCTAACAATCGAAAACTTTTCCACCATCTACAAAATGCAATTCAGGACCATGATGGAATATTTTCCAATCGCCCAGGGAAATGTAGCAGGAACAATATTCAAGGTTCTCAACACCATCTGGGACAAAACAACGTGCTTGATTGGCATCCTATCTAGCAGACTAAACATTCATTTCCTTCACCAGCTGTGCACTTTGGATGCAGTATGTACCATCTACTAAGTGACTTGCAGCAACTCCTCAGTAACATCACCTAAACCCCTAACGTCAACTACCTGGAAGGATAAGGGTGGTTGGAGGATGAGAACAGCTCCATCTGAAAGTTCTTCATGTGGCATGTAATCTTAACATGAAAATATATCATTGTTCCTTCATTACTGCTGAACCAAAATTCTGTAAGTGTCGTCTCAGCATTGTGTGTGTACCTTTATCACAGTGACTGCAGGCATTACGAACTTGATTGATCACCACTTAAGGATGTGTGACAAATGTTTGCCTTTTCAGCAACAATTACATTTCATAAATTATTTATTGGAAAATTACTGCCCTAAATACAAAGCAAATGTTATCAGCATGTTATGATAATTATACTGATCACACCTATCAAGACCAGAGATAGGTTTATGGTGCTATGAAAGGGAATACAGCACAAAGACTAAACAGCAGATTCTTACTGGACTTTGCTTGCATGCGTACTGGGCTTGAGCTGTAGTAAGTGGGAAAGAGCTTCATTGAGGAGTTTGTAATGCCTGAGTAGGTATGAATTGTTTTTAAGAGGAAAACTGAATGTGTTATTTTATTTATTTTGACAGAAGCCCACTGAAAAGATCAAGTCAAAAGAAGTCCCAGCTGAAAAGAGGCAGAAAAATTGTCCACGAAGAGCAGCCGCAGCACGACTATGTTACAAAGAAGTTTCAGAGTCTACATCTGATAGCTGTGAAGAATCCCTGAGTCCGCCTCGTCAGAGAGAAAGAGATTTAGCAATGGTGAAAAATAATATTTATCAACCTACAGAATAATGGGCTCAACATGTTATTAATGATAACTTGCAGCATGGATAGGGATTTAACTTAAAAGACAGAGAGTGGTGCTAAGTTCTTTTTCAGATGAGGTATACCCTAGGGATCAGTGCTGAGACCACGTTGTTTATGTGTATTACTGACTTAGACATGTGTGTGCAGGATAACATTTCTAAATTTGCAGATGGCACAGGACTAGGAAATGTAAGAATGAGGAGAATAGTTTAGGCTGCAGGTAGACATGTATAACCTGGCACAGACAAGATGAAACCTAACACAGAGATGCAAGGTGACACACTTTCTGTCAAAAAGGCAATATTCTTATTCTTGCCCTTATTAATTTTTCCTTCAGCTCTTTGCTGCATTCTGAATTTATCCCAGTCTTTGGGCCTACCATTAACTTATGCCATTTCATGTATTCACCTTCAAATTAATACATTCCTTAACTTCCTTGGTGTTAATTATGGTCAGTTCATTCTCCTCCCCCTCCTTGGAACCTTTCTTCTGCATTGCAATATATTTTTATTGGAAGTCATGAATTATATCCTTAATTGTCTGCCACTGCTTGTCTATTGCCTTATTTGCTTATCTATTTGCCCAGTCAATTTTAGCTAACTCTGTCCTCATTTCTTGTAATTCCACATATTTAATTTTAATATAGCTGTTTCAGGCCAAAATCTTTTCACTCAACTAAATGTTAAATTCTGTCTTGCTGTGATCACTACTTACAAGGTAGTCTGTTAACACTTAGAACATTTATTAAACCTATCTCTTTATACATTACCAGTTCCAAAATAGCCTGTTCCCTTCTACAAGAAGATCAATTGTTGTATCTACATCTGCATTGACAACTGAGCACAGATCTCCTGGATACCTCTGAGCATCATGCATTCACTATTATTAGGTTCTATGGCTTTTATTATCGAGAATCACAGGAAACACCATCCGCCCATCAGTAACCTCCATCTACTCGCCATGCAGCAGCCATAAGAGGGGAAAGATAAGGTCATATCTTATGGTGCAGCTCAGCTGAGATACTATTACTGCAAAGGTTGAGCAGGATAGAATAGAGATGCATATTATGAGGAAAGACAGTTGGCATCTGCACTTAGGTTTGAGGCTTAGGGAAGCCAGCTCCTTAGAGGAAAAGGTTGCACATCAGCTCTCCAGCTCTACCTTAGAGGACACAGATGAGGACAATGATGAAGGAACATACATGCAAGGGCTACTGTGGATGCATATGGAAGTGCTTGGTGCATTGTCCAGTCTTCTTGAGGATCTGAGGAATTTCAAGAAGCTTTGAGAAGTCCATCTCTAACTCCTCACTGAGTCGAGAGCAAACCTTTTTGTCTCATGAAATGGTGATCACCTGATTGCCAGCTGGCATTGATGCTCCGTTGGTGCAGCACTTGATGGAACAGATTCCTCCTTCCAACTGAGGCACAGACAGAGGCTAGCCATGGTACATTGGTGGGCTCAGAAGCTGTTCCAATCAGAGCTCTTATCTAACAGCAGCATGCTGCTCATTGGGAACAGTGCAGTGCCAAGCATCGGCACACTTCTGCTGTCATGGACGATGCTGCTGAAATCTGCGAGTTGATCACGTATGAAGATACAGATCTAGAAGCACTGACTGCAGCTGTGCAATCTGGGTGCATCACATTGAATTTCTTGTCCCAGCAGATTGCCATTGGCAATGTGAAGTTAGAAAGTGTTGTCTTTTCTCAGGATATCAGAAGCTTTTCTCCCACCACTAGTTTTCAAGCAGTACTCTCATTTATGCACCACAGTTAGCTGTCCCAATTGTCTGCACTCAATCCAAGGAGGGTCAGGAACCAGCTAAGGCTTCTGATCTGGAGTTTTTTTGGAGTCTTCAGTGGCCTTCTGTAATCGTTGTCAATAAAAGAAAACTGCCTGGCTCCAGCCATAATGGGATCAGAAAGGGACATTGCATAGAATTAGTAAGACCAGTCAAGGTGGAAAGATGCCACTTAGGATGACTAATTTATGGCATCTTACCTTTGCCTTTACTGTTAAAAGATTTATGTGCATAAATTGTTCACTGAAAATTATTCTAGCTTAATCATTTCAGTGAAACATGCATATGGTAAGATTGGGAGGGTTTAGAAAGCTGAAGCACTGTGTGCTTAATGGACCTCATGTAATTATTGTCTTCCACTTATTGTTTGTAAGATATCTTGAGTATATACAATTATCTAAAGGACCTTGGGAATCCCTTTCACTTATACAGAACTGGTAAAGTTTCTAGCAGATATTTGTCTGGTGATGAGTTGAGGAGTTTTAACATTGCCAGTAATGACATAGATTCATTATTTGTGTAATAGATCTTCTTCACAGCAGTGCCTATGTATTTTTGTGTTTGATGTGGTAATACAAAATTCCCAAGGTTAAGAATTAGCATGCCATTTCATGACTCGCTCGTCCCTCTGATAAGATATACCTCTAAATTCAATGCAGCAACCTTAAAGCATGGCAAAATGCACACCTGCTCTGTTGGTGAGTTAATCAAAAATGAACTGAGGGAATCACAGGGCATTTGACAGATGCTAAACTCTTTGCACTGATGTTTAAACAGGCTGATCACAGGGAGTTCAGAGGGAAAGAGAGAGGCAAAGAAAAAGGCAAAAGACTGGCAGCAAGCATAAAGAACAACTCATATGCTATAAACATATGAACAGGAAAAGGGTTGAGAGAGGAGAGTAGGGCAAATCAGAGACCCAAAAGGAGACCTGTTCAAGGAAGCAGAGGGCATGGCTCTGGTACTATTTGAATTCTTTATATCAGTCTTCACCAGGGAAGAAGATGCTGCTGGGGTCTCAGCAAGAGAAGATAAAATTGAGATTCTGGAAGGGCTAAAAATGGAGTGACTAGAATGGATACCTGTACTTTAAGTGATTAAACTCCCTGGTTCAGATGGAATACATCCCAGATTGTGAAGGCAAATAAGGGAAGAAATTGCAGAGGCTCCAGCTATAATTTTCAGAACATCTTAGTATTCAGGACTAGTGCCCGAGGACTGGAAAATTGAAAACATTATAACCTTGTTCAAAGAAGTGTGCAAAGGTAAATTCATTGACTACAAACCAGTCAGTTTAACCTCCATGGTGGGGAAAGTTCAAGAATCAATAATCAGGGAATGAATTATCAGTCACTTGGCCTGTTGTGTACTGATTAGAGAAAGCCAGCAATAAAGTGATAAAGTAAATGCAGTTGTTATGATACATAGATTTTCAAAAGTACAGAGAAAACAATTTTCTATACATGCTGTTATTCCCCCTTTTTATTCCATATCAAAAGACAATGAAATAAAAGGGGGCATTATTGAAATGTAGCAAATACTGAAATGATTGAAATATTCACATGCCTTGGTAGATGTGGAATTGATATATCCCCTGGCTAGGGTGTCAAGAATCAGTCTCAAAATAAGGAGTCACACATTTAGGATGGAGAAGAGGAGAAATTTCTTCACCCAGAGTAGTGAATTTTTGTATTTCTCCATTCTGGAGGCCTCTTGAGATTCAGTTGATGAGTATGTTCAAGGCAGGCATCAATAGATTTTTGGAAATTAAGAGATGCAAAAGATTAATGTTGGAAAGTGATGCTGAAGTAGATCAGTGATGATCTTATTGACTGGCAGATCAGGTGCAAAGGGCCCAATAGTCTATTCCTTCTATTTTTTACGTTTTCAGTTTTGACATGGAACAGCATGTGGTTAGGTGCAGATAGGTACTTAAAGTCTGCAGAAAAATAAGTTTTGAGAAATGACTGCAAACCACTGACTTCTGCCTTTAATGTGAGGATGCCAGACTGGTTGCATGTATCCTCCTTGGAAGAGACTAGTTATTAACTGTAACACTGTTTCTGACTTAACTGCATGTTCCCAGGCTTCTTGAAAATTGCCAGTTAAACCTGGATAGGAACACAGTTGCAATTCATAGGGATTCAATAAAGGGCTTAGAGAAAGCAAGTGCTCACAACTATTTCTTTACCTGTGGTGGAAAAGGGCTTCTTCAAAATCCCTTTGCAAAAGGTTTATTCTCTACGTTTTGGAAGTTTCCTGAATCTGATCACCCTGCTTAACATTTTTGCCTCTGGAACCTTCATGATCTCTTTTGAAAACATATCCAGGACAAATATGTAAAGCTTGTCTGCCAGGGCTTATTTGCAGGGATCACTAAAGTACTTCAGCTAAAGTATCCTTGTCTCGAAAATTTTGAAGGATGTTGAAGCCTTAGAGAGGATGCAGAGAAAGTGTACTTGAAAGTTATCAGGGATGATAGAATTAAGTTCTTTACCATTACCCACAGAGCAATTTTATTAGATGTGTTCAAAATTATATGCTGCTTAGTTAAATAAATAAGGAAAAACTTTCTATTGGTATTGATTTAAATCATTGGCAGAAGAATCAGAAGTGAGATGAG